>NC_063170.1:57785707-58385707 GCF_023159225.1 Perognathus longimembris pacificus | reverse complement strand
GATGGCTGGCACCACTGAATGAATCCCCCCACGCCTTTTCTGTGTGTTTTTTTTTTTGGGGGGGGGGTTCCTTATTGCCAATTGCGCAAGTTGAAGTTAGATGTTCTGTGAAAGCAAACCAAGGCCATACCTCCACAGCGGTTCCAGAAGAGCCTGACAATAAAACCGGAGACTCCTATGACCAGGAATGAGTGACCCAGGCTCCCAGTTTACCCCTCATCCTAGATGGCCACCCGCAACATGCACTTTGTTAACTAGAATGGGAGGAGTTTATATGTCAGAGGATTTGAAGGTCAACAGAAGAATTAAATGGTCCAGATACAACGATTCCCAAAGAGCATGTGTCAATGGCTCACGCTTGTCATCCTTGCTACTCAAGAGGCTGAGATCTGAAGATCAAGGTTCAAAGTCAGCAAAAAGCTCGAAGTGGAGGTATGGCTCAAGTGGTAGAGCTCCAGCCCTGAGCAAAAAAGCTGAACAAGATTGACAGACCCTGTAATCAACAGGGTTCAACCCCAGTGTTAACATCACCGACCCCCCCCCCACCCCATGATCCAGACAAGCAAAGAATCCCAGTTCTATCATTTAATAACTGGTATTGTTTGGTTATTAAACTTTTCTGAGTCCTTTGCTTACATGTAAATGTGCGGAAGGATATTCACCTCTTAAATAGTGCACAGATACCTTGAGTCAGTGTACTTGTTGGCACTTGAGTTTGCAGAGACAAATACATTCTGGTCACTTCAGTGAGGGACTTTTTAGTGTAAGGGAAAGGAAATAGGCTTGTAGGGCCTGTGATTTGGAGACACACAGCATTACAAGGACCACCTCTAATGTACTCTGGACAACATTTATGAAGCTGGATTAGGCCCCCAAATTCCTAACTTCCTTTGTTTCCAGGGTTAGAAAAATACATGTATTTATAATTGCAATTTCCAAAGGATGCATGTTTTAGAAACACATCAGGGCAGAAACTGGGGCAAGGGAAAAGGTCATTCTGGAATAAGGTTTGCTCAGGATCACCTCCTTCCACCCCTACTCCACCCCTCGCATATGCCAAGGGGCAAACCCAGAGTTTACCTCAGGCTTGGCTCTTCGCAGAAAACCAACTGCAAGTGGAGAATCTCTTCCTGTGTGTACAACGACAGTGGAGGTGGAAGCCTACAATTTCACAGATGACCTGCATGTTCAAAGCTCATTATGAACTTGTCAGTCGAATAATGCCTGCCAAGGGGAGCTTCCCACTTTATGGGCTCAACTAGGCCAGAGGAGAAGTTCCACTATCCTCCCAGATCAAGCCAGTACAGGAATAATGCATTCTATGTGGAAAGCAGGAGAGAAAGGCAGCGGCATCTGCTTCCCTACATTCAGCAGGTTCTAGGGTCTGTGTAGTTCTAGACTGTAATAGCACATAAGCGTCCGCATAGAGAATTAGGAGAAAGGCGAAGTGAATCCTTGTGTGGACACATGAATTTTTATCTCAGGAGAAGCTGAGGCTTGTTATATGCTCACAAGCTCTGAGAACTCTGTGTGTGTGTGTGTTGTGTGTGTGTGTGTGTGTGTGTGTGTGTGTGTGTGGTGCTAGGGATTAAACTCAGGGCTTGGGTGCTATCCCTTGGCTTTTTCTGCTCAAGGTTGGTGCTTTACTACTCGAGCCATACCTTTGCTTCTGACTTTTTTTTTTTCTGGCTTGGGGAGGTGTCTCACAGACTTCTTTTTTTTTTGCCAGGGCTGGCTTTAAACCATGGTCCCCTGTTCTTAAGCTTCCTAAACTGCTAAGATTACAGGCTTGAGCTATCAGGGTGCCTGGCTTTGAGATTTCTTTTGTTGAAGCTCTTCCCTTCCCTGGCAATGAGACCACAGAGACTAGGACACAATGTCTCTGAGCTCTGTCTCTCAGATGAAGATACTTACTATACTGTGCCTCAGAGATAGTCTGAAAGAATAAAAGAAAGAAAGAAAAATGATAGAAAGGTGCTTAGCATGAGGACCCCAAATAGAGTAAGTGCTAGATTAGCTCTTTAGGAAGAAAGGGCCAAAGTTAACCTCATGAAATTGGTATAATTTCGCTTTTTTTAATTGGCAATATTTTTATTATGCTATCTGGCTGGGAGCAAATTAGAAAAATAAAGATTTGGGGACTTATTCTATTATTACATCTTCACTCTGACTCGAATGGTTTCATCCAGGACAGAGTGTTAGGCGACAGGCCTTCCAAATGATCTTTTGGGTTTTGAACAAGGAAGCTTTTTTGCCTCATAAACTCTTGGGGTGAAATCTCTCCTCTTAATCTCCAAATGTGACAAAGAGCTATTGATTGAGAGCATATTGTCATTTAAATTACAATTAGGGATGGGTGAAAGGTGGTTATTCAACAATTCAAACCTTTCTTTTAATGCTGTCAAGGACAACTTAACCTTAACCCAAACACACTGCAGAAACTTCCAGAGAGTTTCAATATGTCTAAAATCAATGTGGTTTTCTTAAAGAAAGAGAATCGTGGCTTTGCTGTCAGATGATGAACTTCATGGGTTGGAATTCGATGGTGAAAATCTTAAAGAAATCTGTGCTCTCAGTCACAGAACACATGTATCACAACACAAATCGTGAAGTGTGTTTACACATTAAAATGTGTAAACCTGGAGATTTCTACAACTCTATGCATTAAAAAATAAATTACGTGCTCTGGGAGTGAAGATGCCTTACACTTGGGTATTGTATCCTTTTGACGGCAAACATTGCTAAGAATCAAATGTCTTTTATTTTTTCTTTCTTGGTAAAACAATGGGTACAATTCTTATTAGGTCCTATATGTGCTGATGTGACAATGGACAGAATGGAAACTCTTGGGGGGATGTTGTCTAGTTATGTTCTATTCCGGACTCGTTTTTCACTGCACAAGTACACTTCATAACACACACACATAATGTGCATGTATATACCCATCACACATGCACAAAATTCGCATACACACACTATCGTATCATTCTTGCACTGGCAAAATCCTGAACTCAGGAATGTAGATGCAGGACAATTGCAGCCCTGATTGCTTATATTGAAGATGGATTAGAACTTACATAGGAAAGGCATCTTGTGGTGTGTGTGTGTGTGTGTGTGTGTGTGTGTGTGTGTGTGTGTGTGTAGGGGTGTGTGTATGTATGTTGTCTGACTTTCTGTCTTAGTCTCTAGGTCTCTTTGTCTCAGTCTCTCTCCGTCTCTCCTCTTCCTATAATGCATGCACACCTGTCTGTTCTTTTCTCAGAAATGGCAAGTGTTTACTGGCATGGCATATTACAGGAAGCTAGAACTGCTTCCTGTCCTCATTCTAATGGTTCTAACCACTGTTGGAGCAGCTGTCAGTGGCCAGCACAAGGAGGCCCCACCCTCTTGTCTTAAAGTTGGTGCTCCTGCAGCCACTTCCCCTTGCTTCACACCTCAGTGGTGGTGGTGAGTAGCATTCCCTTCTGCACATGCGCGAGTGAGAGGGACTCAACAGGAGCACTTGTAAATGAGCCTTGTTTACTATCTCCTGGAAGGAAATCTCTCCAGGTAAGCTTTCCTCTCTATAGCCATGTTTGTCAGGACTAAACAAATGGGAACATCCTATTTCACATTTGACTCCAGAACTCTTGAGTTGAAACATACACACACACACATACACACACACACACACACACACACACACACACACAAATAAGTTGGAAATACAGAAGACATACAGCTTAACAATAAAATGACTTCCTGCTACTGCAAAATTTACAAGGACACTCCAGAACTCTAAACAACAAAGAATATCACTCTCCTATATAAACAGGTTACTGAGGTTAAACAAAACCTTAACGATTTCTATCCATCTTTTGTGTGTATGGAGGGCCAGAGGGGTGGGTTAGGGGGAAAGTAAAGGTTTTATTCTGACTAAATCATAGTTGCTAATCAATTCTATCTGAATAGCAAAGTAGGAATTTAGCCACAGAATAATTTGGAGTATTATTCAGGCAAAAAATATAAGATCTAAATGTTCAGAAAATGAACTCTTCACAAATTCATGGTATTTGGGGGGAAGTAAGATGTTTTACTGCCGCCTTGTGGACAATCGAAACTCACTGAGTATTTCTTTAAACCCGTGGTTAATCTATGAATCTTGGTCAATAATAAAGCTAGACACTGAAGGGTATGGAATCAAGATGGAATGGAATGAAATAGTAATTCATTGCATTTGGACAAAAAAATATGTTTCTTCTTTTGGATGACGGGAGAATTGGAAGGTCTTGAATGATTGTGTCACTTATATTTTGAGAAATTCTTGACATACAAGAACAAGGAAGGAGAAGGAGCACTGTAGAATTAAAAATTAGGTGATTAGATGTGAATCAGAATGACAGTGTCCTTTGTTTTGTTTTTTTTTTAAATAGTGCAAGGATTTCCATACACGCTTGATGAAATTTTTTGCCACTGTACTCCAAGAAAATTTAGCAAATCTGTTAATTATCATAGAATTAAATACAGCAGCAGAGAAAACAGTGATAAGAAACACTGGACATATTCTGGGGTGTAGTCCAGCATTTTTTAACTTCGAATGTTTATTTAAACATAACTCGAGTTTATAAACTTGTTTGCTAGGGAGATTTATTGTGCTTTCTGATTTTGGCTGGGCTGGAAGGGTCCAGCTTGACTTCCTGCTAAGAACGTGCTGGTCTACCCCACCTTCTGAAATCCTGGCACAGAAATTATGTTTTCATTGGATACATTTCTAATTGCAAACAAATGTTCAGGTAGATGCTTCATTGAAAACCGAGCTACTGGTATGGCAACAACAACAAAAATAAATAGCATTTTTAGAATCTGAGCATTCCAGCACCCACACAGACTTGCTGAAACAGCACCAACAAATAGAATTTTTACTTCCTGTTGTTCATCTGTTGGATAAATAGTGGAAAAGTTTGACCAGTCCATTAAGAAAAAAAGGTGCTTTCACATTTGCCAGTAGAGAATCTTAACTTGAAATGGAAAGAACCTACATAGGGTTTTAGATTTAAAATGTTTTGAAACAAATTAAGTTTTAAGATAAATATTCTAAAGCATAGAATATAATTTTCAATGACTTTAGAGCTGCTATTAAGTCACTGTATTTTTTTTCTATCAGTGTGGGAAATATTTTCAGTGAAACTATATGAAAAATCAGACAGTATATGAGTCTACATTGACTGTGTTGGCTAATATTTAAATTAAACTCTTTTTTCCCCCCTGGAACTGGGGTTCAAACTCCAGACCTTGGCTTGTTTGGATGGTGTTCTGTCACTTGAGACATGCCTTTAGCCTGGCTTTTGGCTGGTTACTGTGGAAATGGAGTCTCATAGACTTTTCTACCTAGGCTGGCTTTGAACCTTGAGCCAGATCTCAGCATTCTGAGTAACTAAGATGCCATGTATGAGCCACTGGAACCTGGTATTAATCATGTTAATTTGAAGGAAGAGAAGTACGTCTGAGACTGCTATTTAAGCAAAGTGAATACAAATGCACGGTCTTAACAAACATCAACTCGTTCTTCGTCTACTACAAATGTTTACTACTACAAATGATTTTCCTGAGATGACAAAGCTTTAAGTGAATACCATTTTCAGTATTTCTGTCCTAGTTTTTTTTTTCTAGCAGAGAAGGCTACTATAATCATTGATATGTCCCTTGATCCCCTATCATTGCAGTGATTCTTTGGTTATAAATTCTTTCACCAAGATACTGGTTCTTGCTAGGACCAGTAAGAGAATTATCAGCTATTTTTCCAGTGTGTAGTGTGTGCTATGCATGTTGCCTGTATGCTTATTACAATGTCATCACAATCTGTAGACAGGCTGTGTAATTATTTTTACACATAAGAGAACAATGAAGGTTCAGAGAGGTTAAGGGACTCAGCCACAGCCACACAGCATTTCCATGTCTGTATGTGATGTTACATGTCTGGACATGCCTTTTGTGGACCTATATCAGCCCCCTCTTTGCCCTCTGTGAGTGGCAATAAAATTTTGACTTACTTTCCAACTCAAAGCCTAACACCATCCAAAAATGTCCCAGCAAGTATTAAACAAATGAGAAATCTGTTTATTTTTTTCCTAGTCAAGTCATCGAATAAATGTTTATTGAGTACATATTCGGAGCTGAGAGTAGTGTTAGAAACATAGCTGAAGCCATACCCAGTATAGTGTCAGGGCTTTTGGAGAGCACACTCTATCATCAGATACTGAGGATGGGTGGCAGGGGTGTCACTCATGGTACAGCAAATGCCTAGCAAGCACAAGGGCCTGAGTTCAAGCCCCAGGGCTATGAAGGAGAAAGGAAGAAAAGGAGGGAGGGAGAGAGGAAGGAAGGGTGGAAGGAAGGAAAGAAGGAAAGAAAGAAGAAAGGAAAGAAAGGAAGAAAGGAAGGAAGGAAGGAAGGAAGAGAGAGAGAAAGAAAGAAAGAAAGAAAGAAAGAAAGAAGAAAGAAAGAAAGAAAGAAAGAAAGAAGGAAGGAAGGAAGGAAGGAAGGAAGGAAGGAAGGAAAGAAAGAAAGAAAAGAAATTGGGCCTGCCTGTTTATGATGGAGCATTTCTATTTCTGGGAACTTTTAGAGCCATTTGTCTTTTATGTCAGTTTCCCCTTTGTGCCAACCTGTATATTGGAAGGCCTGGCTTACAGCATGTGATCTTCCTACTTAGCACAGGTATTGCATGCTTTGGTGACTACTATTACCACAGATCACGTGGGAAGGCCATAGGTGTGAGAGCAACCAAGTGCTTGGTAAGCCAGGGGTGTTGTGCCAGTGAGGGTTGGCAGAGGCCTTAACTACAAGGAGTCCTTGATTTGAGACTGCAAGCATGAGAAGCACAGAAGACCTTCATGTACAAAGAAATAGCGGGGCATTTCTATGAAAAAGCACAAAGCCAAAGGGTATGAAGGACTGGGAAAATATGGTAGTCAGTCTTGCAGTGCACAAATTTACAAAATCTAAGAACTCTTAGGGAACCTTAAAAGGATTAAAATTAAACACAAATCAGGATGAAAGACTCAACCATGAATGAGACCATGGAAAAAGCATTCCCATAGAATCTACTCTTCCATTCATACTTGTGTCTCTTGCAAAGTCAGATTCACTGAAAACTACTTACATTTCAAGACCAATTCTGGAACACACAGTCCTAGAATTAACCCAGTTCCTATTTCTTCTCAGTCCTTTTTCTGCTTCTTACCACAGGCCAGAACTATCCCGATAGGCTGGTAACAGGAAAATTGAGATGAAAACATTGATTGTATTTTCCCCTTGTCATTTCCAAAATCTCTCCCTAGCGAAGACTTCTAATATCTACAGCTATGGCTGGATCATCATAGCTGAGCCAGAATGTTTGAATTATTAGAACCACATTAGACAGTAAGCAAAAACACATGCCCAGTCAGGAGATTTGTGCATGCTTTCCTTAAGGTGAAACAAAAGACTAACTGCCAACAGTATCCAGAAACTTAGCCTTGTCTCTATCCTATTAAGAACCTATTCCTAGGAGAGAGCTCTGCTTTTAAAAGCTATTTGCAAATGTACAGTGACTTTGGATTTTTTTTTTGCATGAAATGTTTCCTAAAGCTGTTGGTGAATAAAGGAAGTGAGGGGTATCTGAAGGATTTCTTCGTATCCCCCAAATGCTTACGAGTGACAAAAATATTAAGGAACATCCTGATTTATATTTTTCATTTAGTGATAGATGGGTTTTAAATTTTTTTCTATTTTTTGCTTGTGGAAAAGTCAAAATTAATGATGTTCCTTGATGAGTTGAGTAGTAATGCACTCATTTCTAATACAAGCACATGTATGTAATCTTATCCAAGATCCATAAATGAGGCACACTGAAATCTAACTTCCTTCCATCAATCTATTTGAGGGTACCAACATGGGGGCTTGAACTCAGGGCCAGGATTTCTCTCAAAGAGTTGCTCTACCGCTTGAAACAGAGCTCTGTTTCCAGAATTTTGCTAGTAAATTGACAATGAGTCTCACAGACTTTTCTGCCTGAATCCTGGTTTTTCTGGCTTTGATTCCTGATGGTCAGATGTTAGCCTCCGGAGCAGCTAGGATCACAGGTGTGAGCCACTGGCATCCAGCTTTATTTGGTGGTATTTTACTGTATCTACCCAGAGAAAGACACTAAATTTGTGATACTTTAGTGGGGACATCTGATCACTTAATGAATATTTATTGGACCCAATTGTTACATATGCCAAACATTGGCTTCATAGGAGTAAAAAACATCAATGTTCTCTACCTTCACACTGTTTGGAGAAAGCCAAGGAGTTATTCATTCCAGCTTTGAGGAGCATTTCAAAAGACAGGTGGATAATTACCTAAGAAGTTGTGAGAATGTAGGGTATAAGGAAGTAGTTACACAAGGTGTCCCCGAGAACCAGAACTTAAGCTGAGGTCAAGAAGATGAGTAGGGATTATTTGGATTAAGCAGGAGGAGAGACAAGTACTGAAAGTTTCTTGAGAGAGTAGGATACAAAAGCCATGAAGGGAGGTTCTTCATGACACAAACAGAATCGGATGGACTTTGAAATGAAAGCCATGTATAAGTACTTCATTAATACTTAGAGAGGACAGGAAGTACCTGCTGGGCTTTCACTTGAAAAGAAAATTAGAGCAGAACCCAGGTGGCTCACACCTGTAATCCTAGCTATTCAAGAGGCTGAAATCTGAGGATTATGGTTTGAAGCCAGCCCAGTCAGGAAACTCAGACTCCTATCTCCAATGGACCACCAAAAAAAAAAAAAAAAAAAGCCAGAAGTAGAGTTGTGGCTCAAGTGGTAGAGTACTAGCCTTGAGCAGTAAAAGCTCAGGGACAGTGTGCAGGCCCTGAGTTCAAGCTCCAGGGCTGGCATAAAAGAGAGAGAAGGGGGAGGGAGGAAGGGAGGGAGGGAGGAAGGAAGGAAGGAAGGGGAAGGAAAGAGAAGGAAGGAAAGAAAGAGAGAGTAAGAAAGGAAGGAAGGAAGGGAGGAAAGAAAGAAGGAAGAAAGGGACGGAGGGAGGGAGGGAGGGAGGGAGGGAGGGAGGGAGGAAGGGAGGAAGGAAGGAAGGAAGGAAGGAAGGAAGGAAGGAAGGAAGGAAGGAAGGAAGGAAGGAATACATTAGGAGCCGAGCTGTACATGGTCTTTTGGAAACAGAACTAAAGCCTGCAGGTCACCAAACCCATTTCTAGGCTTGACAATTAGTTCCACTAAATTGTCTAACTTTAATTATGTTCCTCCATTCGATCTCTACTCCCATGAGATTTTTGTGTGTCACATGATGTTCAAAATTACTGAATGACTGACTTTCTACTTTCACCTTCTGAGAAGTCTCTGCCACAGACCATATGTAATTATGAGCTCTTCTATGCTCCAAGCAAGGTTTTATCCAGAAGAATAGAAATGTTCCTCCCCTTAATTCAACAGTTTTGCTCTTCATTAACAGAAAATTACCATTACTGGGCCTGATTATAATGGGAAAATAGAAATCCCCAGTTTTCTGTTGAATCACCTTCTAGTATGCAGCTCCCTTTTTGCCTTGGCTGCTAGGCATCACTGGCGTAGGCCAGATTCAAGGCCTGCCTCTGTCATCATAAGTGGCACTTATTGTGCACTTGATAATCTAGTAACCATAGAGTACATTTAGTTTTTCCCTCAACCTTTGCTCATACTTTTTTGTTCTAATGACCGTATTTCCATGAGCCATCCCAAATATTTTCTTAACCATGTTGGAGATACAAATAAATTACCTTTTGGTTACCTTTAAGGTCTCCCATCATTAATCTCCTTTGTTTGTGCCTCTTTGTGGGTCTATAAAGATATATGTTAAATAATATTTCAAAATCATGCAACCTACTGTACGTTTAACACATCCCAAGGTCTCAAATCCATTTCCAGCAATAACTTTTCTCCCTAAAATATTTGTGTGATTTCAGCCAAGTGCTGGCAGTTTATGTCTATAGTCCTAGCTGCTCAGAAGGCTGAGATCTGAGGATCACAGTTTGAAGCCAGCCTGGGCAGGAAAGTCTGTGAGACGCTGATCTGCAATGAACCACCACAGAGTCAGAAGGAGAGCACAAACCTTAAGTGAAAAAGCTAAGCGACAGTATCCAGTCCCTCAGTTCAAGCCCCAGTATGGGCATACACACACAAACACACTACTACTGCTACTACTACTACCTACAACACATTCTACTTTCAAGGAGCCAGTGAGACAATGAAGGCCTGACTGTGGTCTTAGCCTCTAAATGTGATCTAAATATGCTAAGTATCTGAGCGGATTTCCCCACAGCCAGGTGAGGAGGAGGAGAGGGAGTACAGGTAGTGGGCTGCATTGGAGAACACTGCCTGCTATGGCTGCCAGACAGCCAGGAGTCAACTCTGCCTCAATGGGAAGAGAAAGACCAAGGGAAGCTCAGCCTCCATTAATGCCCTGGATTTCCCTCACCATCCACCCAGGAGTGCTTCATCTGAAAAGGAAATGCTTTTGTCCTGTGGTCATTACATCCAGCAAGGAGAGAGAGAGAGAGAGAAAGAGAGAGAGAGAGAGAGACCATCGTTCATTTATCTGTACTTCTGTCAACAGCCGCTGGGTCTTTTAAAGAGATAATATTCAATTAATTTCCTTTTTCTCTCTTTTTAATTTTTTTTTTTAAAACATGAAACATTTTGGTGGCTTAAAAGGGTTTAGTCAGTTCCTGGACATAGTAACTGGGGTATCAGTAATGCCCCCTCATGTAATGTCTTTAAGTGTTCAACAATGACTTTAAAATAAGTAGCTTTTTGGAAGTTATATCTTTGAAGTTTCATTAATTAGTCATATCATTGGGAATGTATGGCTAAAAGTAAATTACAGTGTTTAAAATATCTACTCTTTCAGTGTGAAAAATGAAAGGATCCTGCTACCTTGTCTTTATACTAATGAAGATATTATTAATTGGTTTAGCAAAAACATAGATCTAACCATAATGTGCAACAGTTATTAAAGATAATTAACTACAGATCATTGGTTTGAAACATCTAGTCCAAAATGATTTCTGAAGGGCACATTATTCTACGAGATAAAATAATTAAATTTCTAACTGCTGCGTGAGACAACTGTGTCATATCTGGGGTTTTAATTTCTTTTGTTCTATTCTCAGGGTACTGTTACTGTTTTAGGTTGTGTAAAAAGCTACTCGTGTTTCACAGTGAGCACACAAAAATTATGATTGAAAGGAAAGGATTACCATAACACTAGACCTAATAAGAAAAAAGGCCCACATAAATTCACCTACTATTTTTTAAAAACAGGGAGAAGAGTATGGTAAATCAAATTTTTTTAAAATTAAGCAATTTGCTTTAATGAAATACCTTTCAACCACATTTCTCCCAGAGTCCATTTTCAAAAGGGGGGAAAACGTCTCCCATTTACAAAATAAATAAGGAAAAATGTTTTCAGTATGGACAAATGCCAGGTACTCATGAATTAATGAATAATGTAATCACATCCATAGGCATAAAATTAAACAATAGTCATAAAAACAAGAGTTCAGAATGCTGTTTATTAAGAGCTATCCTAGATTGCTAAAAATGATTTTTCTTGGTGTTTACAACCCGGAGCTCAGTGCAATTAAAATGAACTGAGAACCAGTACAACTCATAGTGGCTTTAGGAATTGTAGACAAAGTTGCCAGCATAATACTTAATGTGACTAGGTGAGCATGTTTTAGTCATGTTGCTGTCAGATGTTCAAATTTTATCTGATGACCAAAAATGTACTTTGTGTAAAAAACCAACAGTGAAAAATGATATTGAGGGGCTTTAAGAAGCAGTTAAATTTTATGTTATCTCTAAATGTGTGGGAAGTAGGAAAAAGGCAATGTGTTTAGGAATAACCAGTTCAGGGCTCAGGCATAAATTATTATTTTTAGGAATATTGGTACTATCTTGCTTTAATGCAGTAAGTGCAGACTTGGAAAGATAGGAATTGTTGGGTTTCTTTAAGCCCATAAAAAGAAGGGGATTTCCTTCTAGTACTGTAGGTTAGAATGGGCCGAATTCACTGGCTGAAGAGTGGGAAATGTGTTTATCCGACTGCTTCCTTCCATGTAGCTCTCAGGAAGAACAAAACCAAAGTGTTCCAGGCCTTTCCTTCTTGTCTTACACTAAATGAAATATACAAGTTCCTCCAAAGAAATGGGAAGCCTGTAGGGAAAAACGTGTTTAGAGGCTAAAAGCAAGTGAGATTGTTACCACCTCCTTCTCGTAGATCCATGGTTTTGAACACATGCACTGTGGCTGGCCAGTTCCCTAGAAACGAAAAACAAAATGTCCTTTGCAGCTGTTGAGATGATGACACACTGAGCCCTTCTTTTGCAGATCCACAGTGAGAAATGGGGCTTTCTCAGTGCCCGGTCAAAGGCTCTGACAAGTCCTGCAATGTTCACTTAGCTGTCACTTGCACTTTTCATGGAACACCGAGTGTAAGGGAATTCATGTCCTTTAAAACACATAAAATCAAGAGAAAAATGATAAAAAGACAAACCAGTGCAACAGCAATACTTACAAAACCATACAGTGTAAACCAACAGTATAACTCATGGGGGGAAAAGGGAAATGGGGATGGGGGAAGCGGGGGAAAAATGAGGGAGGAGGTAACAACTTGGATAAGAAATGTACTCACTGTCTTACATATGAAACTGTAACCCCTTTGTACCACCTCACTTTGACAATAAATAAAAAGAAAGAATGAAATTATTAAAGAAAAACATGCTATTTTGGGAAGCTAAGTGTGGTTTCATTTTAGTACCCTCGAAGTCCCTTTCTACAGTCCTTGAATGTCCTTCTCTGTCACTGAAATCACTCTGTGTGTGTGTGTATGTGCATGTGTAGGTGTGTTGCACACATACAGGCAAACCAGTACTGGAACTTGAACTGAGGACCTTCGTGCTGCCCCTTAGATTTTTTTCACTCAAGGCTAACACTTTAGCACTCGAGTTACCCCTCCACTAACAGCTTTTCCGTGACTGATTGGAGATTAGAGTCTCTGATTTGTTCAGCCAAGCTGGTTTTGAACCACCATCCTCAGGTCTTCGTCGGCTGAGTAGCTAGGTAGCATGAGCCACGAGCTCTAGGCTTGCACTCACTCTTGAGGCCTTAGTTAGAGGGCACAAATTTGAAGTTTTACCCTGTGATCCCAGGCTTTTCCCCTTGTTCTGTCTGCTCTTCGTAGGCCTTTGCACATGTCTGAAAAAAAGTATGGCAAATGTGACTCCAAGGCCCAAACTAGTAGCAGACAGCTGCATGCCACACACAGATGTTTTGATGTATCTGCCCAGCACTTAATTAAAAAAAAAAAAAGAAATAGACACAATTGGTTGCCTTCATCTCAAAATCAGAAGCCTTTGCACAATAATTCAAATTCTGTTTTCTCCTAAGAAAGCAAAGAATCTTGTAGCATCCATCTTACAAACTGAAGTGGTTAAAGCAACCAGTTTAACAAAGGGTATTCCCTGGACTGCTTTCTGAGCAAGTCTCCGCCCAGCCTTCATGCTCTCTGACGGGAAATAGAGCCAGCTACCATTTAGTCATGTGTTGGTGAATTGTGTGTGTGTGTGTGTGTGTGTGTGTGTGTGTGTGTGTGCTGTTACTGAGGCTTGAATTCAGGGCCTAGGTGCTACCCTTTAGCTTTTTAACTCAAGGTTTGCGCTCTAACACGAGTCACAGCTCCACTTCCAGCTTTATTTTTTTGCTAGTAATTAGAGGTAAGAGTCTCATGGATTGTCCTGCCTGGATTGGCTTCAAACCACCACCCCGTCAGATCTCAGCCTCCTGAGTAACTGAGATTCCAGGCATGAGCCAGGTGCTCTGGGAGTTGTTGATGAATCCAGTTCTGAGGTTTTTATATGTTCAATCCTTGACCTCAGCCATCTTGTGGACAGTTTTCTCTCTGAACCACTTCCATGACACCAGGGAAGTACTTGAAGCTGGTGGCCAGAATGTCCTTTGTAAATCATTCATTGGAACAGGACTTCAGGTAACAAAGAGGAATCAGAAGCCCAGCCCCTGCCCCGGGTCATAGGTTATTCTAATTCCAGCCCCGTGGTCCTGCTCCCAGTCCTGACTACCCAGCTGGGCCCATCTGTTCTTCTCACATTGCCCGAGGCCCAGAAGGCAACTGTGTGACTTGGTAGCCTAAACCATGATGTGCTTGCAAGACTGTCCTCATTTTTTTTTTCAGACTTCCCAAATGATTGGGGTAAAATAATAATAATAAATTGTAAAAAGGTTCCGTGATTCAAGTCATTCAGCAAATGGAGAATGTTTTCTCTACTAGTTTTTTTTGATCCCACTAGCCTCATTGTCTGTGATCCACTGTGAGCAACCAATAGAGCTTTCCATGGGCAAGAGACAGGTTGTGGGGAGGAAGGCAGCTGCCGTGAGCACATTCCTGAGCCTCAGAGAGCAGCCAGGCACCATCCATGGCCACACCAGGCCCGGGAGGGGCGCTGGGTCCTGAGCCCTGGTGCCCCCTGCCTCCTCCTGCCCTGTGTCTGGCTCTGTCTGTGGCTGAATGGCAGGGAGGTCACAGATGCGCAGGAATCAGATGGAGAGGAGGAGCCATCTGCTCTGACTCGCTAGTTATTGTTGGCTCCGGCCTGGCAGCTTTGGGTTGGGTCTTCTAACAGTTCATTTCACACAAGAGGAGTCGGGGGATTGGAGTGGGAGCCTTTGGTACTGATGTTTTCTTTTTTTTTTTTTTTAAATAACTTTTCTCTTAATTCTCTCCTCTTTAAGAAAACTCTCTTTTCTCAAAGCCACTCCCTCCCCCCTTTTCTGTCTAAATCCCAGCTCCCATTTTTTCCTTCCTTTTCCCTCCAATGCTTACTGACTCAGCCCCTCCCGGCTCTCATTCCAAGAGCTTTTCCCGACAACTTGAGCTCACGCCGTCTCTACAGGCTTGGGACACAGTGTCTTCTTGGCATTCTGGTTGTGTTTGGATGACAACCCTAAAATACTGGGTTCTTCTCAAACCCCTAAACCACGACTGTGTCTGGTTCCCCAAGCTTCCCTACAGGGTTTTAGAACTGGCCACTGGGCATTATTTGATGATTTTCTTTTGTGGGTTAGAGCATGGGAGGTGGCAAGGGTGGGTGGAATCTTTTAGGTTTTAGTCATCATAATTTGTTCTTTAAAATTTGGACTCTAGTCTTAATTCCACCCCCCCCCCCTTTTTTTCTTCTTCTTCCTTTAGTCTGTCTCTTCTTTGTGTTTGTGGCACTGGGGTTTGAACTCAAAGATTCACACTTCCTAGGCAGGTGCTCCACTGCTTAGCCATACTCTAGCCTGTTTTTATTTTATTTTTTTGCCAGTTCTGGGGCTTGAACTCAGGGACTGAGCACTGTCCCTGGCTTCTTTTTGCTCAAGGCTAGCACTCTACCACTTGAGCCACAGTGCCACTTCCAGCTTTCTCTGTATATGTGGTGCTGAGGATTCGAACCTAGGGCTTCATGAATGCTAGGCAAGCACTCCATCGCTAAGCCACATTCCCAGCAGCCCCCTCCCTTGACAGCCTGTTTTGAGGTAGCTATTTTTCAGGAAGTGTCTGGCCTTTTTTCCCCAGGACCAGCCTTCAGCTACAGTCCTCCTACTTATGCATTCTGCCAGAGCTGGGATGACAGGTGTGTGCCACTGCGTCCAGATTTATATTGATTGAGATGGAATCTTGAGAACTATTTTTGCCCGGGCTTGTTAGAACCATGATCCTCCTGCCCTCCAACCTTCTGAGTGGCTAGGATTACAGGCATGGACCAATGTGTGGCTCTTCTCTGTAACAGTTATGTTCCCGTTTCTTGTGTCAGTGTGCCTCATCTCCCGTACTATGTTGAGATGGCATCACACAGTGCCAACCTGTTCTAGAGGTTGCCTTTTTCATTGTGCCACTAGATGCCTACAGAAAGGCATATTTCAACATCTTAACATAAAAGAAGTCTAGGGGGTGGCCCATGAAGAATGCCTGCCTAACAAGCATGAGGCTCTGAGTTCAAACCCCATTACCACCCACCCTAAAAACATGCATTATGACTTGGCCTCTTCCCTTCTTCCCTAGAGTTGCATCCCACTCAGCTTGAATGCAGCCTTGGGGCCATTTCTCCACCCCAGCATCTTAGGCGCCTGAAGGCCACCCACCAAGCCCATGGAATCTCGCTGGCATCCTTGTGCTCCCTGATGCAAGGTTCCCTGGCTTCATGTCCAGTCAGCCAATTGTCAATGGACAGAAACCAGGTCTCCAGTCACCACTGTGTCAGCTCAACAACCAGTCCCTAAAGGACCTGTTTCCTCCACAATGAGCAGCTGGCACAGCCTTGTGAATAGCTAGAGTGAGAATTCCTGTGCTCTGGCCATTCTGCAGGCTTTCAAAGGAGCATCAGCCTTCAGAGACTCAAATTCGAATCTACCAACTCTCAGGGCAGTCACTGAGATTCCCTTCTCTCCAGCCTCCTTCAAATACTACTCACAGGAAATACTTCTGGAGGGCTGGGGAAGCGTGCTTCAAGGAATTGATCCCCACCAGAGTTGAAGGCTCAGATGTCACCAGACAGTGGTGGCAATAAGATGGAGTCTGTGGATGCTTGGTCTCGATTGAAACACATGGTGGAACTTGGGACAAATTGGAGACTTTCTGTAGCTATCAAATGGCTGCTGTTCTGTTCTGCTCCAACAAGTTTTGGCATTGAAAAAAAAAAAAGCAAACCTGGTTTTGCCAGATTTTCCGGGAAGCTGGAAATCCGGACTTTTATGTGAAACCTCCCAATTTTTTAGTTTTTTTGGCAATTAATTCCAACTTAAAGCATGACCCAAGCCAAAGAAAACACATCTGCAGGCTACATAAGCCCCAGAAACCTTCCACTGCAAGCCCTGATATATGTGAACATTTCTGAAAGAGAATCCGCCTCATTATAACATATTCTGTAAATATTCACTTCATGTTTTCTCGATGATTTCCAACACAGGGAAAGAAAAATAACTGCTACAGAAATAACTTTCGAAAGTTATCCGATGGCTTGGTCTTCAGAGTCAGATTTAAGTCATCTATTAACATGTTTAGTCTGAGCCAGGGGTATGTTAAATCGCTTAACGTGGGGGGAAGAGTTTGTGCTTTGAAAGACTTAATTGGGTCCTCAGACTTGGTAGCAGAAGTTAAATGTTTGTTAGAAGAGACGTACATTTTAAAGACAGCAAAGACACTGGCCAGTCACAGGGAGGGAATTTTGCTATTACTTTTCATTTGTCCTCATCTAAGAATGTTGAGTAAAAATTGTACACACCAACCACGAATGTTTGGGCACAGGTATACACTTAATTTATACTCAGACATTAAATTACAGGGGTTGTTCTGACATATAGGTATACATCATAAATGGCTAACTCAAGCTAGTTCATCTAGGCATTCCTGCACATATTAAATTTTTGTGGTAAGAACACTTACAGTCTACTCCTTAGGAATTTTCAAATATACACTACTTTTTTTATACTATTAGTATTAACTACCGTCATCACCATGCGTAATGTATCCTTTCTCTCTCAGGGAAATTTTGTACCCTTTGCCTACCCCTCGGCTAATTCCTCCATCCCCTCACCCCCAAATGGCCTCAAGTATCCATGGGGAAGATGGTCATTTATTGCTCATGCACGAGTGAGTTCTTGGGCTTTCCAGAGAGGGAGAAATTCTTGCCTAGATATTTATTCCCCTCTTTTCTTCAGCGATTGTGGAGCCTGGTCTGGTTTTCATGGTTCCATCTTCTTGTCGCTCATTCCTTAAGCAGTTTAACTTACTTTTTAACCAGTCCATGCCAACAAAACAGGTTGCTTAATTGGTTTGACCTTTCACAGTATTTTTTAATTTTTCAATTTTAGTTTCATAGTTCCATCTGGCCCTTTAAAACGACATCTGGTTAACTGTACTTAACCAGCTGATCACTGTACAGTTATTTTTAAATGTAATGTATGCTTAAACAGATGTTATTTTTATAGATGTGGATCAAACTCCACTTGTGTACGTGCAATGTCTGCATAACTCTTTCTGCAATTCAAATGTTGACACCCAAAATTACAAGCCAGAATGCTTATGAACTGCACTGTTACGGTACGGTACTTTTGTGCTGTGTGTTAGGTAAACATCAATTCAGTTCTTTTTTTTTTTAACCCCCCTCTCTTTTCATTGCGCATAAATAAAACATTAGCATTTAGTTTATAAAGTGATGAACATTTTGCTGTGTTGGATTTAGCTTTATAAATACAACCACTGTCAGCAAGAAAGACGGATTTATTGAATAAATAATAAGAAAGCTAAGGGAAAATGAAAATATATATATTATGCAAAACATGGTGTCTGTCAACAGGTCAGAGAGGGGCTCCTGACATGACTGTGCGAGAAGATTCCATCTGTGGAAAGCTAGCAGGGACACAGTCTAGATCCCCTCTTCATAGGGTATATTCTAGATCAAATCCAGGAAGCCTAGCCCAATAAATCAGCTTATTTGTAAAGCTCTACAATATAATCACGCTTCACTGTCTAGGTATCATTTACATTTAGAACCGTTTCAATGTCTTCTTACCAACAAAATGGAAAACAGAGAGAAAATTGCTTTGAAAAAAATAAAGCAGAAACCTAGAAAGAATGCCCAACCCTGAGATTTTATTTTAACATCTTTTTTTCTAACTAGAAAAAGAAATAAAAAGGATGCATTGAGCCATTTCTTTATGGACTGACAGCGTCTGTAGCACGGCAGTGTGGAGTGCGTTTGTGTGTGCTTCAGGACACATCTCAGTTGTACCAGCTGTGCGATTGTTTCCCCTTCCCTCCTCCCGCCACCCCTCCACCCGCTGGCCCAGAATATGACAGTGGATACTTTGCATACGACCCCAGGTTGCATCAGACTTGAGACAAAGAAAGTGGTCACAGTTGAAAATATTTTGCCGGAGAAACTTTACAAGTCTCATTCTCAAGGTTAAAAATTGCTGTTATACATAATACCTCGGTAATTGATAGACATTTTCCCTCTCCAGAGTCCATTTTCTGTGAAAAACACCACCTAACATCTGTTCATAAACAGTCCTTCTGTGAGCATACTGACACAGACCCTGAGCTTCTCCAGGCTCAATTCCCCAGCCATGGGCAGATGGCGCGATGTGTTTATACAGCTGAGGCCGGAGTAGGAGAAGCCCAGCCGGACCTCCAGGTAAGACTGCAGGCAAACCCGGCTGCTGTTCACCAGCCGTATCCCAAATCATTCAAGGAAGCTCTTTCTGACACAAAGACAAATTGTTTCCCACCAACCTGCAAGATCCATCCAGAAAAATCACCTTCGGCAATCAAAGTTGTAACTCTACAGAGATAAGGACATCGCTAGCCTTAAAAAAAAAAAAAGATTCCACCGAGCATATTAATGTAAAACTAATTAGGTGACTGAGGTATTTGGGAAACTAAATATGACTGTGATCATTCAGTTGCCTTTTAAGATTATTATTTTGCTTTTGCCTCGATGCTTTAAAGTGTGATGTGTAACTGGAATTAATTATTGCAACTAAAAGTAAGAAGTTTAGGGTGAAGGGTTGAAATAATTAATGTCCAATGGCTCACTAAGGATCACGTGAGGGAAGATGTTCTTGTAAGAATTTATTTCCTACCTAACTTCCTTTCCTTTCTTCTGTTGTACGCGAAATGGATTGGCAAAACTATGAAAAAAAATATGTTTTTAAATAAACATTTATATTAAACAATTAAAGAGACATTGAAAGCCTGATAAACTTTCTTTGTTTTGTAAGCATGGTTTTCTTATTAATCACAAAGATGCTGGTCTTTCATTCTCTGAAGTTTCTCTTGTTATTTTTTTGGAAAGTAAGTCAATTCTCTGTGTGTGTGTGTGTGTGTGTGTGTGTGTGTGTGTGTGTGCGCGCGCGCGCACGCCCGTTCTGGTAATAAGGGCTGATACTTAGGGTCTGGGTTTCTCTAACATTTTTTGCCCAATACTGGTACTCAACTACTTGATCCACAAATCCACTTGTGGTATTTTTTTTTGTTTTTTGTTTTTTTTATTTTTTGTTTGTTTGGTGGTGGTTAATTGAAGATAATAGCCTCACAGACTTTTTCTGGCTGGCATCGGATTCTGATCCCTTAGAGAAATTATAATTACAGAATTACAGGTGTAAGCCACTGGCAGCAAGTAAAAGTAGGCAGATTCTAAGATCAGGCATAGCCTGATTCTTAGGACCTGAACAAATAGTGATGCAAAGTAAAAGCAGGATCTTGGGGGTGTTGGGAGGGTTTAAGTCTAATGAAGATTAGACCAAGGAAGTCATATGCAAACATATCTTAGATTTATTTGTATTTGCCTTTGTTACATAGGTGAAACACTTATAAAACTCATAATCATATAAATATATCTATGGTGTCCTAAAGAAATATAAGTTGTTAGTCTCCATGAATATCATGGGAAACCCCTTGCATTTAACCACCTGGATTTAAAATGCTACTTAAGGCTTTGGGTATTTTTCTCCTTCCCCCTACCTCTAGATTCCATTTTGAGTAGAGGTATCTGGAGGGTGGTTTCAAAGATGCCTTATTGGACATGTGAACCCTCAGCTTCCAGTAGTTTCTCTGTTCTTTGCTAAGAGATTTACAAATGAAAGAAATTAGCCCTTGCAGTGTACAGTGACCTGCCTAAGTTGACTAAGTGAGGAATAAGTTGAAGGAGACACATGAGCCAGAGAAGATGTATTTTTGACCTGAGTTATGAGTGAATGTATTCATATTTGTCATTATCAACATCATCATCACCATAGCCACACTGGGGATTGAACTCAGGGCCTTGGGAATTCGAGATAAGGGACTTGCTGTTGAGATATATCACCAGCTCATTAGTTTTCCTCTATTGACAATTCAGTTTAATTTATTTTTTTCCTGGAAAATTCAAACTTGATTGGTACACATTTATTTTCAGGTAACTATGGGCACAAAATAGTAATAGGAGTTTGAATTTGTTAGAACTATTTTTTAATATATTCAACCTTATCATGATATAAGAGGTAAATTGTGGAATTATTTATGAGCGTGAAAATAATATGAATGTGAAGTGATTTTTGACATGAGAAATTTTGTCACTATGTTGGCAGGAAAAAATTTAAAATAATGGCTTGCCTATCTACCATATACTTTCAACTATTTATGGACATAGACATGGCAATAGACATAGACATATACTAAATGTGACTCTTGGTGGCAGGTTTATAAATTATTTTGTCTCTTATTTTTTATATTTTCTAAATATTTTATGTTGATCACATTATTTTAAAAATAAAAAATATGATTATAAAGGCGCAAATGGTATTTTTCTCTTTTAAGAAAACTGTTAAATAATAACATTGGTATCTTTGATTCTTTTTCTTTTTGCCAGTCCTGGCGCTTGGACTCATGGCCTGAGCACTGTCCCTGGCTTCTTTTTGCTCAAGGCTAGCACTCTGCCACTTGAGCCACTACACCTCTTCTGGCCTTTTTTATATATGTGGTGCTGAGGAATCGAACCCAGGGCTTCATGTATATGAGGCAAGCACTCTTGCCACTAGGCCATATTCCCAGCCCCAACATTGGTATCTTTGTTTAATCAGAGTTTAAGTTCATATGACGTATACTATGATAAAAATTTTGATAAAATGTTACTAAATTTAGAACTGGATGGCTAAGTAAATTCTCCCCTTTGCTGTAAAATTAGAATCAGTCATAATTTGCTCATTAGATACTAAAATACTGTCCAAGGTGATCTTCCTAATTTTCTTAGTCTCTGCCTCTCTCTCCTCCTGTCTTTCCTTCCTTTCCTTCTTTTATGAATGTGTATTGCTTGTTCACTTTGTGCAGGTCCTCAAAGTAGAGATGCTTCTCTAGTGGGATTTGTACCCTGGCTGAGGAGACAGTCAATGAACAAGCAGTGAAGCACACAATGGACACCCAAATAGTTAAGATCACAAATGTTGAGTGCTGCAGCTGAGCACCTGACAGGGGTATCATTCAAGGTGGAAGTAGGCAGCGTGCCACTTCTCAGAGAAGTCCTCTCTTGGACAGGGACATTTGTAGTGAGATCTGAAAACACAAGTGGGGCTTCCTTAACATCTGGGTCAAGTATGGAAAGGCAGTGGCTAGAATGTGCTGTACCTACAACGTGTAGTTAGCACATCATTCTCAACTGTCTCCATATCACACATAAGAAACACTCAGATATTGATCCAAGTGGCTTGCTCTGAGAGGTACATCATTATTTCTTTGATATAATAGGACATAAGCTGATTAAATAAAATCTTACCAGCTACCTTCCTTAGTACTTTGGGACACTGCCTTTCATGAGGTCCACCAACCAAATGGGCCCCAACTCCCTTATAAATGTGGAAGGCTTTAGTCAGAAACATGACAGCCTGGGTTAGTTTAAAATATATTCTCAATTTAAATGGAGTGGAAGCTTATCTTTGTATAATGTAAAGTCGGTGATAAATATGAACCCGATCGCGCATTATTATTACAGAATCCCTGTCATTGTGCTCCCATTAAATTTCTGATCACTACAAGGCATTGTTCAACGATCAGTCAAGAGTTGTCAGCATGCATGGCTGTCTGCTTGGAACTCTTTTTTATTTTTTAAAAAAATTTTTTGTAATAAAATTATTTTGGCTTAGTCTCAAGGTCATCAAAAAAGACTAGATGTAAATTGGTCCAAACCACCAATTCTTTTTTGAGTTTGCAGCAATTACTTTCTGCAAAGAGGATGCCCACCCAGATGGAAGAATGTTGGAAGAGCAAGAGAATTTTTGCCTTGATGGCGCCAAGAATTATTTTCCTCCACTGGCTTCAGCAAATCAAGCATTTGTACCCTTAACAATATAAACAATACCGAAGGCATATATGACTTATCTACTGTGGATGATACCTTCAAATAAGACTGACTTCAAGAACCAAGAGGAAAAAAAATATATATATATATACTATGTGATCATGAGTGAGATTACAAACTCTATAAAGAAAAGCATTTTGTTAAAGACATCCAGAGTAACAAATATGAAAAAGATGAACCTTCCACCTCCATTAAAAACAAGGCATTGATCATGAAACGAATATTTCCAGTGCCTGGTATTTCAAAGTCTATCACAAATAACTATCGCCTTCCAGACATGTATAATTGATCTTACTTGTATCAACAGTAAGTTCCTTTTCAGATTTTTTTCCACATTAACTTCTTTTTACATGGTATTATTTTCCTTAAATGGCATTTGCTCTGACAACTAAGCTGAATGTACTGTATAATTATTGTGTCTTCAGTTTCTTTTTCTACAGTTCTTTTTAATTACAAAATAATACCCTTTGGAAGAGTGCATCTTTGATATCTTAACCATGGTTGGGTCAATATAACAGTGTGTGCTCATTATCAATATATTTTAATTATTTCATTCTTTCTAATGCCCTGCTTTTTGATTTCCATGAACTGCCAGGTAATTATGTCTGCATCAGAATAAATAATTAATATTCTCTGGAACAGAACTACCATCCTTTCCTTTTTTTGTTTTTGCCACCGCAACATGATAAATCAAGAAGCATTGGGCCAGGGAAGTAAAGTGCTTGCCTAGCATGCATGAAGCCCTGGGTTCGATTCCTTAGCACCTTGTATAGAGAAAAAGCTGGAAGTGCTGGAAGTGGTCCTGTGGCTCAAGTGGTAGAGTGCTAGTCTTGAGCAAAAGGATGCCATGGACAGTGCTCAGTCCCTGAGTCCAAGGACCAGGACTGGTAAAAAGAAGAAGAAGAAGAAGGAGACAGAGGAGAAGGAGAAGGAGAAGGAGCATTTACTTGTATTTTCTAAATATTGGCCCTTCTTGTGATGAGAGTAACTTAATGATAGGTCAAGATTGCCTTCTGGGGCTGGGAATGTGGCCTAGTGGTAGAATGCTTGGCTAGCATGCACAAAGCCCTGGGGTTGATTCCTCAGCACCACACAAGCAGAAAAGGCTGGAAGTGGCGCTGAAGTAGTAGTGCTAGCCTTGAGCAAAAAGAAGCCAGGGATCTATCTCAGCCCTGAGTTCAAGTCCAAGGACTGGAAAAAAAAAAAAAGATTGGCTTCTTGTAATGTTGGGAATCACCTAGGCCCAGTGTTTTCGATCTGCTTTCTCTAGCAATGCTGCCTTCTTTATTACAGGGTTAAATTCTCTGTTCTTATACCTTAGTGCATTCCCTGAAACCAGGATAGAGACTGTTGAGGCTACACATATGAAACACTATTATGCTATTCACCCATCTAGAACATATCACTCCTGAATGATAAAACAAATAATACAGTGGTATCTTATATTCTGTACTCTAAGCATGGGTTAAAAAAATGAATAGTTTCTAATCTTGATAGATATTTCAATAATTAATGCTTATGGACCTTCAGAATCTTTCTTGTACTAAAGTCATATTAATTAAGCCTTTAATGAATCACATAGAAAAATATATTGAGCACCTACTAAGTACAAGGCAAAGCCAGCTTGGTGGAGGGGGTTCAGTAACAGCCCTTAACATAATTTATAACTTCAGTATCAAATTCTCCCTTAATAGCCATGTTCAAACAGGATGAGACCCACATCATGGTTCTTGTCCAAGTGTCTATATTTCTTTCTCTGTGACCAAGAAAATGCTGCTGCCATTTGATGTTTTAGGAAGAAGAGAAGGGACAAAGGAGGAAAAGGAGGAAGAGGAGGAGGAGGAGGAGGAGGAGGAGGAGGAGGAGGAGGAGGAGGAGGAGGAGGGAGGAAGAGGAGGAGGGAGGAAGAGGAGGAGGAGGAGGGAGGAAGAGGAGGAGGGAGGAAGAGGAGGAGGAGGAGGAGGAGGGAGGAAGAGGAGGAGGGAGGAAGAGGAGGAGGAGGGAGGAAGAGAAGGAAGGAGGGAGGAAGAGGAGGAAGGAGGAAGAGGAGGAGGAGGAGGAGGAGGAGGAGGAGGAGGAGGAGGAGGAGGAGGAGGAGGAGGAGGAGGAGGAGGAGGAGGGAGAAACTCCAATGAGTCTAAATGATTTCATACTCAGTGTTATAAAAACTATTTCAGTTTTCATAGAAGATGTTTATGCTAGAATGTAGGCAAATTCCAACCTGACACATTGTTTCTGTTTCCTTTATACTTCAGATGGTTCAAATATAGTTTTTCAAGTACCAATATTTAAAGCAACATATGAGTAGTTTTAATTCCTTGTTTAATTTTTTTCACTTTTACTTTTTACTCTAAAGGACTCTAGAAAAGATTGTAACAAGTAGAAAATATAAATATCTACTAAGATTTCTAAGAGTTTAATGAGATAAGCAGATCTACAGGTTTTAGATATATTGTAAACACCTTAAGAGGTATCATTTTGGGGGTGCTTATAATGCAAAAGTTTTCAAAGATCAAGCAATAAAGTACTAACCTTTACATGTGTACACGTATACACACACACACACACACACACACACACACAAATTAGAAAGAAATGAGACCACTAAAGAAAATCAGATTTATAAATAGGTCTAAGAAGTCCTGATAATATAATTTTAATAAAAAAATCTTCCATTAAAAATGAGTCTGTGTACAATAAGTAATACTTAAGACAACACAGCATCCTTTCTTAGAGATATCCCAAATCCTCTGATTCAAGTCACAGTTTATCTTGTGAAAACATTTTCCAAGCAGCCAAACAGTATTCAATTATAGAAGGTCCACGCGTGAATGAAGGGCGTTTATAACCAAATACAGGCTATAAAGTTAAATGCCCAGAGTCACACAAAATGTATGAGAAACTTGATGAAGACAAAGAAGGGTTGCCCTGATGAAGTCCCAGCCTCATAGCTTGAGAACAGGTGGCTTAGCACTGTTTGATGAAGACACCCTCTTTCCCCACCAGATGCCATTTGTCTGATTCAAGTCCAGGATTAAAGCTCAGGGGAACTGTACTCTCTACCTGGGTCACTGCCCTTTACTGTGTTTTACTTACTCTATTTTTTACTCCATTTGTAAGGCTGAATTTCATTCTTACATAGAAATAAACATTTCAGGAACTATCAAAGGCCTAATGACATTAAATAAATAAATATAAAAAATTAAAATCCTTGAATTGATAAAGTAAAAAAAAAAAATACTGGGGCGGCTGGGAATGTGGTTTAGAGTGATTGCCTAGCATGCATGACGCCCTGGGTTTGATTCCTCAGCACCATATAAACAGAAAAAGCAAGAAGTGGTGCTGTGGCTCAAGTGGTAGAGAGCTAGCCTTGATCAAAAGGAAACCAGGAACAGTGCTCAGGACCTGAGGTCAAGCCCCAGGACTGGCAAAAACATAAAATCCTGTTTTTCAATTGTATGTGAGTATAAATATGTTTTGTCCTTCCTTCAGAAATGTTCTAACAACATAACAAGATGGAACTTGCTACCACCTCCCGGGAGGGAAACATTTAAGAGTTCTGCCTTCAGAGAACTTTAGGAATCAATGTTGTCAGCATAAGCAATTTAAATAAGTTAAGAAGCATGGACATTTGCTATACTGAATATCCTCATTATTTTTACTTTTTTGTTCCAGTATTGGGTGGCTAGATCCTCAGAGTTCAGCCTCCTAAGTAGCTAGGAGAGTCACTAGCACCCAGTGTAAGGTTTTAGAAATTTTTGAAATTCTGAAATATGTTGTTACTTAAAGTGAATTAAAAGTTTAAATTGGAAACCTCCTAATACAGTGTCACACTTTAAGATAACTGGACATATGTACATTTATACTTTATTATATTTTCAACAACTTAATGGCATCAAAATTAGGAGGCTACAAAAAATGCAATGTGTTCCTAGATTTACCAGTATTTTTGAACATTTGTGATAGAGCAAGTACACAGAAAAATTATTTTCAGGTCATGAGAAATGCAATGTCAAATATATAGTTTTCTAAAAATTTACTCTTCCAAATTTTCTTATATTTATTTTCACTTGCTATTGGATTTTAATATTTGCTTTGCTCAAAATGTGTCCTCATGTCAGATATCTTAACTTTCCTATTTACTAAATGTTAATCTCAGATAAACTATTTTTCTCTGAAATTCAGCACTGCATCTATAGAAACAGAGACCATAACTGATAATAAAGCCACTATGGTTATCTTATTAATGTCGCTGTTATTATATTTATTAATCCTAATATTTCCACTAACTTATTGTTAATGTGCAAATTTAAATGTGTGCTCTAGGTTTGTAACTAGCAAAGTTTTTATTGAAAAATATGATTCCTGAAATGAATGATTATTTCTCTATTGGGCAAAGGAGTTAAGTATAATACGTTTATGCATATAAATCAGAAAACATTGTGCAATGGCAAAGAAACAAACAACCGTAATTTGTCAAGAGGAAAGGTAACATATTGAAAAATTGAAGACTACTGCTGCATCAAAGCCAGCGAAATTTCTGACTTATGTGGGGTTTTTATCTGTGGCTTTGCTTGTTTCACTGCGGTATTAAATATATTGCATTAAGTAGTTGAAATCAGATTGAATACAATTCATTCTGGTCCACTTACTGAGACATGCCAATCGGATGTTTTCCAATTTTCTCACATAATATTTCTCTTGTCCTTTGGGGTCATGTGGTAATTTCTGTAGGGAAAATAGTCTAACCATTGTGAAACTGATCAAAGCATCACTACAAATACTGCCTTAGGACAAATGATTTGAACCCTGCCATTATCAAAACATCTGCAAATGTTCTCTTTTATGTTTGTGTCAATGAGTGAGCATATGCTGATTGAATTCCCTTCCCCTTCTGCACACCTGACGTCCACCTGACGCGTGTAATTGAATTCAAGAAAAAAATTGGCAAGTGACATGAACTTTCAGGAATTAATGCATTCGATACCCAAATAATCACATCCTCAAAGCCAGAAAACATTTTGCAAGGTCTTAATGATGAGTCCACGTTGCAATTTTCAGTTAATAAGCTGGTCCCTAAAATATTATGGTATGTAAATAATGCTTCCCTATCTTTTCTAGAATTAGGTATGGTGGCACATAAACCTCACCATAAGACATCACAGAGGCTCATTTGCTGGCAAATTAAAGATCATTTCAACCTGATCTGTGTCACAAATTCATGTTTTTTAGACGCACGTTTTTGTTTTCAAAGGAGCTTTATATGGTATTTTGCTAAGCAAACACTTAAATGAAAGTCAGCGGAAACATTTGCTTCAATAATAAAGAGAACTTTTTTTGTGTGTTTATATACAAGAATACATGTACATGGATATATATAGATATATATATATACATATGTAAATATATGAGAAAATAAACCTTAAAATAGAATTTAATGGGGAAGGCACAATTGGTTAATTTCTGCTCTTTGTTGTTTATTTGCATCCTTGTCCTATGCCAAGTCATGTATGATCACTTCCCACATACATTTTACGTTCTGTCAATAAGTCAATTGGTCCCGGCCCACTTCATATGTAAGGAGAATTGCATCAAGGCAATATAGAGATGACAGTTTCTTCCTGAAAATCTTGTCACAAAGCTAGGCATACTAATATAATTCTCAACCTATTACATAATAATAAGTATATTTAATTAGCAATTGATAGGAATGGATGCCTTCTCTTGTCATGGGCAGTAACTTGATTTTGACCATAGCATTTATTTGTCTGAAGAGCTAGGTTGGACAAAAGCCCTAGTCCTTTCTTCCAGTGGAAGTCTACCTCCTGGTCAAAACAAAAATAAACACCTGCCGCAACACAGTTTTGTTGGTCTGGTTTTTTTCCTATTAACAGTTTTATTTGCAAAGCTGGGTGTGTTAGCACACACTTGTAATCCCAGCACACCACTGCGAGAGGCAGGAGGATTGTGAGTTCAAGGCTAGGCTAGACTACAGAGCAAATTCAAGGCAGCGTGAGCTAGACAATAACACCTTATCTGATAGAAAACAACAACAAAACAATAAAAAACAAGAATGTTATTAGAACTCTAAGATATCCTAAATCTAATTGGAATTTGTCCAAGACCTTTGGTTAACACTACAGGTGCCAGGAGCGCTTTCTGTATTTAAAGATACTTAGCCTCACATTGTAACATTCTGGTTAATTTAATGGCAATTCCAATTCTAAGTTTTCAGCTCCTGTGGTTTGACTTTCATCAATTTATTACTGTTTTTATTTTTCCCATATCAAGTTTATTATTAAATTATAAATGAAAGTATATGTTGATGGCAGTATTCTAAACATATTCCTTGGAATAATAGGAGCATTTATTTCTTTTAAACTCTAAATGGCATACTTTGGACTTGTTAAATGTTCTCCAACAATATAATAAAAAATAAATCATCCTGAGGAACCCCTACACATCCTCAAAATACAACCAGGTCTACACTCACTATTAATTCATGGAAAATTCTTTTCTGCACTGTTTGTGATAGAGTAGGCACAAATATTTTACTATTGTTTATCCTTCAATAACTAATCACCCTTCTTGGTCTTTCAAAAGTTCCTGGCATTTTACTAGTTTATACATTGATTGAATGCTTTGCCTAGAGTTTCATTTGGCACCAAGCCAACTGCTGTGATAATCGGCTCTAAGATTTATTCCAGTGGAGAACTCTTATAAACAGGATTCAGGAGACCCAGCACTCTGAGTGAATACTGATACTCTTTTGGAGATGGCAGAAAACTTCTTTTTCTACAATGAGCACTAATTCTGTCTTTAGACTCTTCAACTACATGTGTGCTTTGATTTGAGGCAAAAAAAAAAGCACAAGCTCATTAGATTTGATGATTTGATATTTGTATTAATCATCATTAGCTAGTTTAGTAAGTTGAAATGATTTAATTTCACAAAGGCAAATATAGAAAAAAATCACAGATAATATTTTAAAAGCGCCACCTTTATGGAAATTAAGGAATTAACTACTATACATGATCTGACACATTTACTGCAATAGGATATATTATTATACTTCATGATAGGAGGAACCAAGTACAAAGGAAGCCAAAAAATTCAAAGAGGAACAGCGGGCAGGTAAATGCACTGAGCCGGAAAAGAGTAATAAGGAAAAATGAAGTGCATAGAAAACAAGACGCATAATAAGTTCTGAAATAAAAGGCACAAAAGCAGAGAAAAATGGAACTTATATTTTACAGAATGTTGAGAAGAAAAGGCTGCAGAATAATAGCCTTCAATAGGGGAAACATAGATCTTAGTGTTGTTTGATTACAAAGACATAAAAATAAAGACATTATCCAAGGTTATTTAGAGACATATAAAGATAAATGCTTGAGTAGATTTGGGGATTTTTTTTCTAAGCATTAAGGAAGAAGATGTCTAAACATTCAGGGACAAAACTCTGAGAGGGCTAAGTTCTAATGGCTCACATCTATAATCTTAGCTGCTCAGGAGGCTGAGCTGATGGTCAAGGTTCGAAGCCAGCTCGGGAAGTCTGTGACACTAATCAACATGGAAAGTCTGTAAGACTCTAATTAACCAGCAGAAAGCCAGAAGTGGAGTTGTGGCTCTAGTGACAGAAGACCCACAGTGCCCAGACCCTGAGTTCAAGCCCCAATACCAGCAAATAAATAAAGATAAATAAATAACCCATAAGAAGAAGAGACTTTCACTGTGTGACAGTGGCTCACGTCTGTCATCCTAGCTACTCAGAAGGCTGAGATCTGAGGATTGCGGTTTGAAGCCAGCCCAGGCTGAAAAGTGACTCTCACCTCCAATGAACCACTCAAACACCATACGATGAACTGTGATTCCAGGTGGTAGAGTGCTGGCCTTGAGGAAAAGTGCTCAGGGACAGAATCCAGGCTCTGAGTTCAAGTCCCACCACCAACAGCAACAACAAAAGAGCTTTTATCTTCTTGGTGTTGCCTACAGGGTCTCTCAGAGTCATTTAGCAATACCAGGGGGAGCTCTCTAGTTCCCCATATCTCATGCTCTAAGAGCTCCCTTTATGGACTCTTTTTTGCATGCATCCCCACTTACAATTATTTACCTGTGTCATCATGTGATTGTGTTTTCCCCAGGGAAACGTTATCTCTAGAAATTTTAGTACACCAAATTTATCCTCAGAGGTCAAGTTTTACTAGCAAGTTTTGTGGACAGCAAGCAGTTGAATTATTTCCTTTTTTACCTGAGTGTTTGGTGGCTTATACCTATAATCCTACCGATGCAAGAAACTGTGATCTGAGGACTGAGGTTCAAAGCCAGTCTGGGCAGGAAAGTCTGTCAGAGTCTTATATCAGTCAGGAAGCAAACAGAGAGACCAGAGGAGCACAAGAGACTAGTCTGCGATGAAGCCAGCAGCCTCTGCCACATTTCCCCTGCCAGGATGCTCTAATTCATCACTGGCCCGGAATCCATGGGCCTAAAGACTGTGGAGTGACCTCTCTGAAACCATGAGCTAAAGCAGTCTTTCCCCACTAAGTTGTTTACATCAAGTGTTTTGTCATAGCAATGCAAAGTTCCTCACTTACTAAAAGCAAGCAGGAAAAGAACTTCAGGAAGTAGGGCAAACAGATCCACTCTTGACATACAATATTGACATTTTCAAGGCTTGAGTTCAGTGACTTGAACTCTTGCTCAGCTTTCTTGCTCATTACTGGTGCTCAAGTATGAGCTTGAACCTCACCTTCAGTCCAGCATTTTGCTGCTGAATTGGAGGTGAGTCTTGTGAACTCCTTTGCTCAGGATGGCTTTGAGCAGTGGTGTTCCAGGTCTCCACTTCCTGAGTAGCTGGGATTACAGGAGTGTGTCACTGGTGCCCAGCCCCAGATCCCTTTTTGTAAATGAAAGCAGTTGCACAGTCTCTGCTCATCCATACAGCCCTACACTGTCTTAGCTCAGCTTCCACCTGTTAATGGGTAGTCAGTGAGCTACCTCATGGCCTATGGGTAAAACACGAACCAAAGCACACATGATGTATACCTCATACAAAGGAACTGGAAGTGCAGAAGGAAACCTGGGAGGAGAAGAAACTAAAGAAAGAATAGACATTAGGATGGCAAGTTGTCTGCATGGAGGAACAGCGATGAGTAGGTTTCAGACATCTCCACTTTCACTTATGATGAATAGTGAGGCAATATAGACAGCCTTCTGCCCCAAACAAAAATACTAACATTGACTTTGAAATATCTTGGATGCATGGGCTCACCCATTAGGTAGTCATGAATTACGGCAAGGGTATTCGAGTGAATGTGGACAGCCCAGAGAGACAGTGGGCAGAGGCCACGAGAACTGCACACAGGCAGGAGAATGTGAAATGCAGACCTGATTTTGAAATCCTGAGGCCACTGAGGAGGGAAAGCTAGGAAGATGGGTCTCTATCCATAGCATCAGGACCTGGCAAGGGCTTCCCCCTCTGGATTCGCCAAAACAAAAGGTAGATTTGCTCCATCTTCCCAAATACAAGGGCTGTGGGAGCAATCTTGCTCATATACCAGGGCAGTGACCTAAAAGATAACCTTTGAGAAATTATAAGCACAAACTGGCTGGCAAGGATATTCACATCCAAGTATAACATCTGGAAGTCCTCAAAAAAAAAATCTTCCCGCCTTTAAATCCCCAAGCTTAGGATTGTTCTTGTTTTGTTTTGGTAGCAAAATAGACACATTCTAATTCTCTTCAAGTGGTATCAAGTACACTTATCCAGATTCAGATACTGAAACAACCCAGTCACAGGGTACTTTTTTTTTAATTTTAAGAATTTTTCAAGCTCACAAAGTGAATTGGGTTTCCCAAACACCAAGGAAACAATACTACAGCTCGGAAAGTTAATAAGGAAATGTTGAGACACCTTCGAGAAAATGCTTGCTCTGGGTGATGTCACCCTCCTGGTATTGCAGGGGCTGTACGAGACAAGGCAATACCGTGGAGTACACATTATTTTTTTAATTCTCTGATATTCTATATGATCTTTTTCAAAATATTATTATTCCTGAATACGATGTTTTTATACCGAATTCCAGACCAGTTTTAATCTTGTTCTTAGGTGAAAATATGAGCTGCTTTGTGGTATTCAGCTTTGCAAACACAGGTCTGGAATGTGCGGTGGCAAAGGAGAAAGACTACGTCTGTATTTCACTGTGTCCACTCAAGGACCTCCAGGAGGACTTAGGAGAGGTCACCCACTACTTAGTGCCCAGAACAGCCGATTCATTTTAATATAAAATCTGGGAATTCAAGTCATAAGGAAAATTTTCTTTTATTTATAGATATGAAATAGGGGGCATAAAATAGGAATTAAATGTAAGAGACAGGTAAATCATAATTTAGGATAATTTGACAAATATCCTGAGAAGTTATCATTTGACTCAAATTTTTTTGGTTTATCACTTTTTTTTCTTTATTGTCAAAGTGAAGTACAGAGGGGTTATAGTTGCATATGCAAGGCAGTGAGTACATTTCTTGTCCAACTTGTTACCTCCTCCTTCATTTTTCCCCTGCCTCCCCCTCCCCTTTCCCTTCTCCCTCCCATGAGTTGTACAGTTGTTTACACCAAATGGTTTTGTAAGTATTACTTTTGGAATCATTTGTCTTTTTATCCTTTGTCTCTCGATTTTGGTATTCCCTTTCCTTTCCCTAGTTCTAATACACGTATATACAGTACTAAGATCAGATACAGTGATAGCAGGGGTAAAATAATTCTGGCAAAACATGATCCCTCACCCCTTACTGTTAATTGTACACAAAACGTCCAGTTAACTGAACCTTTTCTACAGAATGCTTACTATCCACATTATAGTCATAATAACTGTATCCAGCTATAACCCACCCCAAATAGGAATTTAGAATAAAGATTTAAAGATACTTCACTGAGGACTTAATTTTTACCTTTATATTAATATAGCAATGTTTTCTGTGATGTGATTAAAAAACTGAGGGAAAGCAGTATATTTGACTGCTTACTTACAGAAAGAATGATCAATTAGTTTTATCTGGCCAAAAATCATGTAAAATTTCATATCCCAAAACTGGTAAACATAGATATTCAACAAAAAATATTTAAAGTCAAGCAGAGATTGTTTGATTAGTATGGTAAGCTAGTATCTGAAATTCACACACCCTATCCTCCCTTAACCAAGGAGTGCTTATATTCTTAAACTGAATTTCCCCCCACAAATATATGCGTATGCCAGAGCACAAAATGTAATAGTCTCACTCTACAGATGAGATATGGAACTCTTTGAGTATTTTTAAACACCTTTGTTTTCCCAAATACCATTATACGATTTTTTCTTTAAAAAATGTAAGAAAGAGTAGAATTTAATTTGCACTCATTTATACTGATTAATAAAAATTCTGTTTTTATCTGAGAATATTATTCTGGGGTCTGTTTAATGCAACTGAAAAGTCACAGATTACCATATATAACCTTAAGTAAAACTTAAAATGCTCATTCCCGTGAGCTTTACTTTATATTCTGAATCCAGATAAGTACATTCTATTATGAAATGCTCTCTTTTTAAAAGGACTCTGAAAGCACAAACAGATGGATTAATTACATTAGAAACCTGACATGTTAAGTAAAAAAAGTTAAAGAAACCAAACTTATGCAAATAGAAAATTTATCATTTAATACCCAATTGAATCTAAATGAATTCTTTTTTTACTGTCATCAGGTTTCAAAACATTTCAGACATAGGATAAGAGGCAATTTATCTGGCATCATTGAAATCTGAGAAAATAATTTCCCCTTCCTTTTAGATTTTGAGAAGAATCAACTCCCATTTACAGACTAATAATAATAATAAAACTTCAGGGTAGAAAGTCTCTTAGACAGTACGTAGGTCAAAGTAAGGAAAATACAGACCATTCATTTCTCTAAATCAGAGTTTTCTTCTGGCAGGCTGTATTGTTCTTATCTTACATTGCTGGGAAAATAGCAATTACAGAGTAACAGAAGGTTCACTTTTCTCCAGAGCACTTTCATGGGCAGAGTCACCAATTAAAAGTATTGCCAGATTTTGAATGATATCATAAAACCCAAGTAATTTTTTCTTTCTAATTTTTATGAATCAGAAGGAAGCAACATACCTATCTATTCTAATTGCAAATGTACTGCATTTCCTTGCTTCTTATTTACTTGTTTTTTTTTCTTATTTTGCAAAAACTATAGCTGTAAGGACCCATGCCAGCATATATAATATAGTGACGACATCTGTAAATACCTACACCAGAATATATTGTATAATAATTAGTTAAGAGACATAGACCCAGAGCCAGCCTGTGTCAGCATAAATCCAGTTTTCAGCAAAATAGCTATGGGACTTTGAGGGAAATTATTCCTTCCGAGCCCGCTTTCCAATCAGTAATATGAGGTGATAATAGTAAATATATGGCTCAAAGAAATAAAAGAACTTACCACAAAAAGCATTCAGATACATACTGTAAATGAATAGTTCAGATACAAAGCATTCAGAGGAACATTGTCAATTCATGCTGCCAAACAAAAACAAAAGATAAGCACCAAAGTCTAGGTGATAAAATTACTGTGGTTGGATAGATTTCCTTTTTGGAGTAATTTTTAAGATTCTTCTACCCCCCCCTCCCCATTCTACTTTCCAATCCTTCATTTTCAAACCATACTATTTAGATAAAAATAGATCAAATAATTTGCCTTATCTTAAAAAAGAAAAACTTTCTATGTCACTTTTTCTCTAGCATAGCAGAAGGAAAACAGGAGAGAAAAGGCAGGGCACATAGAAAATCTTTAGAGTAGTAACAATTTATAGATGCTTTCTTTAAAAATGCTTTTTAATGATTTTAATTCAGAGACTAGTCCTTTAATTCTGAGACCCACTATCATACACAAACTCAAGTCCTCTCTCCCCAGATCCCAAGACACAATTAATTTATTAAAATATGACAGAGTCAACAGTTCAGCAAAGGACTAAAAAAATGGAACTACTTAAATGTTTAAGTCTAGAATTGTAAGTCTTATAGAAAACCAGTCAAAAAGAAATGGGAAGAGTTATTTAAGCACACTTGTCAATAACGGTTTCACATTTACATATGCAAATCTGAAAACTCTCACGTACATGCCAAATGTGAAGACTTCTTTTTTATTTGTAATAACAACAGTAATTATCATGGCTACAGTCTACTGTGTGTCAGGCATTCTGAAAAGCCCTCTGTATGTGCTATATCTTTAATTCATATAGCTCTAAGAAACAGTAACTTATTCAACCTTATGACAGAGTCACACATCAAGACTGACATGAGAGAATTCAGATTTCTTTAGGAGCAAAAAATCTCCATTTGAGGGATTTTTCTTTGCTCAGAAGATATTTTTCTACCCCACCTGCAGCCCAAATGAGAGAATTGGGCTTATTGTTACTTTAATTTTATTCTTCAGATGTCAACCATGTCTTTGGACATAAAAGAGAATGAACTTTTGAAATAATTTCCAAGGATTTCCGATCTCTTCCACTTGGCCTGAAACTTTCAAGTCATAAGATTCGAATTAATATGTCAAAATTCTAGAATCAGAGGTAAAAGCTATGGGAGACTGTAAGAGCTTTCAAGATCAAGTTGTAAGAGTAGATAGGTTAGCAAGTGAAGTGACAGGCATTCGATTTTCATTCTAGGATTCAAGTTATTTCAACTTAGCGGAGGAGGTTAATCACACGTTTGTGGGTGGAAAGCAGAGGGAAATATTGAGCCCATTTAGTGGTAGGAACATATGGGCTGGAAGAGAAATTAATGAAGGTGTCTCTCTTCTGATTTCTTTCCTCATTATTATATATCAAGCAACAGCTCTACCCTGCCAAGTTCTCATTCTACACTGAATTTAGAACTCTTATGGGCACAGGCTTTCGGCAGAGAGATTCCCTTACCATAATATTAGTGATTTCAGGCAGCTTATTTGAATGTCAGTGGAAATTTAGGATGCCTCCACAATGTATGGATTTCCCCAAGTAGAAATATGGTTCTAATATAACTACTTGCAAATATGACCATTGTCTTCTCTCCAGCTATATTTATTTTTTTGATAAATGAAAGTGGTAGTTTTATTATAGGAAGAACACGTATGGAAATCTTTCATTTAAAAGGCATTGGTAAATCTTGCCTAATTGCTTCCGCATGGAAGTTAGAATTGAATTTTTTCCTTGTGAACTCATTTATTGAAATAGATGGCTAGGGAGGGACTCGTTAAGAGGTTTTTGGATATCTACTATAGTTTAGAGAACTGCTAGTGGTAGGCATATGAGGAGAAGCTGTATGGGTAGATGTAGCTCAAGAGGACAGTTGTAGAAGACAAGAGGAAATCCAATCATGGGATAAAGTCAGAAGCTTAGAAACAATGAGTGGAGAAGGTTTGTGTTTGAAGAAAGAAAGAAAGAGAGGTCTAAATGTGATACTTCTCTGAGCATTTGTGATAAGGCTCACTCTGGAAAGATCTCAATATTAACTTCAAAATTCCCTGTCCCATCAGAAGGACAGACCTTTAGTATTTTGATTGTCCAGGAAGTTTTCTTCTGTTACCAAGTAGGATGCCTAGGAAGCTGAAAAATTCATTGTTTTGGAAAATAAATTTCCATTAATAAAACCAAGCTTTGTCATAGTAAGAAATGCAGAAATATAGGTAGAAGAAATTGAGAAACAAAACCCACTCATAAACCCACTTTCTGAGAAAAGGAGCATTCGAAATTTTGTACAATTTCTGAGAGGACATGTGTCTGTGTTTCTATAGGTCTATTTAAAGCATGTATGGAAACAGAAATGTGATCATATTTAATAATCTGACTTCTGCAAACATTTCAAGAATATTCTTCCCTGAGTCCTACTTTTTAAAATGATGCCTACAGACAAATCTTAATGCTTATAGGGAAGCAAATAAGAGCTCAAATTATGGACTCAATTTTGGGCCAACTTGGTGCTGAACCAACAAAGACACTGAGGGTATTGAAATGACAGAAAATTTAGTGGGAGAAAACCTGGATCTGTTATTATTCAGGGAAAGGAATGCTAGAAAGATCCAGAAACATATGAACACACAGTAGATCTTGACAAAAATACAAAAACAGCAAGGGTACTATGTGCTACAGAATCCCAAAAGAGTAGGATACACATCTTCCTGAATTTTCTGATCCATTCAAGTAAGCAATCATGCCCTCAGTCTATAAGAGATATGACAAGTACTAAACGCACATACAGGTCAAAACTGCTGGCCTTGAATCCTGTCTCCGAAGGCTCAATGTTCTTTATTATAAAACGGACTTAACAGGATGTCAGGAAGCCCAGTAAGTTTATAAAGGGTGCACAAAGTACAGGATGTGAGCTAGGCATTCATAAATCCACAGGTGATATTATAATGGTACTTGTGAAACTGCAATTATAATCTCTGACTCACATCTTCTGCTTATTTGCAATTCTCCAATAAAATCTATCAAGCAGAATCACCTTCTTTAAGGATAACAACTCTAATGTGCTTACAGTTGGATGATCAGTTCTTTTCTTAGCTGACTTATAAGGGGTGAAGAAAAATAAAGTAAACATGCAAAGAAAATCCGGCCCTGTATCTTCCCTGATCTCCAGCCTTGGTTCATTCTAGCAGATACCTGCTAAATCCTTTGATTAGAGTTTTAAATCTGAGTTTGGCAGACTTGACCTCCATTGTCAGTAATTGTAGAACAAGTAGAAAAGTGTGTCTGAGGCCCTGGGGAAGGGGAGACATTACTGTTCACTGGAGAAGACACTCTGAGGGAAGTTGTTGCTTTAGTTACTTAGTTAGTTAGTTAGTTAGTTAGCAGGGCATGCGTTCAATAATGGCAATCTTTCCTTTTAGTATATGGCCTCAGGGATGGGAGGGTGAGTAATGAAAACTGATGTAAAGTCTCAATCATGATTAAGAATAGAGATTTTCAATTCAATAACTGGGCTCCCAATTATGCTTTATCCGCATACTAGTGTAGTCTTCTGTAGTGAAGCCTAAAACCTCTCAGACCTCAATTTCCAATGAATTAAACTGAAAAATATAGTAACTCTAACCCAATAAGGTTATTGTATAGGGGTTCTGTGCTTGGAACTTTAGTAGGAGCATGTATGGAACTCATTAAATGCTAGGAATGATAAGGGAAATGATCATTGAGAGCCCTACTAAGTGGCACAAAATGACTTACCCGTAGTTATAAAGAATGAAGACAGTATTTAAAAAAGACATTGTATATCTTCTTACATAGTGAAGGAACATGGTAAGCCACAGTAACAAAGAAACATATTTAGAAGAAGGCTGGAATATGGCTTAGGGTTAGAGTGTTTGCCTAGCATGCATGAAGCCCTGGGTTCAATTCCTCAGCACCATATACACAGAGAAAGCCAGAAGTGGGTGCTGTGGCTCAAGTGGTAGAGTGCTAGCCTTGAGCAAAAAGAAGCCAGGGACAGTGCTCAGGCCCTGAGTCCAAGCCCTAGCAAAAAAAAAAAAAAAAAAAAGAAAGAAAGAAAAGAAAAGAAAAAAGAAAGAAAATGAAGGTCCAATGATGTAAATACAAAAATCTAGTACAGGAATATAGATAGAAGAACATAGTCTCCTTCAAATGCACTCTGTAATTATATATATACATACAGAGAGAGAGAGAGAAAGAAGGATGGGGGATTAAGAAAGGGATTAAGATATGCAATTATAGATTCAAATATATTTGCGATACATTTAAACAATCTAGTACCTGAAAATCTATGGTGGCAAATTAGATACCCTGGAGTAGTTGGGAAAGTACCTGACACAATACACATGAATAATAATATTTCTCTTGGAGAAAAGGAGAGCCTGAATACTATATGCTCTGAGAAAGGGAGGTAGTCAGAAGTGTGCTGTCAGCCTTACTCATTGTGGACTCCTTCAAAGCCCAGTTTTCTCCCACCTTTGAACATAGACATATTCTAACCAAATAATGAAATGTAACATGGAAATTCTCCTCAATGATTTTACGTTCATTTCCAAACCTGGCACTGACAGCACACACCAAATCGAAGTAAACCACAGTATTAACTTATGTTTAAAGTAAATAAAATGTGACCTACTCAGTCTGGCAGCAGCTTAAAAATAATATATATTATTAAGTGAGCGATTCAGAATCAGCCATAAATAAGAAAGAAAAGGGAATTTACACTCGTATTCATAAATTCTGAGTACAAATCAAACCACTTCTAATGAAGATTTTAAATCAGATAGCCATAGAAATATCTAAGTAAAGCAAAAATATATTTGCCATGAACTAACACAATTATTAATCTGAAATATGATTTTGTCTTTAACTTCTGTTCTGTCTTTTCTAGCATGGCTTACAATATTTCCTTCTTTCTCTCTTCCACGGACAAATAACTTAAAGTATGTCTTTTTGTTGTCAAGGGCTTTACTAGGTCACAAAAATACAACAGAAGATAGAATCTGCAAAGAAACATAGAAAAAGGAAAGCAGTAAGTGGAAACCTACCGAAAAGGCAACTGTGAGGAGTTAAAAATAATGATCGCTGCAGTCAGTATTCTGATTGTGGCAAAGAACTAGAACTTCACTTTATGCATATTATAGGTTAGAACATTTTCTACAAACAGGATTACCAATTTATTAATGATCCAGTGATCTCCATTTTCTGCTACCTATTTTGCATGTAACAATGCAAAACAGGTGTTATCAGCTGTTACTAAAGTGGAAAGCATGCACGCCTATGGCATTCAGCATTGTCTATGTTTCTTTGCTGTTTTACAAAGTTTGCATTTAATTAGAGCGACCTGAAGAGGTTCCAGTGGGTGAAGCCCCTATTAAGCTTCTGGGAGACCTGACAGACAGCTTCTGGAACATTTAGTTAACAAATCATTACTTGGTGTTTGTAAGACTTCTACCTGAACCCAAACAGACTGGGTAACTGTCTTGGAAGAACAAAGCCATCAATTGTAAAACAAACCCAGAGAAAGGCAGCTAGGATCAGCAGGGAGGGGAAATCAAGTAATTTATTCAAATTGTATATTTATTTGAATAATAAGGATGTGGGGTTCTCCCCACCCCCGGCTTGAAAAGTTAACATAAATTTGGAATCCTTTTATTATTTTCGAAACCATGAAACATAGGAACAATGATCTCATTACTTTCTTTTAAAGAAAAATAGAAAAGATTAGTATATTGTTTACTAAAGAAATGACCATTTGTGGATTCTAATTTTTTTGTGTGAAATCAAGCTAATATGGGTTTAAATTAGTGAAGGAAAAGAGAAAGTTCTAACATAATTCTGTCCCACAATTTCTTAACTTTTTGCAGTATTCAAGGCTCTTAAATCTTTATCTTTTAATTACCAAAGCCATAAACAAGCTTAGGAAGAAAGGCAGGGCCAAGCCAAATGCAGAAGAGAGGAAGGGGAAGGGGGAGATAGGTCAAAGAGCAAAATTAACTATTATTTTTCAAAGGCCATTCCAAGCACTGAAATTCTGATACCTCATTCTTGTGACAAAAACTGTAATGAGAACAGGAAATGGTACCCCATGAATCTATTGTCCTGACAATGATTTAATGAGAATGGGAAGCCGTGAGAGCATAACTAATTCGCATTATGATCATGCAGTTGTCATCTAGGGATTCGGCTCAGATGCAGAGGAATGAAGGATGTTGGACATCAGCTGGGGGAGTGCAAAGAATAGCATGAAGATGGTGACATTGTATGGCCTGAGAGTAATGGCACACTGTGTTAGTGATGGAGAGGCAGAACTGGGAGGGGTCAGAGGACTGACTGGTGGGGGGGTGGATACACGGAGGTTGCCTGCTAAATGACAAGGCAGGGATCCATTGAAAGGTGGCGCGGGTCCTACAGAGGCTGGGTTGGAAAATGTGAGCCACCAGGTAATCAGCAGGAGAAAAACTCACGAACAGGTGAGATCCTGACCACCTAGAGACTTTGAACAGCACTTCATTGTGTGGTTCTGTCTCCTTTCCCTCCCTGAAGACAAAGTTGTATATATATCCAAATCTTTAATTCAAACAGTGTGTTTTATAAGTAGAACCAGTGAAGATGCCCACCCCAAGCTAACAAAGCTCAGAAACAGTAATTAGTGGATGGAAGAATGTTGGAATTGATCTGTTGGTGGGAACCAACAGGTTGACCTTACTTAGGTCAAGGTTATTTGTGATTTGATGATGGTAGGTAATACTTCCTTTATCATTAAGGAAGTTATGGAGCCAGGTGTAGGTGGCTCATGCCTGATATCCTAACTATTCAGTAGGCTGAGATCTGTGGATCACAGTTTAAAGTCAGCCTGGGCAAGAAAGTACACGAGGCTCACATTTCCAAGGAATAACGGAAAATTCCAAAAGTGGTGCCATGGCTCAAGTGCTAGAGCCCTCGCCTTGAGCAAAAGGAGCTCAGGGACAGTGCCCAGGCCCAGAGTTCAAGCTTCAGGACTGGTAAGAAAAAGAAAGAAATTATGGCTCAGGTAGCAACATATTTTCAACCATTTTTATTGCAATTCTTCTAGACTGATGAATGTACAAAAGCTAAGTTATTCTTTGCTTACCACACATAGAAATAAAGAAGGCTAATAAATAAGATCAGAAACCAAAATAAAATTGCATAATTAGGCACTTTCTAGTCTGATTTACCTCAAAGATCTGGCTAGTCATTGAAACTACTATCTTAAAAAAAAATAGCCTTTTCTGCTGGGTGACACTGGTTTGTGATTATAATCCTAGCTCAGGAGGCTGAGTGAGACCTGGAGTACTGAGCTTAAAGCCAGCTTGGACAGAAAAATCTGTGAGATTCTCTCTCTAATTAGCAAACAAGCTGCCAGAATACCAAATGTCAGTGAAAAAGCCCAGTGAGAGTGCAACACCCCAAGTTCAAGCCTAGTACTGAATACAGAAAATAAAAAATCATTCTGTAGGGCTGGGGATATGGCCTAGTGGCAAGAGTGCCTGCCTCATATACATGAGGCCCTGGGTTCGATTCCCCGGCACCACATATATAGAAAACAGCCAGAAGTGGCGCTGTGGCTCAAGTGGCAGAGTGCTAGCCTTGAGCAAAAAGAAGCCAGTGACAGTGCTCAGGCCCTGAGTCCAAGCCCCAGGACTGGCCAAAAAAAAAAATCATTTTGTAAGGTTGCCACAATATTAGCACACTTCAGACAGAGGAATTCTTCCCAGAATATAAGAAAACACAAGAATGACAGAAAGACAGAGATCAAATGCAAACCTTTTGAAAAACAAATTGTATTTACTGATTTAAACACTAACACATCAGGGAAACCATGTTCCATATTCATTCTAGAAAGCCACAAAAACCATATAAAGGATGTAGTTTGTTCCATTCCATTTGCTCTTAGCAACCCTTGTTTAAACAGAGTGACAAGAGAATTTTTGAAAGTAAAAAGCAACTTTAGTAAAAATGAGAAGTACCACGATTCTCTCAGCACTACTCAAAAGCCTTTCAGACGAAGATAAATGACTCTAAGCCATTAGAAAAAAATTACTGCAAACTTATGTGTGCCTAAGCCCCCCTATTTTGCATTTTGATTCATATTTAAAATATTGATTCCATCAAATGGAGGAACATTTAATGTCTGTAAGAAGATGATGGAGAAAAGGGAGTCAAAGGGGAACAATGTAAACACTGGATTTATTTATTTACCCTTAGGTGAGGGGGCCATATTTCACTTATATTGACCATTTATTCAATTCATTTTATTAACTTAATCCTCCTAACGAACTACTTCATACTCTGAGGCAATTTCTGACCAAACAGATCACTGTGTACTTGTTGAATTCATGGCGAATGATGCACGAATTTATAATCTTGGATGATTCATAATTGGGTGGGCTTCCTTATTTTACTCCTCTACTGCAGGAGAGGTTCACTATGAAAGATGATAATGTTCAAAAAAAAGAAATGTGAAAGACAGTTTCAAAAGTTGAACCACAGTATAGGGTAATAATGTCTAGTGAAAATGAAATATTTGATGTCCATATTTAGGCTCTTGCTCATTCGTTATGTGGCCACAGGAGAAGTGTCAAATGCTGATGGGAATTTCAATTTGACCTGGCAAAAATGAAGTAAGCATGGTACAGTATTTCACCCATTATGTCCATTTATGCGATGAAAGATTGGCTGCATAATACTTTTTATTCAATCTGATGTCAAGGTCTTAAAAAACAAATTTTGAAAGCACTTAAGAGGTTCTTTTAATGGCTGTATTTAGTAACAAATGACAGATCTCTATTAATGCAAGCACATCTTATATAAAATATTTTAATATGGATTTCAGACGATAGGATATTCTTATTAACAGCAGATGTAAATTGACACATCTCAGCGGTTCTTTTAAACGAAAGATCCATTTAGTCCCATCTTCAAATTATGGATTGAAACAATATTCTATGCCATAATGGTTCCAGAAGCATTGTTAGTGTGATGTATTATTCATGTTTTCAGGTACCATTGTTTCAGTTCATAATAGAAGCCTCACTATTGTGAGAAGTTGATAATGAACTGAAGCAAACTCCCTAACTTGGAGTATTTTAATAGGTCACCAAGTTGGCAGGAGGATAGCTAGATGTTGTGATCATATCAGTACTAAACAACGTGCTCAAATTTGAAGAAATAACAAACTTTTAGTTCTAAATGATCTCTACCTATCACTCTAAGAGCAGGAAAAGAGCTTGGCTAAACAACGAGGGCAAAGACTTCCTCCCTTTGAGAAGTTCTGTGTCCTTCACCATGACCTTGAGCAGTGTCGAATGTGGGTCTCTGAGCATCCTCATGACCCTTTGCCCCTGGAAGACTTGCAGGTGAGCAGTGGACTGATTGCTACCAGTGGTGTGTGCTGGAATGAGCACTCACGTAAAGGGCTAAAGAAGGTACAGACGGCTCATGAAGGCTGTGTGAAGCCTCTAATTGAATCTGGGTACTGATATAGCTCACAGTAATCTTGAGAGTCACTTATTCCTTCCCAGAGACACCTTATTAATCCCCGCACAACAACACCATATAACAGGACTTCTCTTTATACTTTTCTTCAATAAGCTTTGACATTTTACTCCACCGTGTGTGCTGATTCTCCAAGACCATAGAGACAAAGGGCCTAATCCAGGGGTTGGGTGTTGTGTTATTTTATTGTATCAACATGTTATTTCCAATGCTATGGATAGATAGAAAGATAGATAGTAGATAGATCTCATATACAATCATTAAGTATTGTGGCTATTAGTGGCAATTCAGTTTGTCTGTTATTGCTTTATGAAATAAAATAGCTCATTCAGGTTAATGTATATGTATCGGGATTGGTGTTTTTCCCTTAGGGACATAACAAATTGTACTTCTCAGGTGTAGAAGCTGAATGTTGTAGTTTGGATCTTGAGCGTGCTTCTAATGGCTCATATGCAACATGGCCTTCAATTTAACACTATTGAAAGGTGGTAGACCCATTAAGAAATAAAGCTCACCAGAGGTCTTTTCGACACTTGGGATGCACGCTGAAATGCAGATATTAGAGGATCCCAGCTCTGTCTTTTCTTTTTTGGTTACTCCCTGGCTATCAAGTGTGAAGTTTTGTCCTATCATATACCAATGCTACCATGCCCTGCCTCACCACAGACCGCCCCCCTCCTCCGCAAACAACGGAGCCAACCAATCATAGGCTGGAATTCCCTTCTCTCTTTCTAAGTCCATTACCTCAGGTTTTTGTTATAGTAACAGAAAACAGACTGACACATTACACATTATAAAACTTGCTTCCCAGATTTTTCTATGCAAATGAAATCATCAGATAGGGAGAAGAGGTATCTGGGGGTCTGGTTCAAATGCAGATTTTTATTCAATAAATGTTCTATGGGTGTTGGGATTATACATTTCTAACTAGCTCCTCTGGAGGGTGGGCAGATGCTTCTGGTCAGTGGAGAACAAAATGACAGAATCATAGAGCTATCCACGTGACCAGCTCTGGTGAAGACTTTATTACACTGTGCCTTCATCTCCTAAAACATAGCAACCACTTCATGAGAATGTTACAGGGAGAGACGTAAATGAAAAAATCATGTAAAGGGCTGTTTAGCTTTTTATTGCTTCATAACAAGCCACTCTATCTTCTGTGGCCACTTTTGAAGATTAACTACCATGTTTATTACCCTGTACTTAATACTCAATAAATGTTTGTTGTTTGAAACAGATTCTTCAGTGAGTTCTAGCTTCTGACTGAGACCAGTGAGGGGCTATTACCAAAGCAGGTGTGATTATTAGAAAGCTCTTCCTACTTTAATTGATAGTTACTATCTTACAATAACCTAGATTGCTTTTATTTATGAGTCAGAACTGACCCTCCCCCCACCCACAAAAAGGATCTAATCCTTTTCTCTGTTGATATTGCTAACATTCATGATATATAGGTGTTTTATTTTCCTTTATGAATTTTCTTTGTACCCAAACTTTCACTTGGTTTGAATACTAGAAGGCATTTCCCCCACAGAGCCTGGGTTTCCCTCTAGAAGGAAAGGCAGCAAAAGCTCTGTGGAGGTCCCCACCCTCTAGAGACACCCCAGTTCCCAGTGACTGTGTTCCCACACATTGGGAAGTGGCTCTGAAGTCTGCTTGATCAGCCAGTGGGTGTCGGGGGCGGGAGGGAGGGGAGAACTCCAGAGCAGTAACTTCTTTTATAGGCTACCCTCTACTGTTTCCTTCCCTGCCTGGCTTTCTGGCATCATCTCCCAAGGAAAACAGATTACATGGAAACTGTCACCTCAGGCGCGCCTGGGGGTGGGGGAGGTTAAATTAGAGATTAAATAAAAAGGTCTCTCTCCCCAGCCCCTGTCCTTCCTTTCCTCTACCCCAGAGGCAAAATATGTCATATCTTTACAACACTTCATTTTGTGGATTTCCAACTATACATGCTTATTTCTTGCTTTTTACATGTAAATTGTGGCATATCCTACTTTTACCGTTTGGCAGGCTTTTCTTTTTCCTTTTGGTTCCTGTAACCTAGAACCTACTCTTTTATTTTACATGGTGATGGAGCATTCCAGGCAAGGAACTCAACAGGTGTAGTTCAACCTCTTCCCCCATCCTATCTATCCACATACTCATGGCAAATTCTAATCATTTTTGCTATCTTTTTGTCCTTTAAACCAATTCATTGATACTGTCAATATGTTTTTGCCTTATATAACACACTTTTGCTCCAGCTTTTTGCTGAGATCAGGTTTGTCCATAGTCTTCCTGTCTATGTGTTTCCTGCTATTGCTGGGGTTTCTGTTGATATGGTCTCATGAACTTTTTCTCAGCTAGAGCAGCTATGAGAACTGTAGCCCTTTGGATTTCTACTTCCAGTATAGCTAGGATAAATAACAGGTAGGAATCACTGTGCCCAGATTACAATATTGGTTTTAAAATCAGAGGACTAGAGTTCACATTTTCTGTCTATTATCTGCCAGTTCTGTGTGCTATTCCATGCCCACATCACAATCTTTAGCCTCTATCTACTATTTTCCATGTGCTGGGCCCTCTACTGTACGCTGAGCCATTATCATCATTAGATACATCAGAACTAGTTCATTATCCTCATTTACAGATGGAGAGACTGATACTCAGAGAGAAGTCAGTTGCCAGGATGAGACTGCTAAATTTTGGTAACATTACTACTTCTGTACCTCAGTGGTGATGTGACTAGCCAGAGCACAAGATCGCATTTCCAGATTTCTGTCAGCTACATGTGACAACTGTCCCCCTGTAATAGCTGGTCAAATTATGAATCCCGTTATTAATGGGCTCCCAGTGAGACCACTTTTCTGACTAGGAATAGCCACTAATAAAAATGCCACCGATATATCATTTACAAATGTTCCTATGGCTATTACCATACTCTACACACTCTTGCCCTCAAGAATATTACCTGTTGTAGACAGATTCTTCTTCCTCTATCAGATAGAGAAATAGAACAAGATGGCAAGATTTGTCATTATAACTTGCTCTGTGGCATGTAGAAATGGCTCCCTTTTCCTCAGCTTCCAATTTTATCCATTACAGATTCAGCATACATTAAACTATCACTGCTAGAATCTAAATTCCTCTTCAGTGTGGAAAACTTTTGCCAGAATTCACTCATTTCTAGCTTTGCAGCTATCCTCTCATAGTCCAGAATTTCTGTAGAAAACTGAGACCAAACTCTTAAAGGGTACCTGTACCAAATCTATGTGTTTTGGGATAGTTCAGGCCAAGAAGCCCAGAACACTGACTGGTTCTATGTCTCCTGGCCTTCATATTGGCTTCCTGATGGTGGTTCGCTTGACAACTTCTCTGGTCCAGGATAAAGAAGATGAGCTGGTACCTGTCAGCTCACAGGAAGCAACATCCCTGCAGCCTCCTCTGTTCCTCTCCTCTTCATTTAAAATTTCTACGAAAAACTTCTTTCCCATCATCTTTTGTTAGCATCAATTAAACTGTACAAAGTTATGAGTTCTACCATGACATTTCCAAGCTTAAAAAAATACCATCAGAACATTTCAAATAACCAGATCATTTTAGGATTTGACCTTTCATATATTACCATGATGTTCCATGTCATTAGTTGTTCAAACTCTTTTCTTTTTTTTCTCCCCCAGAGACCAAGTCATTGCAGGTTATTAGTACCAGACCCATTATTTCAATCTGATATTGTGTAAGAATTTAATATGCGGGAGTATCCTCTTCTTTTGCAATTATAATAATCTTCTGGTGGTCCCGGTTGAATTTTGGGAAGAGTGGGGTGGGTAGGTGACATCTTATAGATATCACCTACTCCCCCTTTTACTTATCAAAGTATCACACACACACATACACACACACACACACACACACACTCAATACTGATTTAATACTGTGTGATCTAATTGTATGGAACTTGGATGATCTAAATTTGATGTAGTGCAGCAGAAAAGACCTACTGAATTCAACTTGAAATAATGCATGTCCTCTCAAGATTTAGCATTTCATCAGGATTGCAGTTCAATGCAGACCCAATCAATCATAAATTGTATTTATGTTACGTCCATAACAGGCCACTGTCATTTGAAAGTTGCATAGAGTTTTGTATGCATCTTCAGTACCATTGTTCTAGATTTTAACATGATAATATCCACTATTATTTCAAAGTCCTTATCTTCCTATTTATATCTATATTTAAAAATATTTCAAAACTCTCTGAAGCATCTGTCTTCTCATTTAATTTTATGCAACTGTAGATTCCTCCTCTCCCCTTATCTCTATACTCTGTGTCCCTGGCCTATTCTTTATCCACTCTGTGTCATCAAGCACCTTCACATCTGATATACAAGATGGCTCTCATTTAGAATAGTGACTAAATGGCTGCTCCATGCTCAACAATATACCTTTGAAGACCAGTTACCTGAAATCTACGTTGGACTAAACTGAGTGTCTTACTCTTGAACTAGTTTAAACTACAATGAAACATGCTGAGAATATCTAGCTTGTCAGCGTAACTGAATGAACACATTTTATCCAAACACTCAAAGTCCCCCTTAGGAATCATGAAAAAAATGGAGTATTCTCAGAAAACTAAAATTAGAACTACATTAATCAGCTACCTTTTTTCTGTATATATATGTATGCATATATATGTTATATATATTCACACACATATACATAAGAAATAAAATAAATATGTGTAACATATACACCTACATCCCCATTGAACCTATATTCACAATAGGCAATATAAGGGATCAATGAAGGTAGATGGATATATATGTACAATAAATCCAGCCACAAGAAAAGTGAAATCCTGTTTCTGGAGTAGTAAATTTTAACGTTCTACAGTATAGTGGGGTCACTATAGTTTCCAACTATAAGAAACTAGAAGACAGCAGATAGAAGTTTCCCAACACAAAATATAGTAACTGTTAAAGAGATAGAAATGTAAATTATTTTTATTTGACCATTATATCTTTAATATATGTATCAAATTATCATATTCCACCCCATAAGTATGTGTAATTAAACTCTGTAACAACATGCCAGTGATGTTTTCTACCATATATATATGTGAACATATATATTCACATACATACATATGTATGGGGTATATATACATATATATGGGGTATATACATATATAATATCAAACATGGAAAAAATGTCAATGATGTTAAGGATGAATATAAAGCTATTCAAAACCCAAGTACAACTACCCATAACCCCCTTCTTTGATCCAAGCATATGGATAAGCAATTCCTCAGTTGGTTAATCTGAGGAAAGAATAAAGGTCCCACTGATGACATCTTCTACCAGCTGTGAGGACCAAATATAGGAGCTTCCCCCTTAATCATCTTAACCCTAAGCCTTTTAGCTTAATGGTTCCTGTAAACAGAAAGGAGACAGCCACATGGTTCAGGCAGAAAAGAGTTGATTGGGGGGAGAGCAAACTGCCAGCCTGCAGAAGTTGGGAACGTGCAGGGGTGCAAGGAGGGAGGGAACTAATGAGGGAGACTGGTTAGCTAGGGAGAAGGGAGGAGGTGTGGCCACAGCAATGACCTCAGAGCCTGGGTTACAAGTGCTGGGCCTGAACTCCTAGGGAGGGCCACGTGTGCGGAGGGAAAACAAAGGGAAGGGGCCAGTTTTCATGGGCAGACCTAACAGTTCCTGTCGAGGAATTTATCATAAGGTGCAGGATAAAGGTCTACAAAGATATGGAGTTTTTTTGTTTTGTTTTGGTTTGGTTTTTGCCAGTCCTGGGGCTTGAACTCAGGGCAGGGGCACTGTCCCTGTACATATTTTGCTCAAGGCTAGCACTCTATCACTTGAGCCACAGTGCCACTTTGGCATTTTTCTGTTTATGTGCTACTGAGGAATCCAACCCAGGGCTTCATGCATGCTAGGCAAGCACTCTATCATTAAGCCACATTCCCAGTATTGGAAAGACACAGTTCTATGAAGGGTTCCCATACATTGCTTTCTGCCTAGAACAGATTGACAAACCAGTGTTCAATAAAGAATAATAGTAAAAATACCTTGGTCATAAGATTTCAGATATATTTTTTTTAAAAGACAAGTGTTCACATTAGCACCAACACAGAGCAGGTGTTTTCTAAAGTTATCTATTATTATTATTATTATACTCTAAACCTTTCCCCAGAGATACCCACTTGCATTCTGAAGGAGATAATGCTGAGACTGTTTATTAAACACAACAAATGGAGCATTCTATGATTACTTATTCAGGAATGACTACATTGCTTCTTGGTAATTCATGATGATTACTGTTACAACAATATACTGTAATAATGTAGAAGTTTATACATGACTCAGTATCTTGATAGTTTTTTAAGACAAAATTTTTTGTCACATTTAACATTACATTGCCTAAACTTAGTCATTTAGAGAAAAGTTAAACATTTCCTAGAACCTTCTATGTCATCTTATGCAACACTATCTGGAAAAAGTCTAGCTTCAAGACAGGCCATTTCCACAAAGTTCTACAACACAAATAGTTTACACTTGGTGGTTCAAGAAGCCAGACTGAACAACTGGTTTTTACTGTAAGTCAAACAGCTATTTTTACATTTTTAATTTGAAATCAAAATATAGACAATGGGCCAAACTTGTCTTGCTTGTTATAGTTTGCTAGTCATTCCTATTTTTAAGAGATGACATCGAGAAAAATGAAGAATTTAACAGGTGCTTACCACTGATGAGAAGAAGTCAAACACACACAAAAGAATGCCATCTTTCCTCAATGCTGTCACACACTCCCTTCTTGTATGTTCCAGTCTTGAACTTACTAGCTTTCTTCCTTGCAATATTTCCCAGTGGGCCCAGAACTATTATCAACTGCTTTCGTAAGCTACCATGTTTGACCAGTAAGATCTGATAGAAGCCATAAAGCTCATTTGCCATGCTTAGTCATCTCCATTCTCCACACAGCATGTTATCTAGAAAATGCTTTAGTGTGGATTTAAATATGGTTTGTCTCCTCTGAAACTTGTTGAAATCTGGCTGACATTATGTGGCATTCAGGGGTGGGGCCTTTCAGAGATGAGATTAATTATTAGAAAGAATGAATGCCATTCCCACGAGACCATGTAGTAAGTTACTATAAGAGATGGTGGTTATGAAGTGAGAGCAAGGTCTTTTGTGTTTGCTGCATACCCTGTTTGCCCTTTTGCATTTCTTCCATGCTATGTAGCAGAATGCAGCTGCCACAGATTTCAGAAACATGAGCTACACAACCCTTTTTCTTTTATAAATCACCTCAGTCTCTGGTATTCTGCTTTAACCGAGACAAACTTTTTCATCCAATAAAGGAAGTGTCATCACACTGCTTGGCCTTACTGGTCATAGTCTAAGGTCACAAAATTGTGATCACTTCACCATGCTCTGGACACCCAGGAAACTCTCAACTCGAACCCAGACTCATCCACACAGTGAAATCACCCCTCGACCTTCTCACACTTGAGACTCAGCTATATGTTGGGACATTTATTGCAATATCAATAATTCAGCTCACTTGTCAGCTCCCTTTCGGACTCCATTTATTGGTATTTCTCCCAATTTAATTTTAATCAATTTAACATGCCTTTGGATCTTTATTCTAAGTAAACACAATTGAAAATAGTGTTTTAATAAACATCGTGAATGAAATTCCTTAAAACATCAACATAAAACTTTCTTCTTCTCCATCTCCTTCTCCCTCTTCCTTTTACCACTTTCTTGCCTCTCTACTCCCTCCTCTTCTTTCTCTCTTCCCCTCTCCTGTCTCTCCTCTCTCTCTCCCTCTACCTTTTTCTACTTCTTTCTCTATCTCTCTCCCTTCCTTCCTTCCTTTCTTCCTTCCTTCCTTCCTTCCTTCCTTCCTTCCTTCCTTCCTTCCTTCCTTCCTTCCTTCCTTCCTTCTTTCCTGTCCATTCTCTCTGATTCCTCCCTCCCTCCCTTCCTTCCTTTCCTGGATCAAACCTCTGGATTTTGCATGCCAGGTTAGTCTTTTGCATGCCAGGTTAGCTTTCTACCACTGAGTGACATCTCCAGCTCAGAAAGCATCTTCTTGATATTTTTTTTAATATTGGAAATTATATTGAGACAGTTGAGACAACATTTATACCCATAGTGTACACAATATCTGCCAATATAACATATTTTTCCTCAGCATATATAGGGACTATTTCCTGTAAACTGTAGCAGCGGATTACCAAATGAAGGCACACACCGAACTTATTCTAGTACCTTCTAGTGTTAATTAGAGAATCTAGCTAGAAAATGCATCAAGCAGGAAGTGTGTTCAAGGAACATCTTGATTTTCAGCTAAATCTCTCGGCTGAGTAGAATAAATGTCATCATGAAAGATAAAAAGAATGTACACACAATTGAGTTTCATGGTGCTAACAATAAAAAGTGTGAGTTACTGCTATAACATAGCAATAAGACATTAAATACTATCATGAGAGAGCTCTGAAAAGTAACAGGTGTTACACAAATAGAGAGAGTCATTTTTAGTACATACTTATTAGTATTTATCCTGCCTTATGGTGGGAAGTGTCAGTCCACTTGTGCTTTTCTAGAACACAGCTGGAGGAAGAAAGGAACATTCTGGAATCTTTCATTCTATTTTTTTTTCTTTATTGTCAAAGTGAGGTACAGTGGGGTTACAGTTTCATATGTAAGGCAGCGAGTAAATTTTTTTTATCCAACTTGTTACCGCTTCCCTCATTTTTCCCGCCTTTCCCCTTCCCATTCCCCGCTCCCCCCATGAGTTGTACAATCCCGACTGACTTTCTTCATTCCTAGGGCTTTATCCAAAATAAAAGTATTTTCTTTTATGGCTGATATTCTTAGTGAAAACATAGCTACACACCTTATGCCTTGATATTGGGCGTTAAGAGAATGCTTTCTATAGGAAAGTCTTATTTGGGTCTGTTCTTACTCAGGAGTCAGCAGACTGTGTCTGTAAATTACCTGATGATAAATATTTTTGGTTTGGCAGGTCAAGAGGTAATAGTAATACCCTCAGTATTTCAAACAACCCTTATGACATACTAGCAGTCATTTTTTACATTATATATTTAAATATGTAAAAATCCTATTTTAGCACACAAGCCATACAAAAACAGATGGTGAGCCAGATGTGGCTTGGTTGGTGTCCTTGATCTGGAGTAATGGCTATTAAAAAAAAAATCCAAGCTCATAGTGTTCTGGTTGGCCATCAAATTTTGAAACTTACTATTTACATTAAATGGAGGGATTTTATTTTTTTGTACGGTAAGAGAGATGACCTACTTGAAAACTCATCTCCATTTTGACAAGAGAATTTCATCTTCAAATTTCAGATTCCTTCAACTGAGGATTTTAAACCTTCAAATTCCTATGTATTTTTTTCAACCAACAAATACTCCTGTTTTCTAGATTTAGTGCTAGCATTTCAAAGAACCAGATAATAAGACTGATGCCATGAACTTAACTAGATGCGACATCTCTTATTGAAAAATGACTACATTCATAAATGATACTTTCATACCTCATATAAGAAAGATATGTCTCATAGGTAATGCATACAACACTTAAACTTAAGTTTGCATGGAACAATCATAGATGAGTCAGAGACTCTGTAAACATCTCTTAAATTTTTTACTGTCTTTTACTACACAAATAAACATAAATGCCATTAAGGTTTTGTAACAAATAATTATGCAGCCCCATCAATGTGTTAACAACGCTAGAAGAAACATCCACCAATGATTTAAGGAAAAGTAAGACACTCTCCTTCTCAGAGGTGAAAACATGGAAGGTATACTTTCCAGGTCAAGTTTCTAATTCTTCATATTCAAAATCAGAATGCAGCTCCCACGTACACAGAGAGAAATCATATATATTCTTCAGGCATACTAGTTTGTCACTGAATCTTTCATAGTGCTTTGTCTAGTTTTCTGGTTTGGTTGCTCATATGAATTGTCCCCTGGTATTGGAAGAATTTCTCATCTTAGGAGAGTGACATTTCCTTGGTAAAATAAGAAACAGCACAATACAGCAACAACAAAACAAAACTTGCTTTCTCAGCTTTCAACTCCCAGCTTGACTCTAGCATGAGCTTACTCTTGAAAAAGTAACATGAAGAACAGATGCCATAAGTACATAGCTCATTTTCTCACCAAGAGAAGCACAAAGACATAGGGCTCTCAAGGGCAGAAGACAGAGGTGGTGAAATTCTTCCCATAAGAGCATACTTCTCAGCAAGTGTTCATTGGTTTGGTTAGTGGTGTTGCTTGCTTTATAATCTCCAAAGCTAATACTCTGTCCTGTCCTGGAAGCTAGGAACCCCCAACCTCATTTGTCTTAGGGTAGAATTATACCTCCAAAAATATGCTATAGTTCTAACCCTTAGTTATAACCAGAGACTAGGACCTTCATTAGACATGAGGCCTTTAAAGCCCTAATCAATATAAAACAATTTCATATTGGAGAAGGGTATTTTCTAATTCAACATACTGTTATCCTTAAAAGAAATCAGAGACACAGGGAGGAGATGACATACAGACATAAAGGACAGAGGAAGAGACTGGAGTGATTAAAACCCCAAACTAAGGAAAACTAAGGATTGATGGTGACTGCTGGGACCCAGGAAGAGGCAACTGAAGAATTCTACTTGGTTCTGGAAGAAATGTGGCTTGGATGGTAGAACTGGAGAGAATACATTTCTGTTACTAGACACCATCCTGTCATGGCTCTTGATCATGAAGGAATGCAGATGGGTTTCGCAGAAGAGCCTGAGAGAAAGATCTAGCACAATTACTTTTCAAGAATGAGCTCTCAAGAGAAAGAGCAAAACCAAGTAGGATGTAGAAGGGCTTGGGACCCATCAAGGAGATCTCAGGCAAATCTCAGGCTTTAGCTGAATACTTCAGGGGACTCTGGAGTTTGACTTGCACCTTGGGTTTCTATCAAGTGGAGGTAAAGGGGCCAGGCACTTCTCTTGGTTAGTGGAGCTGGTCGACCATTCATTGGCTGGGGGCTATCCACATGGAGCTGGCCTCCCTTGCACTTCAGGCTTTGTGTGTGTGTGTGTGTGTGTGTGTGTGTGTGTGTGTGTGTGTGTGTGTGTGTGTGTGTGTGTGTGTTTGTGTTGGTTAGGCAGCAATAGCAGCCTTCAAGCAGTCAAGTTGAAGAAAAGCTCAGGGGTGAACTTGAGGATACATTCCTGGAGAATGCAGGCACAAAGAAGCACCCAGACATGCTAGGAGGGCTCTAAGATCATCTGGACACAGCACCACTTTGTCCAAGATGCCTGATAGAAACATTTCTTTTGGCTCAAACTTCCTGAAGTGGAGGTTGCTCTTCACAGCTCAGAACCATAATTGACATGCCACTCAAGAGAAGAAAATCACCTGTCTGTGTGAAACCCTAAGATAATAGTTCAAAGTCATTCATCTTTTGAAACATCATTGGTGGATGCTTAAAGTTGGTGTGGGAAAGCCCGATTTTTATAAAGCAAGTCATGGTTTCGATGTATTAAGAGAAACTCAGTATTGAAAGAAAAACTTGTGAAATGTTCAGTGAAGATTCTTTCTATAAATATTCAAACATATCAGTTTTGTCAATACATATTTCTATAACCCTACCATTATCATCAACAAATATGTTACAAGTGCCTCTCAGTTACTGGATCACTATTCTGGGGAATATAAAAATAATTCTAAGACCTGCCTCCTGCTTTCAATGGTGCAAACTACTGCTATCTTTGGGATCTTTCGCTAAGCCATTCAACACCTCTGAGCCTCTGCTTCCTTTTCTGTGATTTACTAATGGTAATGTTAACATAGCCCTACAATGAAGTTCAAGATAATATAACTTCTGTAACTTTTTGTTTTGTACCTGTTCTGGGGCTTAAATTCAGGGCCTGGGTGCTGCGTTTGAGTTTTTTTGTTTTGTTTTGTTTTGCTCAGGGCTCCATAGCCCTCTACCACTTGAGCTACAGCTCCACTTCTGGGTTTGTTTTTTTTTCTGTTGTTTTTTTGTTTTTTGGGGGGTTTTTTGGAGTGGTTTAGTGGTGATAAGAATCTCATGGACTGTTTGTGCTGGTCTTGAACTGCAATCCTCAGAGCTCAGCCTCTTGAGTAGCTTGGATTATAGGCTTGAGTCACCTGTGCCCAACCATGTAAATGCTATTTATAAATGTTAATGATTTGACCAATATAATGCTATTAAGAGACAAATAAGAGCATAGTGTATATAAGAAGTTCAACCGAATCCAAGTGGGAGACAGGGAGACAGTGTATAGAACCTGTGGTGAGCTGGTAGCAGGCATATCCGTCTTGAAGACAGTGATGAACTACAGCACTATCTGTGGAATCTAGAAAACTCTTAACCCATACACTTAACTATGCTGCTGTAGTTCTTAAAGGTATTAACTACAATCCTAGTTACAAGTTACCTTCCCATAGACATACTGTGTGAGCAGAGCACAAGCAGGTCTGAATTCCTAACAACTACATTTCTCAGTGTAATTGAAGATGTTGGTATTCTGGTAATACAGTGTGTTATGAACTTGGGTAGGTTAACATGAGAAAGGGGATGTTACCTTTAGTGCGGAAAGTGAAATCTGCAAGCCTCTACAGTGATATAACCTGAACCTCTTCAACCCACCTAGAGTCTCTGTGTGATGGCTTGGCAAGTAGCCAGTATTGTCTTCCTTGAAACTTCTCCTGTACTTATTGTATTTTACATGTAATAAATTCTCTCATTGTCTTTAGGTTCTTCAGAATCCCTTTACTGAAACCTACAGAAGGTTCACAGAGCTCAAATAATAATAGTCTACATTAAAATGTCCATCTATTCTAAGAGATAGCTTGAATGCAGACAGTGTGTATGGAATTCTGGCTTCCATAAGAGGACTATGCAAACACCCACATTTTTTTTCCTTTTTGATATAATCTCTTGCTCACTGATAAATGAAATGTGTTTCTAGTAACTTGATTCTTATTTGTCTTATCATCTATTGTTAGTGTAGAGGAATAACAGGAATTTAAATACACCAGCACTTGCATACTAGAACATCATTAAAAATACCTTCAGTTTAAACTCAGTTAATATGAGGCTGATAATCTGAGGAGGTCCATAGACCTTCTTTTTCTTCTTTGGAACATATATATATATATATATATATATATATATATATATATATATATAGAGAGAGAGAGAGAGAGAGAGAGAGAGAGAGAGAGAGAGAAAACAAATCCAAATAAGGCAGAAAAATTCGATAGAGTCCATCTCTAAAATTACCCAACAAAAAGCAAAACTAGACTCATGACTCCAGTTGTAGAACACCAGCCCAGCAAGTGCAAGGCCTGAGTGCAAACTCTAGTACTTCCAGTACATGTGTGTTTGTCTAATTTCTTTTCTCTTTGTCATGTCTAGTCTTATTCTCCTTCTAGGATTTTCAATCTCTACTAAATCAGTAGAAATTTTTCTGTGATTGTTCATGCATGCATAGGCCTTGCCTTTATGAGGAAGGAAAAATTAAAACAAAGAAGTTGGGAAGGGACAAAGAAAGATGGAAAAGAGAGAGAGAGAGAAGGGAAAAAGGAAGGAAACTCAAGAAAAGAAATGAGCACAATTCTTTTAGTCAAACACATGTTCATGCATCCAATAAAAGAACTAATTTACTAATTTATTGGATGCCTGTGATAAGCAGTACTTTGGGATGAATGCTAGGAAAGTAAAGATAAATTAGTCATTAATTTCCCATCTGCTAGAACAGACATCAGATATTTGTAAATAGCCTAATGCAAAGCAAAGGGTGGGAAAGTTTCCTAAGTGAGGCTGTTTCTTTTTTCACTGGCTTTTTAAAGAATGATTTACCTAGGATTGAATTTATTATTTCATAAAGGAAAAATATGTTTAGAAAAATATTTTAATACCCATTTAATATTCTATGTTTTTGTGGAGGAGTTGTACTCTGAAATATAGACCTCTGTAATTTAAAGATGTTTACATATATTTATACATATAAATTAATGCTACATGTAGATGCTCTGAGATACAAACAGATTCAGGAATAGAGTTTTGAGTACTAAATAATAGGAAAGTAATCTTCAGAAGGGACATTTTATTTATGAAGCATTTTTTCAGCATGAATTAGATCATTTAAAAATATTTAGTTTCAAAAGTTTCAGTAAAAGGGCATCATTTTGAGAATCCATGTCCTAAAAATTCACAGCAGGTAAAAATCTCAGGTAAAAATAGAGGCTCTGCATTTCATCAAAACACAGGGCCCTGTGGGTGGTTGGCTGTGTTTTTGGTCATTTTTCCCTTCTCCATGGGCTTTGCTAGCTACAGGGTAGGTCTTGTCCCCATTGTTTGTTTGTTCTCTATTCTCTTTTATACGTTCAATTAATCTTCCTCCACTTACGACCCACATAAGAGTATCAGAGTACATTTTAAATTATGGGTTATTTGTGATTCCTTGCTTTCAATGTAAAAAGGAGATTATGATTCTATTTTTTGTATCCCTGTTCCTGAAAAAAAAATGAACAAATAAAAGAATGAAAGATTTTATGAAAAGAAAGGATAGAAGAAAAGAAGGATAAAGAGAAACTTCTGAGCTGGTTCTGATATAAATAGCTCTTGTGTAATTTTTCCTATTGTGTTTAATAGCCTTGGCTGAAAAGAGCCACCATGAAATTCTGGTTGAAGAGGCTTTCTACAGCCTGAGAAATTTGACAAATATATTAAATCTTGTATTCAATGACACAGTATTGTAAGTGACCTAAATTCTCTTTTATCAAAATGGGAGGTAATATAAAAATTCAAATGTGAAGAATTAGTAGGAGCATATAAGTAAATCATTATTAAAATCATGGAGGCCAATTTTATCTCTTGACCAGTTTCTTAGAACTATTCTCAATGTATTTTCCATGAAAATACATTTTTTCAATCATGCAGAAATGAAGATAATCTGAACATAGACCTAGAATTCCAGAATTGGCAGGGGCTTTCTGGACTATAGAATCACTTATTACATATGATGAGTTTGAGGTCCAGTAGCATTTACAGACTTGAAAAGCTCTGTATCAGAGGGGCAATCACGAAAAACACTACATCCAAAACATTTGAAACACATACTTAGATAGGAGTACATAGTATTTGATATAAACGACAAGTTAACAAAGTTAATGAGAAATCAATGGTCACATTTTTGTTTTTGCATACAGTTGTATTCTGTCTCTGGCTTAAGGAGCATATTGTCCATCATCCCTTCCTTCATCTATGTCTACAGGCTACTGATAGATACCAGAGATGTGCTACACACTGTGAATAAATAACTAACAAAAGAATATATGTTTCTTGCCCACCTGGAGCTGAAAAGCTAGTGCAGGAAAGTCTTTTGTTAAAGAATCTCACCACTTTGCCCAGTTTGGCCTCAAACTTCCGATAGTCTTTTCTTAGGCTCCAGAGTAGGGAGACATTCAGGTATGTACCATCATGTCTAGAGATATATTTACTTCTTCTTTTTTTTTTTAGTCTGAATTATTTTATTTTATTTTTTCTTTTTTATTGTCAAAGTGATGTACAGAGTGGTTACAGTTTCATACGTTAGGCCTTGGGTACATTTCTTGTACTATTACTTCCTTCCTCTTCTTAAATAAAAATTAAATAAAAGATTGTAGGTATAGTTTGGTACTGGAGCATTTACCTAGACTATTGCAAGGGACTGAGTTCATAATATAGAAATTTAAAATATATATTAATTAGATGATGAATTACGTTTAAATAATGTTTGTTGGTAGATTCTCATTTATATACTCTGTTCCATAATCAAATATAACAGAATGAGTCCATGAAATCTTTATAAAATTCCTTATATAATCATATTTTAATTTTTGTACTGATTTAAATGAAATATTAAATATTTTGATATATACATATATATATTCTCACCAAAAACCCCACATTGGGCTATGTTCTGAGAACTGCATTGTTAGGTAATTTCATCATTGTGCAAACATCATAGACTACATTTACACCACCACAGATGGTGTAGCTCACGACACACCTAGGCCCTATGGCATATTGATATGGCAGAGTCAATTGCTCCTAGGGCCATGATGAAGAAAACAACATGATTAACTCAAGCACAAGAGAGAAGGATTAACTCAAGCAATCAAGGATGCAGTAAACAACAGATGTATGAGGCTGCCACTGACATATGGCACACTGTTTAATAGTAAATTCTTTGTTGGAAGTAAAAGGAGTATACTCTAAAATGATGATAAAAATGATGATAGCACAGTAAATACAGAAGTCAGTAACACAGTCATTTATTATCATTATCAAGTATGTCCTATGCCTAATTGAATGTGCTGTACTTATAACCAACTCACAATGGAATAGAGTTCTTTATATCAGTATCACCACAGATAGGTAAGTAATGAACAGCACTATGAGGCTATGACAGGCAATAGAACTCTTTCAGCTTCAGTATCATCTTAAGGAACCACCAGTGTACATGGTCATTAGCCACATGACTGGAATAACTCAATGGGTGCTGGCAACTGCTTTGCAGAGAGGTAGTATGGGCTAGCAGCATGCAATATAGGTTTATAACCCGGTCAGGAAGGTCAGGAGGCTTGTCTTTGAAAAAGTAGCATGTGTTCAGAGATCTGATGTAGTATCAAAAGTTAAAGGCTTCCTAGAAAGGCAGTAAGGGCTGGGGGTGGGGATGTGTTCCAAGCAGGGGATGAAGTTGTCTAGAGGCCCTGTGCCATGGTAGACAAACTTGTTTGAATTCAGTCAGGAAAGAAATCCAGCTTTACTGAGGTTTGTGCTGATGCTAATCATTTGCAGAGAGAGAATCAAATATTGTAACTTACACGGATGTATTTGCCTCTGAAGATAGCTAAACTCACGTAATCCACTGAAAATCTATCAATGATGTCACACACACGCACACACACACACACTCATACACACACACACCACTCCCAACATACCCATTTGATTTGTTTGAAATAAATTTTTTCCAACCATTCAGTGGTAAACAAGTAGTCTATCCACGGGAACCCATTACAAGGCAATTGTTTGATGGCCTTAACCACTATTTATTTTTTTAAAAAGCACAATTCTATGTGTTAAGACAAAATGTTAATTATGTTGTTTCTTTACTTAATGAAAAAGACCAATAATCATCAATGAATATAGTAATGATACTTCATCATCTACCTGGATAAATCGAATAAATAGACCTGGGTATAGTAACACATGACCGTAACCATCAGCCTTCAGGAAGCTGAGGAAGATCTGACTCTGCTTTCTTCTAGCCTTGTGGCTTTGGACTATACAATCACTACCTTTGCTTTCTAGTCTGGACTGCTTGCTGCTTCTTCTTGTTAAGTACAACAATAATCCTGTTATTATTGACTACTTCCAGTGCAAAGTAAAGCAATGCATTTGCAGATACAAAGCCTGACAGATTTTAACTATGTTATTAGCCATAGTTCTTAGTCATTAGCAAAGTCTAGTAACATGAGATGCTGTAGTGTCATCTCACCAAACTGTCAAGCTCAGCACCCACAGAAGTTGTAAACAGTTTGGATATAACAGGCCAAGTAGAGAGGAGACATTTGTGTATTTCAGTCTAATCAATTCTCCTGATAAAAGTTCAGTTTAGGAAGAGCAGCAGGGCACTGGTAGCTCACACCTGTAATCCTAGCTACATAGAAGGCTGAGATCTGAGGATTGCAACTCAAAGCCAGTGCCAGGCAGGAAAGTCTAGGAGACTCTTATCTCCAAATAAGCACCAAAAATAAATAAATAAAGCAGAGGTGGAATTGTAGCTCAGGTGGATAGAGTGCTAGCTTTGAGCCACAAAGCTCAGAGATAGCACCCAGGCCGTGAGTTCAAGACCCAGGATCAGAACAACAACAACAAGAACAAAAAGTTCCAGAAGGGAACAATCCCATGTCTTCTGGTATAGCCATCTGTCTCTAAAGGTTGCTAAGCTCTCCAGACAGGTAACAAAGAGAGCATGTCAGGAAGATGTGTCTTTCTGTTTTCAGGAAGTTGAGAGTACAACATAGATCACTGTCTTCTATTTTTCCCTACACTGAAATGCCTTAAGAACAAGATGTTTTATTTTCATGGTAATTTCATCATTAAATGTTATTAAATAGGGGTTATAAAAAGGCCATTGTTTCTTGGGAGCTTGAAATTGAGGATTCTCTTTTTTAGCTTCCCCGATTCTCATTTTCCTGGAAACCCTGGGATTAGATATTTAGCTATTCTATACTCTAACGTTTTATGCAAAATGAGAAAAAATGCCACTTTTATGAGCAGGCTGTAAATTCCTGACTGATGCTTAAAGCCTGCCTTAGTGCTTTTTCATCTGAGAAAATTAAAGTAAATGAAAATATTTCATTATTAATAATCTAATTCTCCTTGAATCTTTGATTAATACCATTTTAATATATGAGATTTTCAAAATTGGGTCACATTCTATATAAATTTTTGAAGGTGAGAGCTACATACAAATAGATTTGAGTTAAAAGTAATACTCCTGAAGAAGACCAAAAATGGGCAAAATACCTCTGGAATTAAACATAAAATAGCAGAATCAAGTGCATCCCACATTCAAAAATCATTCTGATCATTTTAGTTTTTATTAGAGATAAGATAATCATTTTCGCAGTTTTCTGCCACTTGAACCATGCTTTCAGCCTGGCTTTATGCAACTTATTTTGGAGACAGAGTCTCAAGAAGTTTTGTGTCTTGGCTGGATTTGAACCTTAATCTTCAAGATTTCAGCCTCCTAAGTGGCTAATATTACCAGGGTGAGCCAGCAATGCTTGGCTATTAACTGTACACTCTTTCTTTTTCACAAGGCTATGAGCCGGCTTCCTAGCCTTAATATTAATTGAACACTTTCAGAAATGTCTTAAATACTGAAATTTCGATTGGAGCCTATCTTGTTACTTTAAACTTTCTACATCTCCTTCCATTAAACATGAAAACTTAAGTCTAATGGAAAGCATATTCCAAAGAGAGGGTTTGAATGTGTTAATAAGAAGGATTTGTCAACTGTGTTATAAAGTTCGGCCACTGAACTCTGTGTTACCCTTCCCCTTTCTCAATCTCCAATTGCCCTGCACACGGCAGCTTAAGCCACGTAATCAACTGATTGTTACACAAGCATTTTGTGCAGCTATGACAACCTCAGATTTATGAGGTCAAGAAGTGCAGACTTAATCCATTCAATAGCTGCAATTTATCGTCTGATTATAATTGTATACACAAACACAGAAATGATTTAGATGACACAGTGTAAAGATGAAATCCGTTTATTTTAAAAGGGTTTCTAACCTTTAAAATATGTTGCCATGAACACCTTTCCATGTCCGCTTTTAACAACACAATTATTATTGTTTTATTGATCAGGGTTTTATTACGGATTTGACACTAATATTTCATGCTAATCGAAAAAGGTATAATTTTTCTGCACAATTTTAACAAGAATATGACTGTAATTAATTATATCACTATTATGTTTTCAGTGTCTGGAGAGAAGTGCTTAATTTATCACATGTCTTCCTCGGCATCTGGAAACCTCTTTGGAAAAAGACGAGGTGCTTACTCCTTCTAAAGATGATAGGGCATGACAGGAGAACTATATTTGTAGATTCCTGCCACCATGTTGAGCTGGTTCCCGCCACCTGGTTTGTCATGACAGCTCTGGAATGGGATTGTACATGAACAAATTTAGCTATCCAGAGTGCTAACCCAGAGAGCACCACATACTCCTTTGGTCTTAGAAGGCCAATTAGTGGTCATTTCCTAAGGTCTTCATAGATCAAGAAAACAAGCTGGAGTTCATTTCATTCAGCATCATCTTATGTGTTCATAAGGGTATAGCTACTGGGCTCTTGTGATTCTCTGCTGTGACTTGCCTAAACCTGTGCTAATTATTCCCTATAAGGGCGACAATAGAGTCCATGTTTCTTTGGGTCTGGCTCACTTCACTTAGTATAATTTTTTCCAAGTCCTTCCATTTCCTTACAAATTGTTCTTTCCTTACAAATCACTGTTGTAACTACTTTCAATGTGTTATGTGTAACTGTAGCTTCTATTATTGATGATCTTCTTGTATCCCCTTCCTGTGGTTGTACCTACGCTATCTCTGTATCTTATCCGAGTATATTGGAAATGGTGTATACTGGTAAACAGTGGTATACAGGGTTAAAAAAAAAGACAAACAACTACAAAAGCAATACTTGCAAAACTGTTTGGTGTAAATGAACTAAACAACTCATGGGGGGGAAAGGAAAGGGGGAGGGGGGAATGAGGGACGAGGTAACAAACAGTACAAGAAATATATCCAATGCCTAAAGTATGAAACTGTAACCACTCTGGACATCAGTTTGATAATGAAAATTTGAAAGAAAAAAATAAAAGAAAGAAAGAAAACAAGCTGGAGACAGGGCTAAAGTGGTATGGCTGAATAGCGCAGCACTATATGCTTTACATTTGTTTTCCCCTCCACCGTGGGTCTTAGCGATTCAGTGTGTTGCCAATGTGCTTGCTCTCTCCAGAGGTTGTGTTCATCTGATACCTTCTCTATTAGCATATATTAGTTGTACAAGGGAGGTTTCACTGTCCCATTTCCAAACATGCATACAATATATCCCAAGCAAACACTTTCTCTGTCACTCTCCTTGACCCCCTGCTACTTCTAGAAACATTTGCAACAGGTTTCATTGTTGTATTCTCACTCATACAAATAATTTCATCCTCATTCATCCTCTTCATTGCTTATCTTCCCAGAAAGCCAGTATTTACTTACTTTTGTACTGTATTAGTGATTATAAACCTTGTACACGCTATAAAATACACATACACGTTTATATACCTATTGCCACTAGTCTTCAGATTTTTGTTTAAGATCTTTTCGCTGTTCTAAAATAGCATGGTTCTATGATTAAAAAATAGAACCTTTGATTATAGTGGTATCATTTATCTCAAACAGAATTTTCAAAAAAATTTATATCACATGCTAATGAAGCCAAGGTTTTCCTGTTCAATTTTTATATACTGTTCAATAACAAGCTTATTAAATGACATAAATTTACATTTCACTTTCTATATTACCTGCATATATGATTTGCATTTCATTATGTACTGCTGTACTGTATTATACCATTATGCAGTTCCTATTATATTAATCCATAAATTCTAATTAATAATAGAATTTGACACATTTAGTTTTCAGATACATAGATTCATGATTTCTAAAAAATGCTTACACTTTCTAAGGTTTGATCTACCTATATGTTTTTTTCTAAATTTTTAGTATGATGCTAATTAGAAAACTTTGATTTAAGAACTTAAATGGGGGCATTAAATATTTAAGAGAATTTATAAACGTAAAATTCCATACTGCACACAATGTAGAACAGATGAAAAAGTATATAATATATTATAAAATGACAAATGAAGGGAAATCAATAGCTGAATTGCTACCATGCAACACAGTAATTAAAGAGCCATGTTCACTTGCTTTTCTGTTACACTGTTTCAAATAGAGCAATCCCAGTGGAAAAACACAGGCAAAGAGTTTTTCCTCCCTCCTTGAGAGAACTCAATCAATATTATTATAATCAATATGTCTTTATCTTTAATAGAGGGGAGAATATCACAGAGACAAATGAGCATGCTCTAGTAATTTCCACGGAAAAAAAAGATCATCCGCATGTCTCCCCCTCCTGCTTCCCTCATCCTCTTAATTATCCCTAGATTTTAGTTTCTGTTCATTTGTGTGCTAGGTCCTGTCTGAGCACTCACATCAATGGAACTACCACTTCCTTAAAACTTTGTACAATTTGAATCTTTGCTTGCCATTTCATTATTATCTTCCCAATGTGAAGACTATTGTGCTTTAAAGAACCTAGAAGAATATGCCTGGACTGGAAGGGTTTTGTTCATTGATTCAGTCAGCAATGTCTATGGAGCTTCCACTACGTTCCTGCCACTGTTCTGAGCTCTTGCCATATATCAGTGCACAAAATGCAAAAAGGCCTTGTTCTCAAATATATACCCTAGGGAAAAATAAGATGAGTAATTAATGCAGGATAAGTTAAGTATACAATAGAACGTTAAAGTGCTCTGGGAAAATACAGCAGGAGGAGGTTGGAGAGTAGCTGAGAGGGAAGGGTTGAACTTTTACGAAGTATGGGTGGTATCCAGCTTACCAAGAAGGTGTCACCTCAAAGAAGATGCTGCTGAGGTGAGGGAGGAGCTATTTGGTACCTGGGATGGAGGAGGATCCTCCCTCCACGCCAAGGAAACAGCTGGTACAGTTGGCACAGTGAGTAAGGCAGAGAGTTCTGGTAAGGCAGGGAGCTAGCAAGTGCTGAAGTTTAAGTTAAAATGGGGAAGAGGAGGCGGTGGAGGAGGAGATGGAAAAGGAGGGGGAGATGTGGAAAAGTAGATCTGAGAAGTATGGGTAGCAGGGGACTTACACAGCCATGTAAAAGCACTGGTTTTCTACTCTTAAACAGGCGGGCTACTGCAGGGTGCAGAGTAAGGAGTGTGGGTTCCACTACCCCACACTTCATGGCGACCATTTATAAGAATCTCACAATTATTTATGAGGGTGTTCTCCGGGATAGGCTGCCAGGAGTTTTGCATAGGAAGAGGGAACTGATGGCAGGAACTGAGCGGGAAGGAGGATCAAAACAGAATGGGTGCTGGTGGCTCATGCCTGTAATCCTAGCTACTCAAGAGGCTGAGATCTGAGGACTGTGGTTCAAAGGCATCCTGGGTATAAAAGTCCTTGCGACTCTTAACTCTAGTTAACCACCAAAAAGCCAGAAATGGAGCTGTGGCTCAAGAGGTAGAGTGCTAGCCTTGAGACAAAAGATAAAATAAAAAAATTAAAAAAGAAAGACAAAAGAAAAAGCTAAGGGGACAGCACGTAGGCCCTGAGGTCAAGCTCCAGTATAGGCATAACAAACAACCTAAGATGGACATACTAACAATGAAGGGGAAAATGGATACACAGCCTGGCTTTAATAAAACAGAACTCCTAAATGTTTATATTTACCACTTACTTGAAATTTTTCTTATGAAAGCTAATTACAGATCAAGAACTAGTTAGAGTAACTTTCCTATTTTCAGATTCAGACCAATTTTGGAGAAACAGCTTCCTGGGGTATGGCGGGGGGTGGGGGGAGTGCAGAGCTTATTTTACACAAAATCCTTGCAGACAAATTTATTTCTTCCAAGTTTTAAGTACTTGTTCTCATATTTTTTGTTTCATTCTTTGCAAGGAATCCTTCTGTACCGCAAGTACTTCCTTCCATCTCTCAAATACACTGAGAAGCTACTGTAATGTGAATACGGAGCTGGGCAGTCAGGTGGTAATAAACTGGGATTTAAATATCAACACTTCCTCTCCTTTACCATTTTATGCTGGTTCACTCAAGAAGAGTTGCTCTCAGCTTCTTTGTCCATTTGTAGCAAGAGCTCTTTCAACGAAGCACAGTGCATTTCTGGAGGATTCATAGAAAACAGGCCCTGTCTTTATTCACCAATGCAAGAAACATTGACACACAAAGGAGGAAGGTAAAACACAAGATGGGGCCACGTGCTCAATCCTGTGATTCTCTGACAGGAGCCCTTCCACAACCCACTCACTCTATGCCTTCCTTGAGAATTTACACCTTAAAACAGAACAGAAAATGGAGGGCTATGCACACTCCGCCATAAGACCATGCAACTCACTGGGAAAAGAGTCTTAAGCACTGGGAAGCATTTAAGTTTGCTGTGTAAGCTGGTGTCAGGAGGGTGGCAGCCTTTGTGTTAAGATAAAGTGGTAGAAGGAGTTGTGGGAAATTGATTGGAAAGTTGTGAAGTGGGATGTGGATGGGTATAGTGAATAAGACTCATGTTGAACTTGAAGCTCCTGCTTCTGCCTGAATTTTAATTTTATGTATCCTTATGTGTAACCTCAGTGTTTCTTGAAGATAAAAATTATATATAGGTAAATGCTAATTCTGCATTCTGTCACAACTGTGCTCTCATGTATCATTCATAATCAAAAGAGATCATTCTTCCAAGACAATGAGTAGATCAGCATTACTGCAGGTGGCACTAGTTTCAGATTTAAGGTTTACAAGAACTCATCCATGTCTGTGTCATCTTATTATTATTTTTTGTTGTTGGTCTTGGGACTTGAACTCAGCCAGGGCACTGTCTTTGAGCTCTTCAGTTCAAGGCTAGCCCTCTACTAGTTGAGCCACATTGCCACTTCTGGTTTTCTGGCAGTTAATTGGAGATAAGATTCTCACAGACTTTCCTGCCTGGGCTGCCTTTGAATTGCAATCCTCAGATCTCAGCCTCCTGAGTAGCTAGGATTATAGGCATGAGCCACTAGCTCCTGGCCCATGTCTTATTTTTTTTTAAAGCTTGAAAGAATTCCTTCAGAACAGAAAGTATAAGCTTCCATGACAGTTGGCCCTTTGGACTGCTTGGGAAATGGTGTTCCTGCCTCTACAGATGGTGTATGTGGAAGGGTGAGCAGGCTGGATTTCAGGTATGTTCACCTCAGATGGCTGAGGATTAATAGGCTAAAAATATTCTGATTATTTGGCTGCATTCTCTGTAGTTTACTGTCGAGGTTCTGTTTGGTTTTTATTGCCACAGATGTTTGCTGTAATGTTTTATAAAATATCTCTTTCTGTTTGTTTGCAGCATGAGAAAGGGGAGGTCAAATTTAGGGCTTTGCATGTACTAAGCACATACTGTACCATGGAAATATGTCCCTAGACTTTATTCTGCACTTTAATTTTTTTAGCAGTACCAGGGCTTGAACTCAGGGACTCATGTTCTACCACTTGCGGCAGACTTCTGGTTCAACTTCTTTGCTAGTGAATTGGAAATGGAATCTTGTGGACTTTTCTGCTCAGACTGGGTTTGAACTGCAATTTTCATATCTCAACCTCCTGATTAGCTAAGATTACAGACATGAGCCATCAGTGCCCAACCTCATTTGCATAATTCTTAATAGTCCTAAACATTATTGTCAACACAGTCTGTTACTTACCTCTAGATGACAAAAGTAACCAATAGAACCTCATCAAAATAAAATTTCTGCTCATAGAAGACAGCTTAATGGAAAGTTCATTATTTCTCTATCAAAATAACAATGTAGGGGCTGGGGACATGGCCTAGTGGCAAGAGTGCTTGCCTCCTATACATGAAGCCCTAGGTTCAATTCCTCAGCACCACATATACAGAAAACGGCCAGAAATGGCACTGTGGCTCAAGTGGCAGAGTGCTAGCCATGAGCAAAAAGAAGGCAGGGACAGTGCTCAGGCCCTGAGTCCAAGGCCCAGGACTGGCAAAAACAAAACAAAACAAAACAAAAACAAAATATCAATGTAATTCCTCATAGAAGTAGAAAAATCCTAAATTCGTAAACACAAAAAAATTCCCAAATATCCAACTTGAAAATTATCACCTCAAAAAAGAAAACAAAACAAAACCTTGTATTTGATGTACTATGTCACTGTGAAAAAATAAATACTTCCTAGAATAAGGCCCAGGTGTCCTCTGTCACTATTTTCATTTAACAGAATATTGAAAGTCCTAACCAATACAATAAAGGAAATAAAAAAGAGTCTCATTCAGTAGGGAAAATAAAACCATTTCTATTCACAGATAATACTGTTATCTAGTAGGAAATCCCAATGAACTGACAACAATACCAACAAAGCCACTTGACTATAACAGGGCCTCACATGTAGTCAGGTTAAAGGATAGAAAGTTAATATACAAAAGAATTGCTTATTTGCATACCAGAAATTAATCACTAAATATAAGTTAAAAGTTTAATATTTATAATAGCATAAAAATGAAATATTTAAATATAAATTGAACCAAATATGTATACAATCAATAGAAGAAGCTTATGAAACACTGATACAAGTAAAAGTAGCTAACTATATGAAGCAATAACTCAAACACATAAAGATTATACAGTGTCAAAATGTCAGCCTTTACTATCTTCATTTATAAATTCAATATGATCCCAGAAAAAGTTCCTGTGAACTAAGAAGGCAAAATGCTCAGCATAATTGACAAAGTTTTAAAAAGTAACAAACACGGGGCTGGGGATATAGCCTAGTGGCAAGAGTGCCTGCCTCGGATACACGAGGCCCTAGGTTCGATTCCCCAGCACCACATATACAGAAAACGGCCAGAAGCGGCGCTGTGGCTCAAGTGGCAGAGTGCTAGCCTTGAGCAGGAAGAAGCCAGGGACAGTGCTCAGGCCCTGAGTCCAAGGCCCAGGACTGGCAAAAAAAAACAAACAAACAAAGAATTACTATAAACAATTTTTAAAAACAGATGATGGAATAGACAAGAAAGCAAAGGCGCACACCCATATAACATGACCAATGGATCTTTGACAAAAGATCAGAGGCAGTGAAATGAGAAAGGACTTTTTGACCAATAGTGCTGGAACAAAGAATAGATAGATTTTACACTTTATAAAAAAATTCAAAATGATTTGCATTTTTTTATGACCAGAGATAATGAACATTGCCTCATGTGTCTACTGGCCATTCTTACTTCTTCTGAGAAGTCTCTCTTAAGTCAACTACTCAGAAAAAGCTGGAAGTGTCTCTGTGGCTCAAGTGGTAGGGAGAACACTAGCCTTGAGCAAAAGAAGCTTAGGGGCAGCACCTAGGCCCTGAGTTCAAGCCCCAGGACTGGAAACAAACAAACAACATAAATAAATAAATAGTATTAATTAGCAGGGCACCAGTACCTCATGCTTGTAATCCTAGATAATCAGGAGCCTGAAATCTGAGGATCATGGTCAAGGCCAGCCTGGGCAAGAAAGTCCATGAGACTTTTATCTCCAACCAACCACTGGAAAACCAGAAGTGGGATATGGCTCAAAGTGGTAGAGGGCTGGGCTGAAGAGCTCAGGGACAGTGCCCAGGCCCAGAGTTCAAGTCTCATGACTGACAACAACAACAAAAAAGACTACTAATTAGAAAGAGTTTCAGAATATGAGCAGGCCACAGATTGAAAACACTGTATATAAATTTGGGGGTTTTGTTTTTTTGTTTTTTGGCCAGCCCTGGAGCTTGCCTCAGGGCCTGAGCACTGTCCCTGGCTTCTTTTTGCTCAAGACTAGCACTCTGCCACTTGAGCCACAGCGCCACTTCTGGCCATTTTCTATATATGTAATGCTGGGGAATTGAACCCAGGGCTTCATGTATACAAGGTAAGCACTCTTTCCACTAGGCCATATTCCCAGCACTGTATATAAGTTTGATTCTAGTTATAATTTGATAAAGGATTTTTGTCTAGATACATGAAGAATTCCTAATCTCAACAGAAGACAAATATCCCAATAAACACTAAACAAAATGACTTCAGCAGGGGCTAGGATATTGCTTGGAGGTAAAGTGTTTTGTTTTTGTCTAAGGCCCTGGGTTCCATCCTAGCAGTGAGTTAAAACTTTGCATCTACTAGAAAAATGAAGATAAATGAAAAAGATTTCAGAGGCAGTGAACATACAACCCTCAAATATTGCTGGTGGGAATATGAAATAGCATGACCTCCTTGGTTCCTTACATATATTGTCAGTGGAAGATGAAGCATTTCCCTGCCATTATTGGAATCTAAACATACATACATATCAAGACTTATCTGTGACTCTTCTCAGCAGGATTCTTAAGAGTTTAAAAGCAGAAACAAAGATATATTGTACTCATATTGACATGTTGAATTGAAACCACTTTGTACAACTAAAGATAATAAAATGACATTATAATAAAAAGTGGGAGCAAAATAGCCACAAAATAGTATATAGATAAATGCACCGTGGCAGTCTATTCCATGTAACAGTCACAACCAAGTGAATACAAAGTTATGATCCATTTATATGAAATCCAAATATAACAGATCCATGGTGATAGAAATGAGATAAGAGTTGCCAGAGAAATTGTCTGCAAATGTCACGAGGGAATGAATGGTCTGAGAAATACTCTCCACCATGTTTGCACTCATCAGTACATGGTGTATACAATTGTCAAAACTCATTTAACTGAATATTTGAAATCTGTATACAGTGTGGAAGTTATAACTCAACAAAAATGCCCAGAACAATAAACCATAGTTATGTAAATTCAAATGTCCCCTTCTATAAAATTTGGAATCTGTGCCTAAACTGATTATCTTGGAGACAGATGGAACTATTTTATTATATTCCTATTACTGTTTGAGACTCTTATCCTGAGAGAGATATATTCTGTATTAAAATACGTAAAACTGAATATCCTCAAACAAAAATATGCCATCCTCCAAAGAGCAAGAGACAGAATATGTTATACCTGATGAAACAGCTCAGATTATATCTTACCCACAAACTAGACTAATGAGTGAGCCTTGCTGATAAATAAAGTTCTTATTCATATATACCTTAAAAATTGAAACTCATAAAATGGATCAGTATTTCAGAGGGCTTACTTTTACTAAGAGGAGCCACTTCTTCAAAATTGAAAAAAATTTAGTTTTTCTGAAAACATCATCTATTTTTACAATGTTTTCCACTTCCATTTGAGCTTTGAGTAGTGAGATTCTAGTCCCAACAAATTAATATCCAAATTGTTCTCTATGAAAGAAGGTGCTTACAGAAAAATTCTGTGATAAGTCATCCATATATGACCATTATCTACCTGAAACATTAATATCTCAGGTGAAAAAAATAATTGAATGCGTACTCAGGTATTGAATTAAACAAAGTATTCTCTTTGCTCAAAATCCTGATGGAATTGTCTAAAAATGAAAATGTAAAGATAAAAGAATATTGAATGAACAGAAACTATAATTTTATGGTTATAATTGGGTATACAAAGCTGTGTGCTGGGGCTGGGAATGTGGCCTAGTGGTAGAGTGCTTGCCTTGCATACATGAAGCCCTGAGTTCAATTCCTCAGCACCACATATATAGAAAAAGCCAGAAGTGGTGCTGTGGCTCAAGTGGTAGAGTGGAAGCCTTGAGGAAAATGAAACCAGGGACAGTGCTCAGGCCCTGAGTTCAAGCCCAAGGACTGACAAAAACAACAACAACCCAAACTTGTGTGTAATCATATATACCAATCAGATTTTTTGTTGTTGATGGTCATGGAGCTTGAACTCAGAACCTGGGTCCTGTCTCTGAGCTTTTCTGCTGAAGGCTAGTGCTCTACCACTTTGAGCATGGCTCTACTTCCAGTTTTCTGTTGGTTAATTGGAGATAAGTGTTTCATGGACTTTCCTGCCTGGGCTGGACCATGATCCTCAGATCTCAGTCTCCTAAGTAGCTAGGCGTACAGTACCCAGCTCAATCAGAATTTTTTGTGTATGTGTTGGGACTGGGGCTTGAACTCAAGGCCTGGAGAATTTCATTTAGCTTTTTTACTCAAGGTTGCCTTACTACCACTTGAGCTCCATTTCTAGCTTTTGGGAGGTTTATAAGAGTCTCACAGACTTTTCTGCGCAGGCTAGCTTCAAATCTTGATCCTCAGATCTTAACCTCCTTAATAGCTAGGATTGTAAGCTTGAGTCATAAGCACCAGGCCTCAAGTGGATTCTTGATGTGCCTCATGGATGAAAGATTTACAAAAAACTCCAACCTGTTAGAATGTGTGATGTATATGTACTTATTGATACAGCTACTAACACTTTCTCCAAATGATTTCAAAATTAAATGGTTATAATGTAAGACTACTGCTACTTCTTTGGTTCCATCAACCCCAAGATGTCAGATACATGCAGTCTTCTGCATACTCTTACCTAACTATGTGTAATTAGGCCTGGGGGCCTCTAGTTAGGGCCTCAACATCTCTTTTTATATAAGAAACTTGTCATAGATGTTACCCCACAGTTTTCCCCCACCCCCATTCCCTGCTCTTTTTATCCTTGTGATACTAGAATTTAAACTCTGCTCCTTGAGCTTGTGAAGAAGGTATCCTATTACTTGAACCTTATTTTCAAATAAGGTCTTACATTGTAATAGTAACTGCTTGGCTGACACTGGTTTATTCAGTATGCTTACATTTCTTACTCATTCCTAAGGTTCAGAGGGTAGGGATTATGTTCATGTAGCTCTACGCAGACTTCCCATCTCTGTCATCGTATAGTAACTAAATAAATACGAATTATTAGGGGAAGGAAAAACTCCTTCACAAACTCCTGCACAAGTAACCTATATCAGATCTCAGATGAAGAAGAGAAAAAACACATTATGAGCCATAACACCCCATTAACAATATTTATTAGCTCCCCCATGCACACTGTTACTATTTCATCACATACTCAAAATACTTTGCATCTCAGTTGCATATTTTCATAAATCAGTGTTCTGTGTCATTTATATGTCATCTGAAAGGCAATGCTGAGCTATTTTGACTTACCAATTCTTGAAATCAGATAAAATTAGCTCTACCATCTTTTTTTTCAGAACGTTTATGGCTATTCCAGATCCATTACATTTCCAGAAGACTTTTAGAACCAACTTGTCAGTTTCTACAAAAAATGTAGGCTAGTATTCTCAATGAATTGCATAAAAGCTGTAGCTCTACTTTGGTAGATATTGATATTGTAGTGATATTGGATCTTCTGACCCATCATTTAAAATATCTTTCTCCATACTAAAGGATTTGTTTTAATTTATCTCAGCAATATTTTTAGTTTTCCATGTGATAGTTGTTCACATATTTTGTAGGATTTCTCCCCATTTACTTGTGGAACAAAATTTTATTTAATTAGGATTTGATTTCTGATTGTTTACTACAACTCTATAGAAACATGGCTGGGTTTTTCGGTTTGTATCTGTGTGTGTGTGCCAATAATGGGGCTGGAACTCAGGGCCTCACATCTCCTTTGGCTTTCTTGCCCACTGATGGTGCTTTACCACTAGAGCCATACCTCCAATTCTCGCCTTTTGGTGATTAATTGGAGATAAGGGTCTCAGAGATTTTTTTCTGAACAGGCTGGCTTCTAAAATTCTTCCTCAGATCTCTGCCTCCTCAGCAGCTAGGATTAGTCTTAGTCATTGGTCTTAGTCATTGGTTCCTGTCCTAAAATTGATTTCAGGTATATTTTATCTTTCAACCTTGTGTAGAGCTTTATGCTTATTGACAAGATATTGTTGAACTTAACTTCAAAAGGAAGACATTCCACAAATGTTTCAAAGCCAGGACATTTCAAAGTTTGCATTGGTCAGAGAGATGTGCAAATTAACGTTTAGTGGTTAGCACATTTGTATCAACAGAGGTTGTTTTTGGTTTGTTTTTTTGTTTTTGCCTATATGAGGAAACATGGAAGGCATAAGCTTGATGAATCTGAAAACTGCATACAAATGTCAGCAAGGAGAAACTTCTAAAAAATACTGAATGATGGAAACACACAAATGAGTACATTATCAGAATCACAATACCTGGAAGACCAACTCTGAATATAGCAAATTCTGTCTGCCACTGTAGATGTTTAGGCACTCTGCTACCTTTGGATATTAGAAGGCTCTCTGAGTCAGGTACGGTAGGCGTATGCCTGAAATGGCAGCTACATGGGAGACAGAGTGAGGAGAATCATGGATTGAGGCCAGCTTGGACAAAATTAGTGACACTTTCCCTCAAAAACAAGCCAGGTAGGACATGCCTGTGGTCTCAGCTATTTGAGAGACAGAAGTAGCTGGATTTAAGGTCTAAGATTAGCTGGGATAAAAAAACAAACTCAGAACCTAAATGTAAAACAAATTTAAAGCAAAAGGGCAGTGTATCTAAAGTAACGGGAAAAAAATGGAGGCCCCAAGTTCAATATCCAGTATGTAACACTCACAAAACCAAACTACAAAAACAAACGCTTGTTCAATCTATCCCTTCAATCTGATCATACTTTATGATTACATGAGTTACAAGATGTGATCCTGACTTAACACAGAAAACAATTTGAAGGGCCAGCAATGATTATTAGAATAATTTTATGGATAAACTATTGTTACCTTTATTAAACATACCTTTGAAGCAACGGAAAAAGTTTTACTCCTTAACTATCTTGGATGACCTGAATAGAATATATTTATGTTTTGATTATGAAGCTGATTCAGACATGAAAACTGCTGCTCAAACAATCAGGAACCTTCTTGTGAATGACCCAATAGAGTAGTTGAGTCTTCTCTTCATAATTCTACATTCATCTCTTCTATAGCTGACCCCTCAGAGATAAGAATCCTAGAAAAATTGGTCTATTTTGTCCTGGGCATAAAAATGAGTGCTTCATCCTATAAAATACATGTTCTGACTAGTTAAAAGCTGTGTCTACTGACATGGAAATCATTCTGCTATTGAAAAGACTGTTGAAGGGATGCACAGTAGTGCACCCTTATAATCTCAGTGACTTAGAAAGCAGGGGTAGAAGGATCATAGTTTTTGAGACCAGCCTAATCAAAGTTGGTCTGAGACCCTATCTAAAACAACAACAACAACCAAACAAAAATAAACAAAGCAACAGGGCTTGGGCATGGCTCAAGTGGTAGAGCACTTGCTTAGCAAGCAGAAGTTCGAGTTCCAATATCACACACACCCAACGTGGACAAACACAGAGCATATTCCTCGCCACACTTATTTAGAACCAAGAAGGAAGAGGAGGAGAGGTAAAAGAGAAGAAAAGTAGGAGGAGAAAAACCTCGAAGCCCTAAAGCTCATCTTTCCATGTGAAGTGTGCAAGTGTTTTTTATTTCAGAATCTTCCTTGGAGAGTTTGAAGCACCATTTCATGGGGAGAAACTCTGTCACGTTATGCAACCTCCTCCTCATGATTTAGTGATCCCAGTCCCCTTCAGATCTCAGCGTCAGAATCACAGCCATGGTTGGTTAAGACTCCATTATTTCTAATAAAGGATCTGCTCTGTTGGGCTGCAGGAATTTGAGCGAGGAACCACATTCAACTGCCACATTTGGTCAGCCAAATGGTCAGGATCAAAGGAAGCCTCTAGAAGCAGTCTGTCGGATGACACAAGACAACAGGGCTGCCAAGTTTAGACTTATTTGTTGTGTCATTCCACATTCAATGAAAAGATCCAAGGCTACTGGATTACTGGGTGATTTATGAAGGTCTAAACAAGCAATTATCAAAGAGGGGCATAATCCCAGACGTCTCGGGACCTTTCCTTTCCATCAATATTGTTTCTGTTATATTTTTGACAGGAATTTAGACATTTAGGCCAGCACAGGTTCCTAACACTTATCACCAAGTTAAAAAGCCTTGGCTGCAGATGGTATAAAAATAACTTCAAAACCCTTTGTCTCAGTTGTACTTGACTTCAACCAAACTATTAAAATGGTGTCTTCTTAAAAATGGTGCAACTAAACTTTAGATATTGTTCATTGAGTCTTCACGCAGACCTCAAATCAAAGGAAGCAATTTTATTGCTTCTCCATAATTTCTAAATTAAACCATTCTATTAATGTAAGAAATAGACATCTTGAATGAAATAGGCTATGTTTCTGCCGGTTAAGCCACTTATTACCAAAAGTTTCTTGCCTCTACTTAATTTTTTTTTCCTTCAAGTACTGGGGTTTGAATGTATGGCCTCATCCTTGCCAGGCAGGTACTCTACACCACATACATCACTAGCCCTTCTTCCTTTTGTGGAGTTTTAAAGGTGGAATTTTCCATGTAGAACCTCACATTTTGTTCCTGGGAGCCATTTTGAACCATGATTCTCTTATCTTGCCCATCCTCTCCAATAGTCAAGACCACAGAAGTAGACCCTCTCTCCCATCCTATTTGTTGAGATAAAGTGCCTCATTAGTTTTCTTCCCCCACACCCCCTGCCTGGGCTGGCCTTAAAGAGTGATTACCCTCTCTACCACAGTTTCTGCCTCCCAAGTAGCTAGGATGATAGGCATGAGTCACCATACCTGTTTTGTTTGTTTGTTTGTTTTTGATCCAATGTCTTTTTATTCCTTAAAGGAAACATCAGACTAAAACACAGGCAGAAGATCACCACGTCTCACATTCTATTTTGTGTGTCGGGTTATTAGGGCTTGAACTCAAGACTTCATACTTATTCTACTTTCATGCTCACAGTTGGTTCCCTACCACTTGAACCATGCCTCCAGCCTATTTTCTTGCTCACATCTGGTCCTCTACCACTTGAACCATGCCTCTAGAGTCTACATTTAACATTCTAATGTGATGAATGAAGAAACTGAGGACCAAGATATTAAGTGTTAGTAAGTTTTCTAAATTATCTCTATAGAACACTTATTCTGCAGACCACTTCTGATATGATAGAGTTTTTGTTCTTGTTGTTAGCCAGTATATTTAATATATCAAGACATGATTCTTCCAAAAGTAAAATGAATGACTTAGAAAATGTCAAACTAAGCCAGGCATCAATGGCTCACACCTGTAATCTTAGCTACTCAAAAGTCTGAGATCTGAGGATCACACTAGATTTTCTTCTATTTTTTATTAGCATGCAGCAATTTTTTAATTAATAAATTGTCAAAGTGATGTACAGAAGGGTTACAGTTTCATATGTAAGGCAATGAGTACATTTCTTATCAAGTTTGATACGTTCTCCCTCATTTTCCTCCCTCCTCCCCAATTCCCTCTTCCTCCCCAGAATTGTACAGTTGTACAGTTGTACAGCATATTGTCTTCTAAGTATTGCTGTAGCATGCAGTGATTTTACAAAGGCATTCCATTGTGCTATTTCCATGCATGTACTTCTGATGAATTTATACCTTCTATTTCTCTCTTATACCTCCTTCTCCCCTTTTAAACATTTGATAATGAGTTTCATTCTTCCATTTTCATGCCTGCATATGAAAAACGTCAACCATATTTCTGCCTCACTTCCTCTCCTGCTGGTAACTCCTCATGAACTCTCATTTTACACTTGTGCAAAAGACATTTTTCAAAATAGGAACACACACACACAATTAGGAGTATTGTCAACTTTTGAGATCTTTTCTCCAAGGTAGAAATCAATTGTATCTCTACTAGACATAGAAATGTCAAAGTTCATTTGCTTCATTTTGAACAAAATTCATTGCAATTTCATGTCAACCTCTGCTAAATTCAGTGTGTTAGAAGACCATCAGAAGTGCACAGAATCAGCTAATTTCAGACCAGGTATTCTGGTCAGAACCAGTGTCTCCTCCACCTAGCATGACAGCTAGCCATCTCTTTTGTCCATTTGCAAGTAATTGGCAATTTTCCTGACACAATTTAACCTTAAAGTTTCTGAATTATTAAAATGAAAACCCTTACAAGGCTGGGGGCTGGGGATTCATGCCTGTAATCCTAACTCCTCTGGAGACTGAGCTCTGAGCACAGTGGGTCCAAGCCAGCTCAGAGAGGAAAGTCTGTGAAACTTGAATCACTTAACTACCCAGCAAAACAGTTGAAAGTGGAGGTGTGGCTCAACTGGTAGAGCACTAGCCTTGAGCCAAAAAGAAAACAAACTACAACAAAAAACTCAGGGACAGCACCAGGGCCTTGAGTTCAAGCTCCAAGAATAGCAGCATAAACAAACCAACACACAAAATCCTTACAAAAGTTGTTGTTGGGGCTGGTAATATGGCCTAGTGGCAAGAGTTCTTTGCCTCCTACACATGAAGCTCTCGGTTTGATTCCCCAGCACCACATATATGGAAAACTGCCAGAAGGGGCGCTGTGGCTCAGGTGTCAGAGTGCTAGCCTTGAGCAAAAAGAAGCCAGGGACAGTGCTCAGGCCCTGAGTCCAAGGCCCAGGACTGGCCAAAAAAAAATAAAAGTTGTTGTTGTTGTTTTTAATCATTTCCAGGTTTTACTTAAGGATCTCAAAAGTCAAATACTGCCCTTCCCAACCCCACCATACCCAGTTCTGTTTCTTAGACATCTTCCTGTTAGGTCTGCTGAGTTATACTTTTAGACCTCATGTTAGTCAGAGAGGAAAATGTTAATTTCTTCATGTAAAAATAAACCAGGAGAACACGTTTTTTCTCACTGATTGCCTAACTGTTTTCTAGTACTTATAGCTGAGAGGGAAATTAAATTATCATCACTGATTGGGAGTTCAATGCTTGTTTTTATTTGGGGAGCAATCTGGAAACGGAGATGCTATTAGATAGAGAGGGAAAATGTGATCTTCATGCTGGAGTGCTGTGCATGCCAACTGGAATGGAGCAGTCAATTTCTAGAATCAAAATTCATACAGGTACCAAACCAGGTTGATCCTGTTTCTCCATGGAAAGATAAAGGAAGGGGCATTTGATCTGACAAAATAAATAAATAAATAAACACCACCACCACCACTCATTTGTTACCTAGAAAGTTTCTAAAACTGTGGAAAATCCCAAATTCACATGTAAATATCGTGAACCTGATAGTGTAAATTTCCTTTCCACTGAATTTTTGTGTTTACTTTCTTCCTTTCTAATGCAGAGACATGTTTTTACCAATTTTTTTTCATGTAACATGTCCTGTGTTCTTAGATATTTCTACTACTTCATTATAATTGAGTGTGTGAATTTTATTGAAATAAAACGTAACTAAATATCTTTACAATGTGTGTTTTAATTAAGGTTATGATAAACATCTGATTATTAATGATACCATCTTGGCCGTACAATATTTTAACTCCCACTGCATTTTATTCTCAAAGATGTCATTGAGGTCACCAATGTCAACTTTTGAAAAACTGAATCATTTTGTATATTGATATTGATTTACACAGGTTTTACAAGAAAAATACACTGGATTAATTAAGTTTCATGATTCATTTTTCTTTTAAATATTCTTAAATAAACCTTTGGTATAGTCATCACCCTGAACAAGACATTTATAGGTGAATTTCAGAATTTAAGTGATCAAGTTGCACGTTTGCTAGATAATTTGCAGTCATTGTTCCTTAAAATATACAACACAATGACGAGATTATATATTCTTTCTTTGGATTCTGGTATTACACAATCAATTTTGGTCAAATAACTGAAACTGTACTTCTAATATTCTTCTAGTTCAAATCCCATACTTTGAATGATTGTTCCACAGAGGTTAGTAAATTGTTCAAAATAAAATATTATTTGAAATGAAAGAAATTATGTGATATGTGATAGTTAATGAAGATCAAACTTCTCACGTCTGGACAAATGCAGACGCTAACTCTTTGGTAGAAGAAATAGTGGATTTGGAAGATTGAGATAAAGCAGACTTGAAAATAATTTAAGGTTAACAATATTGTTTTAAATTCATGCCTCCATCCTCCCTTTTATATTCATTTAAATAAAAAGAAACTTGATCTTTAATTTTTTTTTAGTTGAACACCTTACCTCATCCAATACAGCATTTAAAAAGAGTTTTTTTTAAAAAAATAACTATTAGTGTATTTAAGTGCATGTTTTCCTCAGCAGCTCACAATGACTCTATCCTGTACAGTATTTGTGGGTTGCTTTTATTTTTTTTAATGGACAGGCATAAGTCAATTCCATCTACATTTTTTACTGGTGTAAAATACCAGCATAATTTATTTTAATCAATGTAGCCCTCAGCAATTTCAACTATCTTAAGGGAAAGGGATGGAAATCTCTAGAGAATAAGAAAACGGAAAAGTGTGAATCACCTACATTTCTCATTTACCCATGCTAATTAAGACCAAGCATTTGAAAGTTACCATCTGAAGGAAAATTAAGCCAATTAACCCACTGATGAAGATAATTTTCAATATTCTATCAGGAGGCAAAAAAAAAATCTTCACCAGCCTTTTTTATTCCTACCGTGGAGATAATTTTCTTACTGTCTTTTAGCGCTGAGAACTTAAACGAGTGTCATGCCAGTTCCGTGGGTTCTAATTGCAAATTTTATTTAAATTCTGATTTTCTGCCCCACAGTTTGGCTTCTGATTGGCTGGACCTGATTGCTTTCAGACCTGATTAGATTTTATTTGTAGATCCTGGAAACTTACATGGATGAGCATCTGGCTAGAGGGAAATCCTCCTACAATCTGGCTTTTCTATGTCAACCAAAGCGTAAGAACCACTAGAGGGTCCTCAGGAAAGGAATTAATTTGAGAGCATTAATTACCAAATAATTACAGCCTGTGTATAATTTACTTATAAAGATGTATTTGCAGATCTAAGATGTTTCTCAGATGAATACACTTCTCTTTAATTTCCACTGCGTTGTAGCATTTCATCTTTTATTGTTTTTACTTATGCCTGAAATCAGCTCCTATTGCTACCATAAAAAAGACCTGTTACACTAAAAATAAAGCCTTTACTAGCTGAAATGCACAAGTTACTTTGCCCATTTCTTTGTTAGATCTTTCCCTTGTTTGAGGGAAAGTAGAAGGAAAGATATAAAGGAGATAAATGTATACAGGTGACAATTTGAAGTCTTTTTGACATGGAGTTGCAATTATTCTTTAGCTAAATATTTTAATACATTTCATTTGTCACCCAGCACTAAACTAGCTTGTACTGGAATAAAATAAAGCTGTTCTGTCATATTTGTGCCTCTTCATGATTTCAAGTTTTCTACTGAGTCCCACAAACCTATCGAGCTCATTATGAGTGCAGCTCCAAGTTCCCCATTACTGGTAAACAGGTCCTCTAATTTTGCCTGTTTATAGCTCAAATAGTTTTGGGGAAATAATAGTACTTCTCTCACTGTGGGAACTCCATGCAAGTCCCCACAAAGGCCTCCTGTATTTTATTTGTGAAACCACACCATCTTGAACTGTTATAAATACAGCAGGAATGTTAACAACCCCTAGAATCTCCTTGGAGATCCAGGTAGGATATGTCCATATGTTTTGTTGTTGTTGTTGTTTATGGCACATACATTTTATCTGATTACTATTTTCATAAATTCTTAAAAGAAATAAAGCAACGACAATATGACTACCTAGAGATATTCAAAACTGCTGGCAAAACTGTTTTTTTTCCAAACCATTAGCATATGGCAGGGGAAAATAAGTGTATATTCGACTGTATTTACTACTGATTATAGTGTAGAAGGGTCACTACTGCCTTATTATCAATTCTTGTAAAACACGCACTTGAGAAGCTAACCCTCTTTTTTTCAGAACACAAATCATGGCACCCCAGCCACACCACCCAGTTTTAGAAACAAATTTTCCCCTAGAATCAGGCACAGAAGTCTTTTCACGGAGAGTTGGAGGCGACTACACACCTAGCTCCGCTTAATGAGCTTCGTGTGCTGGGCAGGGACAGCTATGAACTACAGTGAAAACCTCCAGGAATCCGACTGATGCTTGTCTCCAATTTGCTTCATTTCCCCCACCGATTAAGAATGAAAGATAAAGAATTAAAAGGGTCGGAAAGTATTTGCAGCAGACAGTGCAGGTTTATTCCAAAGAAAAAGAAACAGTGAAAGAGACTCCTTATACAAGGCGGGCTCCAGGAACCTGGTGTCCTGAATTCTCTCTCCTGGGCCTGCTATAGAGCCGGGTCCCTTACTTTGTCCTCAGTAAGATTGCACCCGATCCAATTGGTTGAGGAGTGGACACGGGCTACCTGATTGGCTCCCCCATGAGTATGCACGGAGGGGTTCCTGATTGGATAGAGGGCCACAGCCACAAAGGGCACGTGCAGCTTGCTGAGTCAATTGACCCCCCCCCCCCCCAGCCCTCAGGATTTAAGCATTTTTCTGGGTTATCCCCTACCCCCTCCATGTGGGAGCTGGTCCTAGCTACCACCTTGTACCTTACTGGGAAGGTCTAACTTTCCTTCGTTACCAGTTACTAAGCCTACGCCACCGAGAACTACAAATTCCTCATTATATAGATGGCCAAAGCATATTGAGTAAAAGCTGAGCCTACCTATGGCTGGGTTTCTGGGAAATACAGTCCCCATCAGACCCGGGGCCTGGCTTGCTGGGTAGAAAGAAGGGCTGGTTGCCAAGAAAAGCTGACCTGCAGGGTGGGTATGGCTGAGCCCCCTTTACTTACTGGAGCTCTTGGACAGGCCCAAATCAGCACTACGTATTTCTATGCCTTTGTATCCCTTTATTCCTCAGCCTGTCAGAACTAGGAAATGCAAGTGAGGAGAGGCAATACCCAGCTGGAGAGAGACTCAGGGCTGTGCAAATGTCGCCAGACAGATTTGTGAGAGGAGGAGAAAGACAATCTTTCCCCTTTGATGTTATGATTCTGTCACCATAGAGGAAAAACAAAACGACCAAAACACCTGCTTTCCTAAAAAGAAAGCGAACTCAGAGTACCAGAGACAGCCAGAGAGGAAGAAACATGGTACTTTTAGTTCAACCCTATGATCTAGCCATGCTTAGATTTTAGATCATGCTTAGATTTTTCAGTTTCATAAACAAATAGATTCCCATTCTAAATTTGAGTTCATTCAAGTTTATAGTTGCTACTTGGAACCCAAAAGGTCTGGTAAATGTATCCTCTTAAAGTTGAAAATTAAGGAAGTATCCAAGTATTGATTTAAACAAACAGACAGGAGTCCACAAAAGGTACCATGAAATTGACATTTTCATTTTGTCCCAGTCCTCTGATCAATGGAAAGGACACTTACACAGAATAAAGTCTTTCATACAGTTTCCTTGCTGCCACTGACTCCTTGGGTTGATGAATGTCAGAAGTCCTTAACTTCGCTTGGCTAGTGATAGTTCTAGGCAGTATGGTGACCAAACCCAGGGATAGTTGACACTTGCCAAGGAGGTGACAATCTGTGAGAGTCACATCCTAATTAAGAAAGGATTCTGGGCTTTACTTCTGTGCCAAGCCCTGTGCTGACATCCTTCCATGGGGACTGCCTGCACCAGCATATTAGAAAAGGATCCTGGATCTGGGCTGAACAGAGAAGTGATCTCACCTGAGTAGAGAGGCCTGCCATAGGAGGGGAAAGAGGAAGTGGAGAATTGATACCAGCTGCTTTTCCTATTCTGCCCCCTGGATATGGAATCTCATTCTTAAATGCAGAGCAGGTGAACTTATTTTTTTCCCCATGAATTTCCCAAGTCAGTGAGGAAACAACTGAGCAGCATCAGTTAGCAACTCTACTCATAGGTAATTTACCTGGCCAATAGAAAACACTAAAACTGAAATGATTTCTGGGGAGGCATGGTAACTTATGTCTATAGTCTCTGCTGTTTGCAAGGCTGCAGCATGTGTGTAGGAAACAAGCTCACAAGTTTTAAGACCAGCCTGGGAAAGATAGAGTGAGATCCCACCCAGCTCCACCTTGGCCCCATAGTTGAAAAACACCCAAACCCAACAAAATAAAAAGAGTTTGACATGGAAAATTCCCATGCCTTTCACTAAACGGAAAGGGGCTCTTCTTGGTGATATAGATTCCTTTAAACATCTTAAAACTGTGGCTAGGCCATAGAACAGATATCGCATTGGTGCGAAACAGTTCTGTATAAGGAAACAAAAACTCTTAGGAAGGTGTGCACAGTATACACAGAAAAAAATCACTTCATATTGCATTTTTATTGATTTAGATGATAACAAAAGGAGGGATGCAGTGTGAAATACTGTACCTTTTATAAGCCATCCATGAGTCACGTGACGATATAGCATATTTACGGTAGAAAGGCAACCAGATTTGTCCCAATTAACCTTGTAACTAGATGTACTCCAGCGCTTATTAATGACAGTAATGAGATGCAGACGAGACAATGCATTAAACATCATTGGCATATAAATTAAATTCACATACAGTTTAAAAGGAATAGATACCTTTATGTACTGGACACGAAGGGAAATTATTAAGAAGCTATTTCATAAGAAAAAGCTAATTAGAAAGAAAATTCAATACTTTCTCTAGTGTTCATCTCCATCAATGTTGGAAACAAGTTTGACCAGGAACTAAGAAATGGTTCCCATTGAAATTACTGTGCAAGGTATGAAATTAATTTTATGATTGTCCCAATGGAAGCGAGAGTAGCTACAAATACTTATATGCCCATTATCATTTCCCTCTATATTGGCCTACATTTTAATTTGCTTAGGTTTCTATCTAAAGCTTATGAATAATTTAAAATAGATCTTCCTCTGTCTTTACAGCAAACGAGTAGTAGATAAAGGAACTAGATAGACATTTTGCTGTACACAGCATCCAAACTCAGGAGCAAAAAGCCAGTGTGAATTGTACCCTGAGCAATCACCTAAGAAGGTCATTTGGAAGATGCCATAATTTAAAAGTGGCCTGGTGTCCACCATTTAAACCATTTAACTGTGACTTGGCATATTGTGACACTTAGGAAAATTCCAAACAGGATTGAGGTGCCACATGATTACTCCTAATCAGATTGTACCCTGTATCTTGGAAGGATTTATCTTAAAGACACCGTTTTAACGGGGGGGGGGAATGAAGAAAATTTGGAATTCAACAGGGACATGGGCCTCTTCAGACAATTAGTAGAAAAATATTACCTTAGGGAAAGGCTGGAAACCAAACTGGATTTTCCCAGCTGTCACCAGCCCATCACTTTGGCTTTTCTCCCCCAGATTTCACTCAACTCCAGAGCCGATGTTAACAATAGCAGCAGCAGAACAGGGGTGTGTACGGCTCCCTCCCACCTATGTCATAAACATGACACAATCAGCCTGGCACCGGCATCAAGTATAATGGTGTCAGAGCCACCATCAGAAATCAATCAAAGACACTTTTCTTTTGTGACTTCAAGTTTTCTTTTCCTTCCCACCCCCCACCCCAAATTCCTAGCAACTCATAGAACTACAGAGGAGAAGCAAGCTTCTAAACAAAAACGAAATTAGTAACACCAGACCCATTGCCAAGGGCAACATGCCTTTGACAGGAGTTGCAATGGTGACAGATGAGTCCTCATTCCCAGTCTAAATTTTGTCTACAAAATGAATTCATAATATCTTAAATATTACCAGCCACGCTTCGCTCACCTTTGTTCTACAGAATGGAGGGGGCTGTGTTAGCACCAGTCAACAGGGTGTAATTTCTTCTCCTTCTCTCCCTTGTGATCTCCCCACCCCCATCTTGGCTGACAGTAATTGTTATAGTTTGTCTGCCCCTCTCCCATTCTCTTCATCTTTTCTCTATATTCATGAGTTTTTTTTTCCCCTTTCCTCTTTTCTCCTGTTACAAAGTTGCAGTTTGTCTTAGTTTCTGCCTCTGGGACCATGCATCTTTGTCTGATTTTGGAAAAAAAAATACTCTTAACCAAAATCAGCTTTAATTTTGAAATTTCTTTCTCAGAAAAAAAAATACTCTTTTTCATAGCCTGGTTTAAATGGCTATTTTTTTTTTCACATTGAAAGTTGTCACAGTTCAGGTAATGTAATGTGCTCATTTTATAAATGAGAAAGCTGGAGACCCAAAGAGAGGACAGAGTTTAACTAAGGTCACAGGAACACCTCTGATTGCTAGTGTCTCTAACAGAGTTTGAAAATGGTTTCCAGTTGCATTTCGTACTCAGATGTTGATAACGCTATAAAACCTGGGGCTTCATTTTCACTAACTTACAGACATCACAGATGATGAATTCACCTGAGGTCCCACTAGTGCGTCTTGCAGCCGGCTTCCTCTGGAGCGCCCCCTATGGTCACTACTATAATAGCTCAGATGTTACTCCTAAAAGGACAGATTTTCATTGTATATTCCATGACTGCTGTTAGCTTTATTTTTCCATAATTTCTGCCCAACTCACAGATTTAAGAAAATGAGTCATGTGAGATGCAATCTTTCATCTCATTATATCCTTGGAAGCTCTGAGAAGTTAGTAAGAATTGGGCCAGAAGTTGCTCCCCAGGATTTAGGCTATGATGAGCAGAAATGATGTTTGTTTGTTTTCTTATGAAACAAGGCAAATCAGTTTTAGAATTAATCAAAATTGATAACACACATGACGGTTTAGACAGTTTCTAGTGATTAGAAATGAAGTGACTCTCATACATCTCCCAATAGAACCTAATTAAGGACAAAGGTAGGATGAATACAAAATTTGTCTTACTATTCTATTTAGGGTGCTCTTTTTTTGTGTGTGCAAGACTGGATTCTCCCTCCTTCTCCTTTCCCTCTGCCCGAGGAGTTTAAGCAAAGTTTTCATGAAGGACTGGCTGGAAAACAATACAGATCTTTCATGTACACTATGTTTAGACAGACTGAAGAGGTAACAAAAGATACAATTAGCACCAGTGACTGCAAACTAATAATGGCAGAGCTATTTATTATTGAATCGTCTTCCTCTAATTTTAGAAACTGAAGAACCTTCTTTCTCTATTGTCCATATTTTAATTAATGCCTATTATTTTCCCTAAATAGTGCCCTCTCTTGACATGCTATTTATACATGCAATTTCTGAAAGTACACAGGATATGCACAGCCAGCAGAATGTCCATGAGATGTTCTGTAAGGAGTATTTGGGCGTCTTTTGTCTCAGGAAAATCTGGAGGGCAAATCTGAGTGTGGGTGCCCTCCTGGGAATAGTCCAGCTTCCAGGTCTTTTTTTTTTAATTAATGACACATTGATATATTTAGTTTTGTATTTTGATTACTCTGCTTCTATTCTTTATTCTCTGCTTCTGTGCTGAATTTGCCTCCTACATGACAGGCTTACAATAAGGTACTTTGATTGGGTACTGATTTCCCTCTGGTTCTTTTTCAGGGTGACTTTGCACAAGTGGACTCATGCTATTTTACACAGGAAGAGTAAGGTAGAAAGCATATGTTCACAAAGGAATGTTTGTGCAAACTGAAAACTGAGTGATATGGAAGCAATATAGAGTCCTTTTCAATGCAGAGAGAATAAAGACCCATCGCTGCATAACCTTACAAAAGAATGGAGACACACCCTAAGGGGGTTTTCATGTTAGATGTTTCAGAGCATGAGATATTTAACATCACATTTATTTTTTAAAAATATTTTGGTCTATTTACTTCTATTTCTTTAAATTAGGACTTCTTTTGGCATGTGTGCTAGTACTGGGACTTGAACTCAGGGTCTGGGCAATGTCCCTTAGCTTTTTCACTCATGGCTGGTGCTCCACCACTTGAGTCACAGCTCCACTTCCAGCTTTTGGTGGTTAATTGGAGGCAAACCATCAAATGAACTTTCCTGCCTGGGCTGGCTTTGAACTGTGATCCTCAAATCTTAGCCTCTTGAGTCGCAAGGATTACAGGTATGAACCCAGCAGGAAATAGGTTTGAAACCCTCATTTGGAGCAGGGCTTAGCCAAGTATACCCTTAACCTCAGCACTCCAGAGGTTGAGAGAAGAGGATCAATGTTCAAGATCACCCTCTCACACTAATCTTAAAAATCCAAATGAACACATACACTCGTTCATATGCATGCAATAAAAGACAATTTGAGAATATTATCTTAGGAAATGAAGATCATATTTAAAAAATACTATCCATCAAATAGAAGATGCTGTTATTCTAAAAAGTTGCCTTATGGTGAGTGCCGGTGGCTCACACCTGTAATCCTAGCTATTCAGGAGGCTGAGATCTGAGGATCAGAGTTCAAAGCCAGCCTGGGAAGGAAAGTCCCTGAGACTCTTATCTCCAATTAACCACCAGAAAATCAGAAGTGGCACTGTGGCTTGAAGTGGTAGAGTGCTGGCCTTGAGCAAAAGAGCTCAGGCACAGTAGGCAGGCCCAGAGTTCAATCCCTATGACCTGAAAAAAAAAAAAGTCACCTTCTTGGGCTTCAGTTTTGACATGGAATAATACTTCTGGAGGTATGTGCAATGTGTGTGTGTGTGTGTGTGTGTGTGTGTGTGTGTGTGTGCGCATGTGTTGTTGTTGTTGACATATTACAAACATCTTTGTTCAACAAAGAGGCTGGAGCCAAAACATGGGACATCACCTATTGTCCCCACCCTAGTTTTACAAATAAGGTCCACTGGGTATTTAAGATCAAAACTTAATCAATTGCAGTCCATCTCTTCTGTAATCTAATGACCCTCTGACATCACAACAGGAAAACGAATCACTATGAATGTGCTATTGATCTGTGTTGCCGAAGTCCCCTAAAGAATACAGCAAGCACTTCAGTAGCACCCATTATTGTATGAAGAAACCAACCACTTCATAAAGCAACAACTTTCCAGACATATGTGGTCTTGTGATTCAAGCAATGGCAGACCACACACACACACACACACACACACACACACACACACACACACACACACTTTCCAAAGTTGAAAGAAGATGTAAGCTTTTAGGCATTTCCGTCTTCTATTTGTTTAAAAAACTCTTTTAATGATCAAATATTTTGTTAAATATCCCATGTAATAGGAAAGATTAAATGCATAATTACAGGAAGACTGTCAGTCTGACAGGTTTAAAAGAGGATGGACGGACTACCTAATGTTGGCTTGACTCCTACATCACATATAAAGAAGTCTGTCTGATGGTTTTGGTAAGACAAGTCCATAATGGTTAATATGTTTTTACATATTCAATTCATGAAGTTTAACTGCTTCTTTTAATTTCATCAGCACTGAATTAGTCCTTTAAAAGCTTCCCCTCATTAACGTGAAAGGAAATTGAAAGGAAAAGTGAATAAAATGCCTGTGAGATCATTAAAAATTATTCCAAATCAGGAGGAAATGTCCTTCTTGCTTCCAAACATTCAAAGTAGCCTTTGTTGCATCTTTCACATGTGCACAAAATTTCTATCGCTGCAAAGCATAAGAAAAATCAGCCCCACCCTTACTTATAGCCTGTCATAGATAATACAAGAGCTAAATAAAAATTTCAACGTCTAGGAATCACAAAGAAGAGGATAGTTATTGGATCTGCTACTATTAATTGACAGGCTGAATGTTATCTAATTTTACTGGAGATAGGCAACAGGTCTGAATAAAATGTTCAAGAAGATGCTTCTATATAATGAATTTCTGTCCTCCATAAAGAACTATGAAGGGCATAAATAGAACCAAATGACATTAGAGTCATACATGGAAATGACATGATGGTAACTCTTAGTTTGTATGATTTAATTCACAGTATTGACTTGCACACAGTCCTTGCTGCTAGAGAGGCCCAAGTCAAACCCTCTAAAACAAACTTGATTGGGCAAAAAAAGTGCCTAAAAAAATCTCATTTGAAAATGAAAGCCAAATATGCCTTTATGGCACCATAAATAATTCTTCAATATTTTGTTCTCTGTTGGTTTTTGAAGTTTGGGTCAATAATCCTTTGAGTGACATTGACCAAGATACATTGTGCTTATAAACTGATTTGTTGCATGGTAACTCCTTTGTATAACTACTTAAAGATAATAAAAATATAATTAAGAACATAATGATCTCTGTTCGAGAATGCAGAAGTGTTTCGGGTTCTAGATTTTTTTTTTCAGATTTTTAGAATATTTGTATTTGCATAATGAGACATCTTGTGGATAGAACCCAAATTTAATCATATGATTCATTTATGTTTCATACATACCTACTCACATACCATGGGGGCAATTTTAAACAGTATTCTTAGTGCCCTACATTTGGACTGCTTTTATCACAGGATAGATATGGAATTTCCCAGTTATAGTGCTTTATCAGCACTCAAAAATTTTTGTATTTAGGAGTTCTCAATCTAAGATTTTGGATTAGGGAGAATAAACCTATCTTACATTCATATCACTGTCACCCTCTGTATTTGTGCAACTTTTTTTTTTTATGGCTGAAATCTAACTGGGCAGGGTACCAAGGGATGTTCAATACTGGTCATAATCTCGTGTCCCTGGCTTCACAAACAATAATGACTTTACATGAGTTGTTGGATCTTCAGCTCAGAAATTTCACTTGCTTGTCTTTTCCTAAGGTCCATTTATTTCTTTATTATGTTCATATTTTCATTTAAAATATTTAACGTAGTCGTAATAGCCATCTCCAAATTCCATTATTACTGTCATTTCTTGGTCTTTTATGTTGTTGTAGAATAGTATTTCTTCAGGTCATGGCCCACATTTCCCTGACTTCTTGGTTGATTATGTAGGTTGTCACTACTCACTATTGGATGTTCAAATTTTAAATTTTGTTGAATTTCTGGATCTGTCTTTCAAGAATAAATGTTTTCCCCCAGCCATCAGTTGAGTTTCATGTTTTGAGTTTTGTTTTAAAACTCTGCAAGGGGGCTGGGGATATAGCCTAGTGGCAAGAGTGCCTGCCTCGGATACACCAGGCCCTAGGTTCGATTCCCCAGCACCACATATACAGAAAATGGCCAGAAGCGGCGCTGTGGCTCAAGTGGCAGGGTGCTAGCCTTGAGCGGAAAGAAGCCAGGGACAGTGCTCAGGCCCTGAGTCCAAGGCCCAGGACTGGCCAAAAAAAAAACAAAAAAAAAACTCTGCAAGGTAAGTTCTACAACAACCTTAGTGTAGGATCTATGTAGCCTGCCTGGGTAGTGACTATTCTTTGCCATATATTCAAGGTGCCATTGAGGAAGGAAGCTATATGTCTTTTTCACTGGGTAGAAAGAACTTGAATATTTCCCAGCCTGTGAGAGTTTTGGAATTATTGTACTTATAGTGACCTGGCTGTTGTTTTCCCATTCACATTTTTCTTTGCTGATATGATGAAGTTTTACATTCTATGGAATAGCTTAGTGTTATATCAAAAACTCACAGCGACCCTCTGTAAACTTCTCGATTTATTTCTCCAAATAGTTCCTTTCTCTCCATCACCTTGTCTATCACGCTCAGCTGCCTTGAGCTCATCAACCTCCAAACTCCAACTTGAGTCCTGTTACGTTTTGCTTAGTTACCAGTTCCCTACATTGTGGTCTGGACAGTGCCCAAGACAGAAATCTAAAGCATTCATGGTGTTTTCTTCTTCATTTCCCTTTGTTCACAGACCACAGTTTTTAGCTGCATTTGACGTGATATCACTTCATTGCTTATTTTTTTTTCTTTTCAGATTATGTTTGGTTAGGATAGGACTACAAACTTACTGCTGCCCTCCACTATTCTCAGGAGCAAAGGAGTCCTACTTCATATTAGAAAATTTCCACCCCAAACTGTGCTACTATTATGCAAACTATCCTTACTACTGCTTCCATTTTTGGACTTGAGTCCCAAGGAGGTTAAATTATATTGTCAGCAGAACTCCTCCCACTGTTCTTATGTGTCTGGGCATCTGTAAATCTTGACAAAGTCAGAACTGCGATATTGAAGAATACCTACCTGTGTGGGTCCACTAATGTCTTATATGGATTCAATTTGCCTCAAATTCATGAATAATGAATTGGTTTGCAACTGCATGACCTTAAATAGCAACCAATTCTCCCTCAAAAAGAATATATGCAAGCATTAAGATGATATTGTCAGAAAAACCAGAAACCATATAATGTCCATGACAATGTTACGCTACATTAGCTTAAACCTGATAGCAGTACAAAGATTTGATCATTCACATATTTGAGATAGAACCAAATATCAACTTGCAACTCATTTCAATGATTTCCCTATAATCAGTATTTTGAAAATTGAAAGAAACATGTGAGAATAATTCAATATGTGGACCTTTTGTTTTGAAAACTATGAGACATCTATGAAAGCCTGGAAATTTTACATAGATCCTAAAAGTGAAATTTAATAGAGGTCATAATATCTATTTGGAACAAGAAAGATGGTTTACTGAATATAAAAATATTTCTACCAACATATCCCATTTACACACATGCACAAAAAACCCATGTGTATTTGTATTGTACTTATATATTGTATTTTTGTGTGTTGTATTTATGTGTCTGTTTACATTTATATCTATTATATATCTCCTGAGATGATAAAAAGAGGGCATTTGGTATCCTATGACAAGATTTCTGCTCTGGGCTGGGAATATGGCCTAGTAGCAACAGTGCTTGCCTCTATACATGAAGCCTTGGGTTCGATTCCCCAGCACCACATATACAGAAAATGGTCAGAAGTGGTGCTGTGGCTCAAGTGGCAGAGTGCTAGCCTAGAGCAAAAAGAAGCAAGGAACAGTGCTCAGGCCCTGAGTTCAAGCTCCAGAACTGGCAAAAAAACAAAACAAAACAAAAAACAGCAAAACATTTCTGCTCAGTAGAAGTCAGAAAATGCTTTATGTAGATGGTGCTATACTGACTATTTTTAGAGTCTGTAGGTTATAGAATCTTTGTCAGAGGAGTTCAGCTCTGCCTCAGTATTGTTTCAAAAAAGAAATTAGGTCATTACTTGACTTATGTAATTGTAACTCCTCTGTACATCATCTTTACAATAAATTTAAAAAATAAACACATAAGATAACATTAAATTGCAAAACAATAAATAAGTGAATGTGTATGTTCCAACCCACCTTTACTTACACAAAATTATGTTAGCCATATTTCATCTGAATCAGTTCGCTAATCTGTGATCTACAATATATTATAAAACAACCAAATGTCCCAAGCTACTAACAGATTGATTCGAGAAAATAGCTGTCATATAAGTGAGTCCTAAATTTAAGGCGTAGCTTGCTATGAAACTATACATTATACTGCGCTAGTCTTGTTAAAGTATTTTTTAAAGGCTTTCAGAAAAATAAACCGACTCAATCCATATAACAAGAAAGTCACAAACAATGCAGTATCCGCATTGGATAGTCATGAAGTATTAATTAAGAGAATGTCTGTGAAGAGCTCAAATCAGTGTGTGGTATTCAACTGTTATTCTCTTACTTCTACATATCAACTATAGGGACTACTGCAAACCATTAATGGAACCATTTAATTTATGGACATGAGTACATATTTCAGGTGGAGTATCAGCAAGAAGTATACATTTTACTATTCCTTAAACCTAGTTATATTTCTCCAGTATAAACAACTGAAATTTAACAACAGAACCACAACCACAACAAAAAAATCTAAAAGTGCCAATCACCACACACTCTCCTTAGAAAGTGTTTATGTTAACATACACATTTAATTCCACAAAACAAATATAAAATGACAGATAATATTGAAAGACAGGAGCATTATGAAGCAGGATTTTAGGAGACTGTACAGGTGATACTTTTATGCAACCTGGAAACCAGAAGTGCTTAATTATCTTCTGAATTTTCGTAAGTACTGAAGGCATACTGAAGAAATATGACAAGGAAGAGCAGGACAAGAAGTTCTTTAGCAAAGGTTTATAAAAATAAACTTCAGTAGAAAGAAGAACCCTGTAAATGTTTGCTCATGACTTTTTAAAAAATCCAGAATAAAATATTTAATCATCTATTCATAATTTTACTAGTTTTTGCCTTCGGCAAAAAGAGATATTTTTTTTTTTTGCCAATAAACTTGCTTTGAGCTTTTCAAAAAGGAAACTTAAACTTAAAAGGTATGAATCTTTTAGCAAGAAAAAGATCCTTAGACTAAATCATAACTACATTTCCAAGGTTTCTAACTTGCAAAAAGTGAAAATAAATAAGAGAAAACATTCCAGAAAGAAAAGAGAAACAAACTATGGAAACACTAACATTGAAAATTAGTAACACATTTTTTTCTTGAAAAAGAAACAGGTTGGCAGCTGTATTTCATTCTCATATCATTATGAAGATATGGTGAGCAATAAACTGATTGTTGGATTCTTTTATTCAAATTTTAAGGATTATATGTTATCCAAAGACAATAATGAGATTCATTTAACCTCACTGTCTCATCCAAAACCCAAAGTGAAACTTACATTCTGGAATTTTCTACAATTTCTTTTAAATCACTAAGTTCAAAATATACCCAAGATACTGGATAAAACAGAAAATGAGTGGTCCCTCCTTTGACTTTCCTAATTGTGGATTATATAATGATAAGAAATATTATGCAGGAAATTCTATGCTAATTTGGACTCCAAATTGTAATGAGAGAGATAAAATTTTGCCCAAGGGAAGTCAGTAAATATCTATTACATTAATGACAAAAACAGGAAAAAATGACACTCAAAATAAAGAAAACAAAAATGAAAAAGAAAAGGATTAAGAGTAGTAGAAGAGGGGCTAGGAATATGGCCTAGTGGAAAGAGTGCTTGCGTCATATACATGAAGCCCTGAGTTCGATTCCCCAGCACCATATATATAGAAAACGGCCAGAAGTGGTGCTGTGGCTCAAGTGGCAGATGCTAGCCTTGAGCAAAAAGAAGCCAGGGACAGTAGTAGAAGAGATTAGGATTCCTATGACCTACCTTTTTCTTTTTTCTTTTTTTCTGATCTCTTTTTTTTTATTCAAATTTTTATTATCAAACTGATGTACAGAGAGGTTACAGTTTCATACGTTAGGCATTGGATACATTTCTTGTACTGTTTGTTACCTTGTCCCTCATACCCCCTTCCCTCCCCCCCTTTCCCTTCCCCCCCCCACCCGGAGGTGTTCAGTTCTATGACCTACCTTTTAACATCATTCCTACAGATAATGAAATAGGATCACAAATTTTCTTTGGAGATTGTTAAAAAAAACAACAACACAAAAAACAGCCATCTCTCCTCCCCTGAACAGTCTTTCAGTTAATGTTTTCTAAAGCACAATGAATCAAGTACCATACTCATAATTCTTGCAATTAATAATTACATGTCTGTTTAACCAATTTGCAGTATTTTATTAACATTGAGGGATGCTTTTTGCATACTATGTAAGTGGTCTATCCTTGAGCTTCCCTTTCCACTCTGATTAAACGTATGGTTGATTAATTAATTGATTATTACCTCCATCCTAGAGCTTGAACTTGGAGACCTTGGAGTTGTCACAGAGTGTTTTTTTCTTTTCTTTTTTGCTCTTCTCAAAACCAGCACTCTACCTTTTAAGCCACAGCTGTTTCTTGCTTTTTGGTGGTTAATTGAAACTAAGAGTCTCATGGACTTTCCTGCCTAGGCTGGCTTTGAACACTGATCCTCAGATGTCAGTTAGGAATACAGGTGTGAGTCACGGGCGCCCAGCAGATTAAAAGTATTTTAAAAGAAATTATCACCATGAAAATAAAGAGTTGTATGTTCAAGCTATATTTATAATAGACTTTAAAACAGATAAAAGTATCAATAAGTAAAAATATTTAGCACTATTATCACATAAAATCTTCCTGTTCTTTGCTGATCTCACTTAAGAGAACAGTGTCTTTTAAGTGAGCGAGATATATTTCACACTTGATAAAAGCTAATATCCATGGAAATGTCTTTATGTCATCATTTAACTAAAATAATTCCAAAGATATATTTGTAGTGGTTTTTAAAATGACATAAGCCTCCAGTTTGTCTATAGACTGGTGGAAATCTAACAATAAAGAGTAACCTACTCTGTCAAATATTACTTTACACTTGCATTATGTAGGGGCTTTGACTACAGTACAACTAAGTCACATGACAACCCAATAAATTTAGTATGCCTGTTAACCTACCCCTCACTTCTACTCCATTTTACACGGGAGGAAAGTTAAATTCAGAGATGTAAACAATTTGCAATTGAGTATAGAACTAGAATTTGACCCCTAATGTGTTATGTTATACACGCTCCTTCTAAAAACTAACATTAACAAGAGTGATGTGAAAGGTGAGAAAGTGAGCTTACCAATCAGACAAAGGAGAAAAGACAAAGGGAAGGAACTTGAGATAACTGCTAACTCTAGGCAAGAAATATTTTAGTCTCTATTTCCATTGTAAATTTCTCTAAGACTAAAAACACAAGGTTCATATATTCTTCTTTCTTGCTTCAAGCTCTAAAACAGAATGAGTGTGTGAGTCTCATTTTCAAATGATTGCTAAAAGATGAATTAAAGTAGACTTCTCATTAGCCCAAGTTCATTTCTTCAGTCGATGAACACGTGTATATGCAGGTCCTTGATTCACAAGCAATAGAAACCATATTTTGTCACATGCTCATAATTCTGGAATTAGGGCATTTTGGCTCCAAAAGCCATGTGGCTGACAGATAGCTGTAGTAATTCCAACAAATCTATATTTATGTGTGTCTGAGCAGAACATAGAGCATTTACATTTTCTATGACATACTCTCTATCTGTCTGATGAAGTGAAAAGTTAGATTTGAAGGGATAAGGAGTATAAAGAGTGTAAGATTCGGTAGGATTCCAAAAATTATGAAGAGCAACTTCCGGTCATATAACAGCTAGTATACGATGTATTTATTTAATGTTAGGAAATCAGTGTTTCGGAAACCTCTTCCAGCTACTTAAACTCATCCCAGAAATAGTTTAGGAACAGAAAGATGTGGGCTGTTGAGAAGGAAGTCAGCAGTTAGAATGTGCTCTGTTTATTTGAATTGGTAAGAAAGAACTACAGTACTTTAGAAATTTCCATGCTGATTTGTTAAAGAAACCAGATTTTCTAAATCAGAAAACAGCTAGAAATACATGTGAAGATATGATCTACAAAATTGTTTTGAATCCATTTTGGATGAAAGCTCTTTAATTTGCTTTCGTCTAAAAATACGCAGGAAACCTTTTTCATTCTCAAATGCGATCAGGAAAAATGAACTCAGATGAAGCCAATATGAGAAAATAGTGATTCTCCATTTCAAGAGGCAAATATATCAAATTACTCAGACATGAATCATTTTTATACTTTTCTGTTAATATCTGCTCTGAAGTCACGCAATGTTTTCCCAAGTTGTTATTGTATATCTATGTACTATGGATTTTGCTTCTAGAAATTTTACCTCTAGATACTGACTACTATGATCATTCTTGATATTGTTTTTGGAAATGTGAGATGATTCAATAAAACAGGATATAATAATTAAAAATGAGAAGATACAATCATAAATGTTTGTCAAGAAGTTAAAATGCTAAGAAAAAAATCAGCAACATATGCATTCAACATTATTCACAATAAAATGTTCACGTAAAGATGGCGATATTGCATTTTGTCTAATATGTACAGGTAAGACCAAACTATTCTGGTGTGTGTAAACTATGAGATGAACTCTTTTTTTTCCCTGACGTTGAGAATGTAAATTAGAACCATGCTTCTGAAAGATAATTAGATCATACATATTAAGATACTTATGCTTTTGCTTTAGTAATTTTATTTTTAGGATTGTTTTCTAAGAAAATTAGTTTGATGGGATAAAAATGAAATCAAATGCACACATACACATACTGTTCGGAACGTGGCTACAACTTCTGTTTTCCACAATTAGGTAATGGCTACTAGATCATCGTATGTCCACTTGATCAAACATTAAACAAATGATGAAAATAAGATTTCCAAAGAGGATGAGAGAACATTCAAAGAATTTTCTGAGCGTGCTAAGATAAAAATAGAATACAAAACTTAATATGCAGTAATGCTCAACTCTAAGACTCAGAAGTATAGGTACACTCAAAAATAAGAAATATTATAAGAATGACTCCTTTTCATAAGGGGATTTGGGTGATGACTGTGCTTACCTTATCATATTATCTCCTGAAGACCCCATCAAACAAGCTGAGGACTGGGAATGTAGCCCAGGGGCAGAGCATTTGTTTAGCCCAGGTGAAGTCCTGGGTTCTAAATCTGGCCTTCAGAGGTTAAAAAAAAAAAAAGGAACACTTATTCTATTGTTTCATGGTTTCATGTGATGGACCATTAAACAATGTAATGGAAATCTAGAATGAGAAATAAGTATAAGCTTGTAGTTACACTTACCTTGAGGTTAGGCTGTGTTCTAGAGTTTTCCTTCCTTCCTCAAGCCCTTTCCCTAGAACCTCTGGATGAACAGAAGAGCTGTCCTTCCTTTCCTGCTACTTGTGAAGACAGAAAATTATCAAAGTATCAAAAAAGGTTTTTTTTACAGTGAAAAAGACTATGTGACAAATATTTACCACTTTAAATATATATATTATTTTTATTACTATGCATCAATAACACAAGAGTTTCATTATGATAATTTCATAGATGCATACAATGTACTTTGAACATGTTCACTTTCTCCATTATATTCCCTTAATCCCCCTCGTTAAAAATATGACCCTATTTTCCAAACAGTGTTGGGAGCACTTCATTGTACTATCTTCATAAATGTCTCTAGATAGATAAATAGATTTGTATGTAAGTACATATTTTACAAATGAATAGATACATGAAATATGCTTTGATCCTTTCCCACTTAGTATCCTCTCCTTTCCTCTTCCTCATCCCCCAGATTCTCCCATGCAGTGCTTTATACTTTATACTCATATATCATTTTAAGTATAGACCCCATATATAAGCAAACATAGGCAATATTTATCTTTTGGGGCTTAACATATCTCACCCAATATGATGGTCCCCTGTTCTATCCATTTTCCTACAAATTACATGTTTTTACTCTTCTTAATAGCTGAGTAATCACCCATTCATTGATTGTTGGGCACCTAGGCTGATTGCAGATGTTGGCTATGGTGCGTTTCAAACTTTTTTTTTGCCAGTCCTGGGGCTTGAACTCAGGGCCCGAGCACTGTCCCTGGCTTCTTTTTGCTCAAGGCTAGCTAGCACTCTACCACTTGAGCCATAGCACCACTTCTGGCTTTCTCTGTATATGTGGTGTTGAGGAATCAAACACAGAGCTTCATGTATATGAAGCAAGCACTCTACCACTAGGCCATATTCCCACCCCTGTTTCAACCATTTTTAATGTATAGTTTAATAATGTTAAGTATACTCACATTGTTGTATAATACATCTCCAGAACTTTTTCATTTTGCAAGTGGAAACTCTATAGTCATTTAACAATACTTATTTGTTTTTTCTTTGAGAATCTGTAACCAGTATTCTACATAGTTGATTGTGTTAGATACTTTGTGTAAGTGGAATAACATGGTGTTTACTATATGTGACTCTCTATGTCACTTAGCATAATGTCTACAAGGTTCATCCATATTGTGATGTTGATAAGGTTTTCTTTTTTGCTTTAAAAACATTTTAGTATTATTATTATAAAGATGATGTACAGAGGGTTTTACAGTTACATGGTCAAGTAAAGAACACATTTCTTTTTGGACACTGTCATCCCTTCCCTCACTGCCCATTTTTTGCTGCCATTCCTGTCCACAAGTTGTATAGTTCATTGTCAACATAGTGTCTAGTTTTCTTTTTCCCTCCTTACTGTTCCCAAGACATATAAATAAGACAAAAGGAAAAGAAAACAAAAACAGCAACAAATAAAAAGCCTCTTGTTCCCATTTCCAGGAGTTTATTTCAATAAATATTATTTTGTGTGATCAGAGTCCGTTTTCTTGAGACTGAATATTCCATTGTTTCATTGTTTGTATATGCCTAATTTTGTATCTGATTGCCTGTCAATTGACACTTGATTTGCTTCCATCCCTTGTCGTGAATAATTCTGTGACAAACATGGCTGTGCAAATATCTTGCTGGAGGATGTGGTTCAAGTTTTAGAGTAAGTTGAGCAAGCAAGCCAGCAGAATAAGCACAAGGCCCTGAGTTCAAACCCCATTGCCGGCAAATAAAATGAAACAAAAACAAAACATTAAAAAGAGTATTACCACAGGATTCGGCAATTTTGAACACTTTCCAAGTAACTGGTAATAAGATCGCAAATAGTTACTTGCAAAAAAGTGTGTGTGTGTGTGTGTGTGTGTGTGTGTGTGTGTGTGTGTGTGTGTGTTTTAAATACAGAAGCAATAAGTGTAAAACTTCAAGGTGATTCAGCTTGAATGTAAGTAACATATAGACTTTGGTTTCTTCTGCATTGTTATTTCTAAATTGAAAATTCCCTTTTACTTTAACTCAATAATCATGTTCTGCTACCTACTTGATAACATAGATATTTTCTAGAAAGCCTGGCTTCTCTGGGAATGGGCAGAACTAGAAATCAAAGTGCTGACTGCTGGTCATGAGGTCTTTATACAATTCCATCATCCCATCTAAGCTTTTGTGAGTGAAAATACTTGAGAGATTTCATGTCGGCCCCTGGCACTCCTGGTTACTGAAACCTGTAAATCTTCTCTAACCATTCAGCTGCTACAAGGCTGTCACATAAAGTCTGTAACAAGTATGTTTCAGAGTCAATTTTGTATAGTCATAGGAAATGCAAAAAACTAAGCCCAAAGTGCTTTTAACATGCAAAACTAGACACTTTGGGGAGAAAAGGGAATCTTCATAGCATTAAAAAAAAAAAAAACTTTTGTTTGAGATAAATCAAGAGAAACTCTTCATACAGAGCTTGTCAGAGAATATGTGTCCCAGACCCAAAGTCATTAATATGACTAATGTTTTGAATAGTTTTCAGTCTTCTATTTAAATTTTCAAGAAGAAAGTTTCCAATGACATCAGATCAATTTTGATTGGTCGGGGGCTAGCAGGGTGGGATTTCCCTGGGCCAAGGAAGGCTGACACGTGTGAGAAAAGGAGCAGGTCACCCATGGTGACAAACAGCGGGTGACATAATAGGAAATTTGACATGAACTAAAAGCAAATTCTTATGTCTTGTCATACTCTTCCACAATATATCAAGAAATTAAACAGGATGTCCTTACTTTTTTGGCTTTTTTTTTTTTTTGCAAAATTATCCAATTCCCACTATGCATATTTGGATAGTTAAGGATCTCACTTCTGAAATGGATACATTAGTTTAACACTGGGAAATGGAAACACCTAAGTTTGACCAAAACAAAGTCCCCTCACAATCCCTTTATTTAAAGGAAATGCTATTAATTTTTAAATAGGAAGGAAACAAAACACTACCCTCACCACAACAGATGATCAAACATTATTCAGAGACCCCAGGCAATTATGCACATGTAGTGGGAATACTGACACTTTCTGCCTTCCAGTTATAGAAAAGAATTTTCCTGAAAATACCATGAAAAAGATCATGGAAACATATTTCTGACTCTAGCCTAAAAAAGTTATACCTTTGTTCATTCAGAAAACAGATCCCAATAAAAAATCAACTTGGAAGTATATACTAAACATTATGCTATAAAGAGTAATTTGCAAGAACACAACACAATGATTATAATATCTAATCTGGGACTTTTGAGTCCAAAATATTCAATTCATTTCTCCCTTCATGAATAACATATTACACTGATTTTTTTTTTCTGTGAGAGGCTATAGGGACTTGTCTTTCTAAAATGTTTTCAGAAGTAATTGTAAGGCTAATAGAAACAAAAAATGCTCAGATTAGGGAATTCTTTTTTGGCAGTATCACTTATTCTTTTAAAATAGATACATGTATATATTCATTGTTATTGTAAAGGTGATGTACAGAGGGGTTACAGTTGGGTAAGTCAGGCATTAAGTACATTTCTTTTTAAACAGTGTCACTCCTACTCTTGCTGAGTCCTAGTTTTTCCCTCCCATCTCCACTCACAAGTTGTATAGTTCATGTTCTACATAGTGTTTAGTGAGTACCACTAGTATTCATATTTGTTTATCCTTTATTCCAATCTGAATTGCCAGCACTTACTCTACGCAAGATACTGTACACTGTGCTGCACACATTCATACATTTTCTTCATAAACTTCAGTGACACAATAGGGTCAACCTAATACATAGACTAACAAAATATCTGACAAAAATCTAACAAGAGAAAGGATTTACAACTTGGTTTATAGTATTTTATTCTCTTACATATATACTTGCTCTCCTTTTAAATTTTCTATAGTTTTTCACATTTAGGAATAACTTACTCTTTTTTTTTGGGTTTTCAGGATTGCTTTTTTTCTGAATAATTACTTACTTATTGTCAAAGTGATGTACAGAGGGGTTACAGTTTCATATGTTAAACCTTGGGTAAATTTCTTGTACTGTTTGTTTCCTCCTCCCTCATTTCCCCCTCCCTCTGCTCCCACCCTTCTTCCCTCTCCCCCCATGAGTTGTTCAGTTGTTTTACACCAAATGGTTTTGTAAGTATTGCTTTTGGAGTTATTTGTCCTTTTATCCTTTGTCTCTCAATTTTGATATTCCCTTTCCCTCCCCTAGTTCTAATACCCAGCATGTACAGTATCCAGGGTACTCAGATGAGATACAGTGATGGTGCAGGGACAACCACAAGACGGGGATACAAGAGTATCATCATCAACAACAACAAAAAAGCTACACTTTTTACAGTTGAAAGTAAAATATTCTTTATAAAAAAATCAAGTTTCCTGAAATCAACTTTTATATATTCTGCCAAATTTACATAGTCTGATGGTAATAAAATTATCCAATTTAAAGCCAAAAATTAAAAAAAAAAATCCAGTCAATTACTCTACAAAATGACAAACTTACCTGATGTTACAAACTAAAATGGCATTGTAAGGACCATAATTTGCTAATACAGTATGTGCCAAACAGTAACTTTGTTTTTTGGGATCCTGTTTTTACAATTAGTCCAATTGACTAAATTATAAGCTAAACCTCTAAATTGCATTATAGGAGTGAAATAAGTCGATGTGTTTCTGCCATCTCGAAATTGCTTTTGTTTGGTAGCATTGTCCTCACTCATTTACTGATCTATTGTTTGGGGATTTTTAGCAAGAGATGAAAGAGTTACTTAGATTCATCTTTCCCCAGTTTCGGCCCTCCCATTTTTCCTGAAATCCATTTTATACGTAGTAAGGATTTACTACAAATACTCTACAGAGATTTCTGCACTCCACATCACAAATACCATCCACATGAGTTCACTTAAGCGGAAGAACTTAGCACAGCTGATGACTTTTCTCTTTGAATGAATTTCTTCTCTTGGCTTCCAGATAAGTCTGTTAGTCTTCTCAACGGTTGAGCCTCAACGATCTCAGCATGCCTCATATGATCCATTTAATTGGTCAACGCAAGTCACAAAAACAGTGTAGATTCAAGGGGAGAGGGCAAACATTGCACGGTGAGAGTGGAGAGAGATGGATGGAATTGTTGGCAGCCATCTATGAAGACAGCACAATAGACCTAAACAAATATAGAAATTGAACATGTAGAAGAAAAGAAGGGGACAGAGGTCAAGGGGACTATGTGTCATTTAGAGAGAACAGTCCTAATGTAATACTGATGTTTATATAGAGTATTCAGATCATCTATTCTTATTTTTGACTGTTTGTGATCGTTCATCCTCCTCATGTTCTTCCTTCCTAAGAAGGTATGTTTTCTATTTCCTAGGTCTTTCCTAAGTGGTTCAAGGTTGTCTCTTGCTCAGCTCAAGGAATCATGTCAATATTCAAAGCAAGAATTTGAACCTGGGGATGGCTCAAGGCATGGCTATTTCCTTATAATCCTACAATTATCTTTCATTCAACTATCAAGATCAATATCAAGTCATGCACTTTTATTAACAAAAAGGACATTGTAAAGTGAGACTATAGATTTTTCTATATGATAGGATAACTTAGACTATAATTTAGAAATAGCAGTGAAGAAGAGTGTTAGACTATTTAACTCTATAGTATTTATTTAACACATCTCAAAAAGAAAAATACAAAAACATTTTTTAAAATATCATAAAAAATCATTGTTTGGCAGTAGTGGGGGCTTTGAACTTAGGGCCTCATGCTTAATAAGCAGGCATTCTACCACCTGAGCCATACTGCCAATTCATTTTTACACGGATTATTTTCAAGATAGGTCTCAGTTTTTGTCCAGGCCAGCTTCAACTAGTCTTCCTAGTTGTGCTTTGCTTTGTTTCTCGGAATGCAGGTGCAGGTCACTGTCCCCAGGCTTCAACTGCCCTAGTAGTTTTGGACAACAGGTATGTAACACTGCCCAGACATGATTAAGAAGGAATCGCATGAATTTACAGGCCCACAAAGGCCTTAAACTGTAATCCTTGTTTCTACCTCCCAAGTAGCCAGGATAATAGCCTTAGACCTGCACTCTTGGCTATAAAGGACCATCTCTGAGAGCATGTGTTGGAAAACTTTGCCTGTAAAGGATCTCTTTGTGGAAATTACTCTGTTTGGTCATTGTATTGCAAGAGTAGTTATAGGTCTTATACAGATTTTACTGGTGGGGGCCCTGATGATAATTGCAAAAAAAAACTTTATTTACAAAAACAAATGATATGCTTAATATGACTGGAAATTTTCAGTTTCCTCACCTTGCTTTAAAGAGATAACTTCTAAAAGAAAAATGTTTAATTCATTTATCTCCTTATACACCAACAGGTCTATTCAAATAATTTGCACAGTCACCAAGAACCAAACTTTTTACTTATATACCACTAGGTTTTTTTATAAAGCATTATACAGTAGTATAAGAAGCATGTAGGAATAAAAGTTACAGGCAAAACCAAAACAAACAAGAAAAACCAAACGCAACAAAAAAGATCACATGTAGCAATGCTATCAGTATTCCATTACAGAAATAAAATATATTTCTATAATGCATTTCTGTCATGTTCTACAATAGAATTTCACATAAGCCATTCAAGCAGCTTCTATTTCTTGATGACAGTAATTCATTTGAGAAGTAGAGTGGAGCATTTAATACAGTTCCCCTTGGACTATCACAAAGGAACTCAAACAAACATAGCCTGAAGACAAAAAACATATTCATAAGAACTGTGTACTTGAAAACTTCACTTTAAAATAATTCCAACACTAGTTTGAAGTTCCTTATGTGACCCGATTGTTACATTTTGCCCTCAGAAATTCAGAATCTCTTAACTCAAACTCAACAGAATTTTTCCCAAGTATGGTATCATCATAATAGATGAAAATGAAAACGAATCCAAAAATAACTTCAAGTTAATTGTGCAGGTGAGAAAATATATCCACCCACACATCAGCCTGGTGCCAAACTGTCTGAGTAAAAAAAATAAAATAAAACTCTAGAAGAGTGCAGCCAAGCCCAAAGTGAAGAAGAAGAAAAGAACAAAGAAAAGGCCTAGACTACAATACATATTTAAACCACTACTTTAGCATCAGAAACACCATCATATCAAACATGATATAGACTGGGGTCTCCCTGACAAGAATCCTGTCAAAAAATTCTTTATAAAGAACAAAGTGGTTTGTCCACTATCTTCTGGCCAACAGATTATCTCTAGTTTTTCCATATATGGTAGCAAACATTGGCGACTTTGTCTTATTTCACCTTCTATATTGTAACAGTAACACCCTAAAACTTCAACAGTATATAAAACTTATCATGCTAACAGGAGCTTTTTTGGTGATCTCATGAGAACAACTTCTGGCCAAGAGTTCTCTAATCTCTACGATTTCCTCTCCTTGCCATGTGCCCCTACTTGTTTCCAGAAAATCTATGATATGTAATGATTTAGAATTAATACCCTAATTCCCCAGATCTTTTAATGAATTCACTTACACTTGGGGATCTGACCAAGGCATCTGTTCATGAATAGTGGAATGATTACCAAGTCCGGATGGAGAAGGCACACTGCCATCTTTTCCTGAAATACATCCCAGCTGAGAAATCAACTGCCTCATGCCTGGATTTTCTTGTGTGTCAATTTTTCCTCCACTAAATATAAAACTCGTTTGGACATTTCTTTCCGGGATTTGCGCTGTTATATGTGTTACCTGATAGAGATAAGGAATCAGCTGATGAAACTTCCCTCACTGATGACTACCAGAACTTTCTATGCAAAATTAGCATCTGACTCAATGAATATCCATTGTAGCTCCAAATTTCAGAAATCATTTTTAATTACATTGGGCATAAATGGCACCTCCTAATCCTCCATCTGCCAAAAATTTAACAGGAGATGAATCATGGTCTAATCCCTTTCTTTAAAAGGGTGGAAATCAGAGGGTAATATGCAATCTCTAGTTCATTGGTTCATTCTGCACTTCTCAAAGATTCTATGCATTAAAGTTCAAGTGGCTTTCCTTTTCTTTTCATTGGGTATGCTTAAAAACTAAGTTTCATCTATTCACACATAGCAACTAGTTGATGTTCATTTTCTGCAACCAGTGCCACAGCTCTCCTCCCGAGAGAATAATACTGGTCAGTAACCCAAGGTCCCTTTTGAAATCAGCGAGCCAGGCAGTGCTGTTGACTTTGAGAGGGTCACCACTGTGTGCCAAGGACCTTGACAATCCGCGAAGCTTCTGCCATTGTCTGCCTGGCTTGGATTGAAATCGCTGACCCTGTAGACCCCGTGGCAGAACGTTGCACTTCACCCGCATTGCCCAGGCTGCTTTAAAACCCTCTTGCCAACAGGATTTTGCTGCTCTGCTCCCTCGGCGAGGAGGCAAGCAGCCAACGCAATGGCCCGCAGAGAAGAACTTTCCTAGAACTTGCTGGCCTGTTCCCTGATTGGGGATGCTTGTTTCAGAGCCTACCTCCTCTGACCTGGGCATTACTCTGCATGTTCAAAACTCAAGATGGAAAACAGTTTTGAAAAGAGACTATTCATAATGCTCTCCCAGCATCATTAGACCCCTGTTAGTCCTTGACCACCCCCCACAGGAAGTGTCTGGAACACCGAATGTGAGCTGTACCACTATGTAAATACATATGATGTGGCTTTCTTTTAGAAGTTTAAAATCACTAACATAAAAACAATATGGAAACGGAAAATGGAGTTATTTCTATTCATGATGAAGGGATTCTTCTTTTTTTTTGGCATCTATCAAGTAGATCACACAAATGGTCAAAATTCTCACCATTGAGCAAATCATTGACACCACATTCTAATTTATATAATCACAGCAATCTACCAGAAAGAACTCGAGATAACAGTGTCTCCCTTTATTATCCTAAGGTGCCTAACAGAGCACAGTATACAGCTTGCTACTTACTTGTATATTGAGTAAGTGAATGGAATAAGTCTGACCTGTGAATAAGTTTTTACATTGGCTAGTTTCCCAGGACTCTGCCCACCTATCCAACAATTAACTGCTCTTAGGCTAATAGCTGTACCCAACTAAGGTCTTGGATTTCGTCAACATATTCATAACGATTCTAAGGAAGCATTAACATTTGATGAGCACATCTTACCTGCCAGGTCTTTGGCTAGAGGTGGTAAGAACATTTAATCTTCACAACCAATTAACAAGGTATTACCACCATTATTTTATAGCAAATCAGCCTGAAAGAAGTAACTGGTACAAAGGGGGAAATCTGAGGAGTGGGACCCAGCTCTTCTTTCCTCTATAGTACTTTGTCTACTAACATGCATAGGCCAAGATTTTCCTTGCAAAGAGTAGATGCCATTTTAATCACTTAATTCCTTCCATTGATACCTTGAAGCTATCCCCAGGTGTTAGGTCCTAGCCACAGGTAGCTATCATACCTCACTGAAAAGAAATAGAACTGAAAAGTCAGTTTCTCACCTAACCAACATTTCAGAAGTGTTCAATAAACACAAGTGACCTACTTAGTAGAGTTCATTGATAGAGGAAATTTTCCCACTCTCATAGATACTACATTGGATGGCCTTTGCCTAAAAGAAAAAAAAAGTACTAATTTCTACAATTCTTACTAGAAAATCTGAGATTTCACTCACCCTTCATGTTTCACAGTTTTCCAATTGATCTACATGTTGTGCTTTTCGTTTAGAATTTCAGCCATTTCTCCCATCTACTCAAAGGTACAAGGACTTCTTCCTGCCAGTGACAGTGGGCATGGATTTACAATAATTTATGCCTCAAGCCTTTTGCTTCGCCCTTTACGCCTCAAGATGCAATGTGAGAGTGAGCGGCCTGGTTTTATGTCCAAAGGAGATCAAACGATTGATCTCCTCAAGATCAAAATGAAATCACCTCAACTAATGAAGAGATAGCCTAAGGTTATCAGATTGACCCATATTTATCTCTCTGATTCCAAGGAGATGAACACCAAAGGGCTCTATATTACAATAAATATACAGGACTGTAATTAAGCTTTGATGATTTTGTATCATTTGATTCTCTCTCTCTCTCTCTTTTTCCCCCAGAAGGTTGTAAAAGGTGTGCTGGCCACCGTCAGATCATTTTCATTTTCCATTAAGAAAAATAAATCCCAATGTGTTTTATTAAAATTTTTCATCATGCATATTACACGGCAATTCCTATTTTTTTTTAACTGAAAAGGATTGATTAAACCAGCAGGCAGCAACAGAATCGTGTTTAAGACTCAGTGTGACTGGAGTAGATTATTTTTTTTTCTGCTTTTTTTTCCTTCCTGAATCTGTGGGCAAGACTGGCTTTTTGTTCCTTTATTTCATGGTACTCAAGCAGGGCAGCTTTAACCAATGGTTTTGTTGGTCATTTTGCTCCCTACCAAGGCCATGTCATGTGAAAAAGAAATCAAAATACCTCAAATTACTTTGCTTAATAAAAATTGACAGGTAGTATTGAAGCAAGAAAAACAAATGGTCAGAGGCAAAGAACTCAGAGCCCAAAGTATGCCTGGCTGCTGTACTATTGGGTACATTTTATAGGCTCGTTGTAACTTGCAACAAAGTTAAAATAATAACGCTTTAGTAGTAATAATACCTTATGTATCGAGAGTGCTTTTCATCTCCTGTTAGCCTAAGGCTTTTTACATCCTATATATAGATACTGCTCCAACTTCCAATGAAATCCAGCTAGTTTTGAGGTGGGACCACTCATCCCCTCGCTGCCAGCCCTATTACACAACAGTTTTCAGGAGGGAAAATGAAGAATAATTTCTCCTGTTGGAACTGCAGGAGGAATTTCTGAGTGGGAAGAATGTAATTTCTAAGTTAGAATTGGCACTGACACTAGGACTTAACACCCCAATTCATACAGAAAGTAGGCGTGGGGACCTCAAAGAACATGAGGGGTCACGGCCATAGTTTTAGTCCTCAAATGATTAATTACAGCATTTATGAAAATGAAAGCTATTTCCCAATATGACTTCTTGCTTTTACCTGTTCAAGCTTAAGAGGACCAGAAGGATTTTTTTTCCTCTCTTTTAAAGGGAAAATAATTGTAAAAATATAGCAATACTTTGAATCATGCAAATGGACAACAAAGGGAACAAATGTATTTTCAGTTCTACGAGGCATGGTGGAAAGTCTCTCTGTCATCTAACTAGCTATCATTTGAACCTGTTTTCTTATACAGGATTAAAGAATTATCAAAGCAAATCTATGACCTATTAAAGTTTTCCTTGTTCAGAGTACCAGATTGTTCTGGTTTTCATTAACCAACTCATTAATTAATCCAATCAACATAAAATAAATGCCAACAGTACCCTCCAGTTGTGGCAGCCAGAAATATCTCCAGACATTGAAAAATGCCGCATGAGAGGCGAACTTGCTCCCAGTTGACAATGACTGATATTTGACAGATCATTTTCTCCGAGTGATGAAGTGAACACATGATTGGGTAGAATTCTAAAAAACAAAAACAAAAACAAAAAAATACTCAGGAGGCTGAGATCTGAGGATTGTCGTTGAAAGCCAGCCCAAGCAGGAAAGTCTGTGAGACTCTGATCTCCAATTAACCACCAGAAAACCGCAAGTGGCGCTGTAGCTCAAATGGTAGAGTGCTAGCTTGAGCTGAAGAGCTCAGGGACAGTGCCCAGGCCCAGAGTGCAAGCCCCACGACTGACAATAACAGCAACAACAAAAATATGCCAAAATAAAAGGGAAGGGAGAAGAAATGTCTATGTTAAATAAAATATCGGCTGGCTGCTGGTAGCTCATGCCCATAATCTTAACTACTTAGAAAGCTGAGATCTGAGGATTATGGTTCTAAGACAGCCCAGGAAGGAAAATCAGTGAGACTTTGACCTCTAATTAACCAACAAAAGGCTAGAAGTAGATAGAGGTGTGGCAGAGAAGCAGCATTGAGTGGAAAAAGCCAAGTGAAAGTGTAAGGCTCTGAGTTCAGGCCCCCAGTAGAAACACAAACATCAATCAATCAATCGAAAGTGAAGTTTCTGATAACTTTCCCATTGTATTTTTTTATTATTTAAATATCCGGACACATACAAAAGCATGAAGAAGAAAACAAACTTTTATATAACTATCCTTGTCAATGAAGATTATGTGTTCCATTTATGTTGTATATACCACTTTTTAATAGAGAAAGCCTAAGCATCATGATAGTTCTCCCTCTATATTCAGGATATAACCCTAAAAAGAACACATTGCCATACAGCCAGCCACAGGACCAATGTCATATTTAAACAATTAACCTTAGGAGTATTCCATATGCTCTATAGTCTCATTTCCCTGGCTGTTCCTAAGACATTCTTGTGTGCCATTTGACTTCTCTCTCTCTCTGCCTTCACTTCTTGCAATGTGCTCCTCACATCCAGACACTTGGTTTGAGGGGGTTCAACTTAGTTCATGTACAAAATGCACTACTGTCTTTCACCAGGAGGCACATAAGATCTGGCTATCCTCCTTGGTATATTGTTCTAGCACTTAACTGCCACGCATTTATGGGGTGGCAACTCAACAGTTCTAGTATTCTCCTTATTATCTTTGGGGAGGTTCTTTGGCAGTCAGCAAATAAGTAGACATTTTATAAAGACTACCTTTCATCATCAGGAACTCATGATCATTAAATGAAGTGGGGTTCTAAGTCTTGCTGTTTAGCTCAATAGATCATCAGTTAGAGAATCATATTTGGAAAAATAAATCACTTTTCCACCACCATGTTCAAGTTCCATCCTCATTATATTTGAATTTTCTTAGCATATGCCTTTGTTTGCTTGCTGCTTCCTATGCTGATGCCTTTTATCTTCTTGATCATGACAGTAATTTAACAGATTAGTTTAAAGAAATGTATCCCATCTGAGAATTTTTCTTCTCACTGTAATTTTCATATTGTTTGAGCCTTTATTATTCTGCATTGGCATTAAGATCATTCTGCCTTTTTCCAGAATTGAAAATGATGAAAGCTTCAGAATTATTAATTGAGATAGTAGTTAGCTTATATAGTAAATTTTGGGGGCTTGACATTCACTTGATACATTTTGTTATCCAAAAGTGGTGCACCTTTGCATTTTGTGAACTATATTTATGTGCTACTACAAGATTCATCCCAAAATTATGTAATTGTTAAAAATGTATTTGTGATGATTTTTAAATGACATTAGAAACATTTAATATTCAGCCAAAAAAAATCTCTACAGAAATAAGACCCCATGATGTTGATTAAGTTTAACTGAACAAAAATAACTGACAAGAAATTTACTATAACATTAACAATGTGATATATCTGAGTAGAATGTTTACAGACAATCGTTATTTGCCATCTTTAATATTGGAAAGCTGTCATATTGTTAATATCAGGCTGGACTCAGAACCTGACTGTGGATGGAAAAAGAATATAGGCTCTCCAATTTGCCTTCTGAAAGAAGTATTGAAATCGGAATCCTCGAACCAGCAGTGAAACGCAAGTGACACCTATTGCTGTGTGCCAAAGTCCCATTTTGTCACAGAAGGACCTATAAAAATCCTCCCGTGACAAGGTGTCTGATGGATTCAGTCAAATTACATAGCACAGCTATATGTGTAGAACGATTCTTTCCTTATAAAACAGAAACTCTAAAATAAGCATGCCGGTTCAGTCTTCCAACATAAGCATTATGTTGGAGTTCATGGGAAGTAATCACAATTAGTGTATGCGGGCATTTATAGCTTCATCCCAACATATAATAAATGCTTTGTGTGGAAAAATTTTGAAAGCACTTTGCCTGAAATCACCAACTAGTCAAAAAATGAACTGGAGACAATGCTTAGTTAACTCAAAGGAAATTCCTGTGAATTCTCTAGCAAGTATTTGGATAAAGGTTAAATTGTCAATTGAAAATTGTTACCCCTGAACAAACCCTATCAACATGTTCTTTGTTGTCTCGTCTTTCAATATATGTCTTCTTTTGATTCCTTTGAAGAATGACAATGAAAGATTGAAACATTAGGTGCTCAATAAATGCAGGTTAAAACGTTCCACTATGAAAATGTCTTCCTAAGTCAGCATTTTTCCCCACTTTCTCCTGGTAATCATAGAACAAGACGAAGAAGAAGACAAAAATTCTTTTTTTTTTTTTTTACGAAAGTCTGTACGTTCAATTTACAATGAAGCTAAAATAGAGATAATATCCACATGCATGTCTACGAGCTTCCCTAAATAATTCACAAGAGGAAAAATGAAGAGAATTGAGCAATGAGATGTCTGCAAGGGCCCAGGACTCATGCACGCCAGGTACCGTCAGCAATAACATACTTCCTGAGGATGAGAACCTTACTGTATGCTGAGAAAATCATATCTTGTATTAGCAATAAAGGCACAGAAAAAGAACTAGACAGAACTGGCAATAGAGTCACTTAAGCCTGCTTTGTTCCAAGGGAGCAGATGAAGTGGGTCTATGCAAATAACCACAGTGATAGACCACATTTGCATGGATGGTGCATTTGTTCCTGTTGTAGCAGAGCTGGAGAAGGCTTCAAGCTCTGAATGGGAGGGACTGTCCTAGTCCCTTTCCCCCCTTAACTCACACCACCACAAACCTCCCCCAAACAGGCATCTCGTTCAATGTAACAGTCTGAAACAGCACCAACACAAATATATAACATGAACATTAGTAGCAAAACACAAGAAAACTATTTAATGGATTAAAAATTCCTGTACCATTAAATGTCTTGAAGCAGAAAAACACAACAGCCCCATACATCATCAAATGTTTGCAAACTGTGATACAACTTTTATGAAGACCACAAGAGAAAAATGCCAAAACACATGCAGAAATGCAAAAATATTAAGCAAACACAAATGTGACAATGTAGGAGAGATACTGCATGATTTATTTAACAAAATAAAGGAATAAAATGTGACATGTCATAGAAAAGTGATGAACAAATTTTCTAGACAGAAAGGAAACAGGAAAACTGCTGGAGTATGAGTAAGGAAGGAAGAATAACAGATTAAAAATTAGTATAAGGATAACACATTTTTGAATAGAAAGGCTTATGAGACAATTATCAATTTAGGAGGACAGAGAGTAAAGGTAAGTTAGATTTCTACATTTTATTTGAATTGGAAAATTGATGCCACTATTCGATTCTCATATGTCATACCAATAATATATAATAACTCAAACAACTGCTAAAATAATCATAAACACTAGATAACTCAAAAATATAAATTTAACTTCTTTAAAATTAAAGACTTCTGTTTTGCAAGAGATCCTGTAAAACAGATAAAAAGAAAAGTTACAGAATGAGAGAATATTTGCAAACCATATGTTCTACAAAGTACTGGTGTCTAAACTGTGCAAGAGAATTGTCAAAACTCAATGCTGAAAAATAAAACCACTCTAATCTATCCACTAACAGGTTGAAGAATTAATTTATAGATGGGTGCTGGTGGCTCATGCCTATAACCTCACTTATTCAGGAGGCTGAGATCTGGAGGACTGAGGTTAGAGGCCAGACAGGCAGAAAAATCCTTGACATTCCATCATCAAAAATATCCAACAAAAAGCCAGGCTGGAGATCGGGCTCCAGTGGTAGAGTGATAGTCAAGCAAGCCCAGTCCAGCAAGCAAATTGAGCAAGAATTGAGGCCCTGAGGTAAAAAAACTCACAACTATGTCTAGAGGGAAACTTCTGTAACCAGATAAATCTACAAAATCCTATATCTAATATGATTCTTAATTATGATTCTCCTTTGCCTTACATCAAAAACTGGGAAGAGATGTCATCTCGAACCAATCTTATTCATCAACACACTTGATGTTCTATGTAATGCAATATGACAAGAAAAAAATATATAAAGGTCTAGCAGATGGGAGGGAAAATAAAACTTGTTTTGTTAAAAATTGACCTGATTGATTATATTGCCAATCACAAAGAATCACTGAAAACAATAACTGTTTCGAAGTGATTTAAAACACTCGGTTATTTCTTATCATATTCTAGAACTTCTTCGTTCTCTTGAACTCCTTCCTATGTATGGTCTTCCATACAGCTAACATCACAGAATTGCACCACCATACCTGGATTATTTGTTGACATGGAGGTTTTGCTCACTTATTGCCCATACTTGAACCAAGCCACAATCCTTCTAGTATCATTCTCTCTCTCTCTTTCTCCCTCTCTCTCTCAAGCACACATGCACACAACTTTAAAACACCAGTTTTTCATATGTTAATGAAGATCACTTAATCAAACACTCTCAAACAATGCTGGTGACATTGAAAATGAAAACGATTTGGAAAGCCATAAAACAAATGTTAACACACTTGTAGTAAGACCTTAAATAATGTTCTTTCATAAATAAATGTTCGTACACGTGGTCCCAGCAATTGTTCTGCCAATCTTCAGGATGATAATACCATGTCTGAAGAAGAGCTTGTGACAACACATTCCTAGCTTAAATGGCACATAGCTTAACAGTTTAAGCCTCCTATCTCTATGATGTAAATGTCAGGGAAAAAAAACAATATATAGAAAACAATGTAGATAACAAACCAAGACTATATCAAACAAACACAAATATATTTTGTGACTATCGATACTTAAATACACCATATATACATAGATATCACATTACTATTATATCTTACTGTGCTCAATTATATAACGCTTACTAAAAGCTCAGCATTTTCTACACAAAACCCCAGAAATGTCTTTTAATCTAGATAAAGAATAGAAAGAGAGAGGAGGAAGAAGAAAAAAGAGGAAAGGGAGAGAAAGAAAGAGATTTGTGTAAGTTGAATAAAACACTTACAATTTAGAAACACACAAAATGATAGCTGACTAAATACTTAGAACTTGAGAAAAGTGCCTATAGCTCATGCGGGTTTGGTTTCTTTCCATTATTGTTCCAGAGAAAAGGTAGCAGTCTGGTAGCAATTTCACTAACTGGCTAACTAGGTGAGTTCTATGGGCATTCTACATCCACCATCTACTCTCTGTTCTCATTTTACTCCTCTTTTTCCTTTCTGTCTATTATTTTATTTTCCAATCTTCCTTATCTTCATCATAGTCTGTCCCTTATCCCTGCTTCCTATAGATCCCTTGCATCAGAATTACATGGAGGTCAATGTCAACCACAGAGGTACCTGTGCTAAGCTGAACCCCAGACCAAGCTCTACCAGTATCAGTGAGGTGGGTTTGGTGACCTGCATTTAACAAGTCTCCTGGGTGATTATTATTCATTCCTCTGGAGACCACTATTGAACCCCACACATAATGCTTGCTGCTACAGTAGCCATAGAAGGAAAGAGATCAAAGGCCAAGGAAGTAGATCATTTCTGGAAACTCAAAACTCTGGATCAGAGTAAGCATATTGGGGGTAGAATTAGAGCTCTTTAGGCATAACTTGTGGTTAAAATGCAATTGAAGGAATTAGAGAAATGATCCATGTGTAGGTGTTTATATGTGGCCAAATATCCCCCATGTTGCCAGTTCTAGGAATTTTCAAACTGTATCATGTAAGTGGTCTCTTCCCTTTTCCTCCTTCCCGCCATTCAAGGGGATTTGTTTTCTGTCTTGGCTCTTTTGACACTTAGAATTCCATGAAGGATTTCATCTAATAAACTGGTCTGTTTCTCAAGGGAAAACATTTGAAAAACGACTGGTACAATTCTACCATGAATCTGTTAAACCAAATCACCAGTACAAAGAAAGACAGGGTCAAAGACATATGGAGATTCCATCAGGGAAGAAATGGCCATCCTCCTTTTGATATTAAATGGTTATCTACCACCTCGACTTTACCTGAATTCCTAAATGGAAGACTGCTTCTGGTTGTGAACGTGGAACATCTTAAATTCTATTTATTGGGTCAATATTTTCCAGTTCTTGATCTTAGACTTTACCTACCTAGTAGATTTGTTGATTTCTGACTTTTCTGTGGTTTAATACAAAAACAATTCTACTAGATTTCTACTTACTCACTAAGAGTTATGTCCCCACATGAACATTCTTTGACATTTTCAATCATGTTCAAAGAATACTTTCTTTTTGGGACACCATTTTATAGGCATTTCACACAAGATCACACACAATTCCTTACATTTCCATATCTTCCCTAAACAATGGTCCAGCTGTAAAACACTCATCTCAGGAGACCCAGGCTTAACAGGTATATTCAAATGATTGCAGGAGTCTAATTACAAAGACAAAGATGCAGTCTTCTGTTCTAGCTAATCCTATAGCATATTCAATACATCTTAGTAAAGTGCTACCCATTTTAAATATGTCTTTTATTTTTGGCTTTTTGATCTTCATTTTTTGAGGGGGGTAAAAATATTCGAAGAATGTTGTTACCTGCCACTGAGTTCATATTGAGAATGGCACTATATTGAGGTGCAGTTGGAGACGTGACAGCGTATGTAAATGTGTTGGTGATGCTAAAAATACATGGATAAATGATGCATGTCATCCACAGAGTATGCACAAATTTGTATTTATATAGTACCTACATGTAGACATTAGGATTCTATTTATGCATTTGCCAAGAAAGGGAAAAGTGTCTACATATGTCTCGTAAATATGGATCCGGGCTTAGGCCCAATGCAGATGCTGCAGAGACGCACAAGTGGGGACAGGGGCTGCCGCTCTGGGAGCAAGCTGTCTATCAGATCACATCCCCAGAATAGGTTTCTGGAAACATGAACCAAGATGATGGCCTATAGACAACAACAGTACAAACTGTATCCAAAGAAGAGGAAGATTCCTTTCTCTGTGGAGCTTCAGCCGTGTATGTACTTTAGTGTCATTTTTGGAAAATTAGGACTCTAAAACTGTCAAGGGTGGCGACTTTTACTTAGCCAACAGGCTAAAAGAACCCAACAAGCCCATATCCCCAGCACACAAAGAGATCGGAGTTTACTACACCTTGCATATAACCACCATAATGATTCATGAGGGAACGGTAGTGGTTTGCAGAGAGAGAAACAGCATACCGCTGATGCAATTTGTGTTTAAGGGCTTTGACCTAAGAGCCACAAAATCAGGATAGGAGTCTCAGTTTTAGTACTTGGGATCTGTAAATCCAAGCTTCTAATGCAAGTTCATTTATCTTTAATATAGAAATGATTAAATATCTTTCTAATGTAGAGTTAAACACAATTAAAGGGTAAAATTCTGGTAAGATAATCAGAAAAGCAATGGGAAATTGTAAAATGCAAACACAGTAGATATCCATTCTGTTTATGCTTTACTAGTATTTAAGTAAAGTAGGACTTATTTTTTTTCACTTAGGATGATATTATATATGTATATATTCATTTATATGTATTTGAATATTCTTACTCTAAGGTATGAAACAGATTAGTATACACCAACTTTTTAAATCACTTGATTTTTTCCCATTTTTTATTATAAAGTCTTAGCATACTTTATTCTGCAAACGGTTAGATTATTATATCTCATTCAAAAGTTCAGTGGTTCAGTCTTTTATCTCATGGCAGTCAAAAGCTAAATCAAATTTCACATGTATCTGCCAGCTGTAAGTTCAAATTTTCTTCACAAATTAATACCATAATGTGCTAGATGTGTGTTCTGGGGGTACCAGAACACAGTGCAAATAGCCTCATTTAATGAAGAAGTTTCTAAAAGCCTATTACTTCCCCTTTGGTGACTCCGTTTAAAATATATAACTGTCCTTATTGACGCTAGAAAAATGACTTACTTGCATAGTTATCAGTTTTTATTGCAAAAGAATTAATGTCCATAGCCACTTAATTAGCATTGTTTCTAAGAAGGTCTTGTCCTTATTGTGTACTTAAGTCATAATATTCCACAATGCAGAATCCGTGTCTTGAATTTGGAAAACTCATGGCTTAGAATAAAATCTATATAAAGGATATAAAACGAACAAAATGGTGTGTGTGGGGATTAGTTTTAGTTCTTTTACGTATATTAAGCCTTTGACTTTTCTTCATTCTCCCTTCTCCTTCCTTTCATTCCCTGATAAATTCCTTGTTCCGTTTTGATATGGACAATGACATAAAGGAAAGATGAAGGGAAATATATGAATACCAAGAGAAGCTGGTTTTGCTTAGTACCTCAAATTCCCCAATTGAAGGATTTAATCTTTATGGTTAAAAATATTCTATCACTACCTGTTCAAGAATGGGCTCCTAGAACCAATTCATCAGCAACTCAACCTCTTATGGTTGATCTTTGTTCATCTAACTGAGAAGCTTTACGGAAATAAGTAAATTCTAACTCTATCCCTTGTTAACTATTATATGTGAGAATCATTGTTCTCTCTTAAATGACACAAGAAATCTAACTCTATTAAGTAGAAAACAGCAATATCTCTCTATCAGAAATTAATAAGAAATGAACCATCTAAGTATTTTCCACAAGTAAATGAATATTCTTTAATATGGTGGCCTTGCTTACTGAACAGAGAAAAGGCTCACCATCGTTTTAAATAATAGTGGTATAATTTTAATAAGGCTGCATTTTTTATTAGGTGCATTTAAGCACTCTTTCTGATCTCTCATATTATACTCAGCCGTTAAGCAGCTTTTTTGTGGAGCTTTTGTAACCACCTCATTTAACATTAGGTATATCTTTTAGTTTAATTAAAGCATTTCTCTCTTTCAGTAATAGTCGATTGTTTTCAGTTCACTCATTATATATAATTGTTTTCTTTGATCCATTCAAAACCTGGCTATTTTTCATGGCTAATTAAATCAACACTTGACCACTGCATTTAATGCTTAACTCAGTTTTATTTCTAATCTTGCCTACCTGGGCTTCTGCACATAATACATCTTGAAAAGACTGCTTACTTTATTAAGTTACATACTGCCTACAACTTGTCCTTGTAAGTAGAGGCAATGTGTATATTTCAGGAATTCCAGCAGAGGGCAGTCAAGCAAGAATAATCATTCCTATAAGAAGAGAAATTGATGATGTTTCCTGATTTTTTTTTTTCAAATCAAATTAACATTAGTGTGTGTGTGTGTGTGTGTGTGTGTGTGTGTGTGTGTGTGTGTGGGGGTTGGGGATTGGGGGTGGGTGGAACAAATCTATCCTTGGCAAGCCAACTCATTTCTCACTTAACCTCTCTCACAGCTGAATAAGAGCCACTGTGTGCACAAGATAAGAGACAAGATATTTTCAAAACACTACTAGTATTAAAACCAAAGCCATAAATTCTGTTACAAAAACTGACATCTTTATCACTCTCAACGTTGGCTTCTTTTACATTTTATGGATTTTATGAATAAGTTCATATCATTGAGGAAAATAATCAAACTTTTGAAGAACACTACCTCTTACCCAACATTGTTAAATGGATTTTAATTTAAAACTAATCATATAAACAAAAACAAACTGATCCCAGTTTTCATAGGGGGAAGAATAGAATAAGATCTATTCTGTATCCCTATGAAAAAGCGAGAAGATGAGTTTCCAAAATGAATACCAGGATGCTGGAAAGTGAGGTATTCGTGTGGGGGGGAGGGGGGGATGATGCCAAGAGGAAGCAGGTAGACAAATGAAGAGAAGTGTTGGAAAATGCAGCCATACTATTCAATGTATAGATATGAATGTGAAGCTAGGAAGTTGAGGAGATGGGTGGGGTTGTGAGACACAGGAGAGAACAATGAATGAGGTGACACTAACCAAGATGTAGTCACAAACTGACATGTAGAATTGAAAGCCCTTTGTACACCTACTTAATAAAAACTACACATATTGACTCATATAATTGTAACAATAAGGCTATGATATATTAAAACAAAAACTCTAACCAAAAGAAAGACAGGGTTTCTTATCCCCTGAGTGCAGTCTTAACAATATAGTCAACTCTCCCTACCATTTCCAACCCAAACAACTCTCATGTACTTGCCATCTGATTTTTTTTTTTTTTTTTTTTGCCAGTCCTGGGCCTTGGACTCAGGGCCTGAGCACTGTCACTCTGCCACCTGAGCCACAGCGCCACTTCTGGCCATTTTCTATATATGTGGTGCTGGGGAATTGAACCTAGGGCCTCATGTATACGAGACAAGCACTCTTGCCACTAGGCCATATCCCCAGCCCCCATCTGATTTTTTCTTTCCAAAGAGCCCTTCTACCATCAGTGACCAGAAACATTGACTGGACTGACTGGCCAGCATTATGGAGATTCTGCTCCCCTACCTCTTATACCCAGTGGTATGTTGGCTAATGGTCTACTGTCCACAGGGAAAGAGCCCTAACTGACAGCTTGTGCCAATTTCCAGGAGTATAAACATTCACACCATGGATTTCAAACTAGCAACATGAATTCAGTGAACTTCACGGGGGAGAAATGCACTGTAGCACATTAGTAACTGCTGTTCCCAGCCATTGCTACGGAAGAAATAAACAATGTCACAGGTAAAATGCAGGAAAATACGTAAGGTTCTGTTGGAGTATTTATTTCTGTCTAAATGTCATGTATTTAGATACACATTTGCATAATTTAAATTTTGATCGTGGCTACAAAGATATCAAACATTTGATGGTGAGCTCTTGGTGTTTAATACAAAGCGACTTCAGTACGTCGGAAATACAACAGACTTGGAAGAACACACTCTGGAAGAGAAGCAAGACTAGGAAAGCCTGGGTGTCAAGAGTAAGAATCAATGATCTTTTCATTGGGGATGTTTCATCATCCTTTTCACTTGAGTTTTCTAAGCATAGAAAATTGTATCATGTTAATGAATTGTCCTCTCACTTGCAAAATTAATTTTCTCCTATTAGGCTCATGCTTTCATATTTAATCATTTATGTGTCACTCTAATTCTTTCATCTGCCTAATCTGTATACCTCTATTCTCTATTAGTATTTAACTTTTCTAATACTGACTTTCATAAAGTCAGTCCAGCATTTTTTTTTTTTGGTCATACTGTAGTTTCACATCTGGGATTTGAACTTGGTAGGTAGGTACTCTACAATTTGAGCAATACCATAACCTCTAGTCTTTTTTGCTTTTGTTTTTTTCAAATAAGGTCTCATATTTATGTCCAGAGCAGTGTAACCTGTGAATCTCCTATTTATGCTTCTTAATCAGTTTGGATAATAAGTGCATACCAACAAATCCCAATTTGATTGGCTGAGATGAGGTCTCATGAACATTTAGGCCCAGTCTTTGAACTTCCATACCTCTGGTATCCAGCTTCTGGGCAGCTAGGATACCAGATGTGAGATACAATGCCAAGCTGAATTCACTTTTTAAAATAAATAATGATACTTAAAAAGAAAATACATTTATTTATAAGGGGGAAGTCATTATCATTTTAAAGAAATAGGCATTGCCTTTTTGCATAAATAATAAAAAGAAAATACTAGAAAATATTTGTGAGGCATTATAGCTTACTGAAACATTGATAGCTCTGGTCAGCTCACTTTTTGTCAGAGATCCTGGAGAAAATTTTGAAAAGGGATCGAAAACCTATGCTCTCCCATCGGGGCATTTCTCCTTGACATAAATCCAAGAAATTGAGACTGAATTAAGGAAATTTCCTGGACCTTAGTGTGTAGTTCAATGGTAGCACAGGTGCCTAGAACATCAAAGCCCTGGTTTCCATGTGTAATATGCATAGATAGATAGATAGATAGATAGATAGATAGATAGATAGATAAGATAGATAGACTGGTTGATTGACAGACTGATATATGATAATAGATGGACAGATGATAGAGATAGATGAACAAATTGATTGATAAATGATAGATATAAATAAAAAGGGACACCCTCATTTTCAATATGTTTGTGTGCTGGTCCTGGGACTTTAACTCAGTGCCTGGGCACTGCCTCTTAGCTTTTTGTTCAAGGCCAGTGCTGTACTACTACACCACAGCTCTACACCCATCTTTTAGGGATAGTCTAGTAGGGATAAGAGCCTCAAAGACTTTCCTGCCTGGGCTGGTTTTGAACCATAATCCTCAGATTTCACCCTCCTGAGTAGCTAGGATTATAGGTGTAAGCCTTGGTGTCTAGCAACTCAATGCTTGTTTGTTTGTTAATTTGCATGCCTATAACCTTATGCATGAAAATTTTCAGAGGACACCCCAAAATTACGTTGCCTTATACTTGAAATGCACATGCCTAGCACTTAGTAGCACAGTCATAGCACCCAGATTATAGGATCCATCTACTGCAAAAAGCAGGTGGTTTAGTTTAGGATTTTGAGATGATTACTTAGTCTTTGGTCTTCATGAGTTTCCTATTTAGAAATTAGGAAGAAAAGTCCCAAGTTCAAACCCCAATACTACCCAAGACTCCATATATCATATATACATATATGTATACAGATATCATACAGATATATCATATACACCCATGTATATTGTGCATATAATATTCAGGTTATTTGGCTGTATTTAGCAGAAAGTAACAAAGAAAATTAGCATTACTCTACCTTTCTGGAAATAGAAGTACTTAACACTTTGTTTGAAATCTTTTCACTCTCTACCTTGAATACCCTGCATTTTCTGGTTTCTCTGCTACATACCTTAGTTGAGAAACCCATTCTTTTCAAATTGCTTATTGCTAAAGATGACCTACTCTACCCAGATTTTTGTCCATACTGGTTTTTCTCCATCCTCCAATATCATCATGCTCACTCTTAAGTGTCTTTCCCTTTGTTTTTGGATTAGAGGAATGGTTGAGCTGAACAGAATGTGATAATGCCCCCATGCCTTTTGCTTTTAGAGAGCGACAATTTACTTTTTCCTGTGAAATTTAAATCTGACTGTGTGGGTATGCTGTCATAAAGTGGGCTAAGTAAAAGGGATATCATAATGCACTGTGCATAAAAGGCATAATACCTTACACAGAATATCGTTTGGGTATCTATTAGAAGTGCTACTCAAGTCTCGTTTTTTGACCTTCCACCCTACTAAGATCACCTCACATCTAGGGGCTGTCTTGACTCTTCCTTGTGCCTGACATCTTCAGTCCAATCCACATTCAAGACTCAACTCAATGTCATACCTCAGGAATGTAGTCTTTGTCCTTCCACAGATTCCTCTCTCTGCCATCTGACATGATTTCCTTCACCACGTGTCTTGATATTTGACTATCTTATTAACTCATTTGTGTACTTTTCATGCGATTTCTTTGTTCTCCTCCTAGGATGTTAGTTTGATGAGGGAGAAGGTGAGCTTGAATGAGTCAATGAATGAATGATGATAATGATGTGTACCAAAAACAGTCATATTTATAACTAACCTGAAGAAGTTAAGTTGCAAGTTTTCTGTAAACCTTCTAATAGAAGAGTGTAGTGAGAGTTCAGTGGAACAACCATGTTCATAAAATAATGTTTCTCAGTGGCATTTGTTCCCAATACCCTTTCCTTTTAGTGTGTGTGTTGGGGTACAGGAGTGAGAGAAAGATGCGTTTGCTGAGGCAATTACCCATTATTGTTGAATGGCCTAGCCATCCCTGGAGAAAACTCATGCATAATTTGTTTGTGCATAATATACTGTCTGCAGTACTACACTGAGGAGAAAACACTTGGGGCTTCTTGCTCCTGTTCTTTCTTGTATTTGAAGTGACCTCTCCTGCAACCCCAGCCTCCACGCTCATCTCCACATGGTCCCACCCAACCATCTTTCAAACTCAAGTGCTTTCATAACCCTCATAGAAAGTGATGTTTCTTCCTCTCAACAACCTCTCACGTTATTGATCCTCTCATTAGACAGAAGATAAAATACTTAGAACACATTTTATCCTGTTAGAATGCAACTGTTCACAGGGTGCACAGCTAATGGGTTACTGGCCTCCTGACACGCTTTCTGAAAACTTCTTTCTCTCTCTCTCTCTCTCTCTCTCTCTCTCTCTCCTCCCTCTTCTCTCTCTCTCTCTCTCTCTCTCTCTCTCTCTCTCTCTCTCTCTCTCTCATTCCACCTTCTCGCCTCTCATGCACATGACACATGCAGAAGCAAATGTACTCCAACAATCAGGAGAGATCACCTAGGGAGCCATAGCATCTCAGGAAGTAAACATATATAGAGTGGACATGGGGCTTGTGTTAGGTAACAGGACATGAAATGAAAGGGTTGTGTGTTACGGCACAGGGTAAAGGATTAACCACCTTCCAGTCCTAGTACTGAAAATGAATAAGATTCCTCATTAACATCCAACTTTCTCATGGCTGCCACTTTCTCCAGAAAAAGACAACACTCATCAAGATAACCAAGATGATCCCCTAAGACCAAAAGCCCTGCTTCCTCTCCGCATTCTCACTTCAGCCTCTTTTCACACTGCACTTTAGGGATGTTGGCTTTCATGCTGTTCTGAAATACTCCAGAATGCTCTACTTTGGGCTGAATGTTTATGCTCTGCCACCCCCGGATTCATGTGTTGAAACATATTCCTCAATATAATATGATATTTAGGGGTCAGGCCTTTGGGAGGTTGTTAGTCTTAAGTAAAGCTAATAGGATGGATGCACTATGGGAGGATTAAGGCTCTAATAAGCAACTGAGAAACCACAGCTAGCTCTCTCCACCATGTGAGGACATAATATAAAGTCAGTAATCTGCAGATCAGGAAGCAGGTGCACCATGACCCCAAATACCAGTGTATTTGGATTAATATCTGTTATTTAAGTCATTCAGCTTGTAATAGTTTATCATTTTCCACAGCAGCCCAAATGCACTAAAATGGGACCTTGGTCCTGAGTGGTTTTTTCTTTCCATGTCTCCTCTCCCCCAATGCTGGTATGACCAACTCTCTCACTTCTTTGAGATTTTTCAGCAAGTGTCTATCTATTCTGACATTCTGTTTAAATGTGTAGCCTCTCTCCTCCTCAAGGTGTTTATTTTTTATTTTTCCCTTATCATTTCATAATATTTTTTCTGTTTGTAAATTGAACTTCCTTCACTTAAACTACTTTCTAATAATTTTTATGGCCTGAACTTAGACACCATTTAATAAACTCAAGAAGGCAAAAGACAGGTTCATTTATTTCTACATTTGAACCCTCCACCCTTGCTTTGTCATAATGCCTTGCATACAATGCACATTTAGCTTAAGTGGCCAAATGCAACTGTGTTTAAATAAAATCTGATTTACGTAATGAGGTATTTGCCCCATGGTAAGAAATTATTGCATGGCCACCGCCTAGGGTCATAAAATTGCATCAATGGTGTATCTCTTCACCTGTTGTCTTACACCACTTGTTATTAAATTAATTCCTGCATATGCAGGTCATTGTTTGTGACTCTTATATGTCATGTTGCAATCACTTAATCACCCAATTCCTCTGTTGGGTGGTGATATCTAGTTCTCTTATGCTAAGATCTACAATCAGTGTATTATCAAAGTGCAATCAGCACACGTCTGGCATAGCAGTTCTGCATTAATTTTCTTGCAAGGTTTGCTTTAAGCATTCCTGAAACGAGTCAATGACTCAAAGCTAATGCATAACACAGGAGAAAGGACATGTCATCCCTGAAGAAAGGATTTTCAATAACACAACAAATACCAGTTTACAATGACCACAAAGACCCTTATAAGTCCCTGCTGAGAATTTTAGAATTAAAAAGTACCTCACCAAAAAATGGCATCTGAGGTATGAGCATTAATGGTGCAGGGGGAAGGGGGGAAAAACAGAGAAGGCAAAGGGGGTGACCATGGTCAAAGGCTTTATGGACAGGTGTGAAAAGGGAACAATGAGTCTGTATTACAGACCTGGTCCCCAGTTTAGTGCTCTGGGTAAATGGTAAACCTTTTAAGAGGTTTAGGACCCTCCTATAAGAGATTCTTAGGTCATTGAGAGTGTGCCCTTGAAGAAGATTAGGGGATTCCATTCCATTGTCCTGGCCTGAGTCGAGTGGCTTTATTCTGTCCCATAGCTCTGCCACACTGTGCTGCCTCACTATAGACCCAAGGCAAGTTGGCCAACCAACCATGATCTGAAACCTCTGAAACTGTGAGTGGAATAGCTCTCTTCTTCAGTCTCTTCATCCCAGGTATTTGTTATAGTGACAGGAGGCTGACTAGCACAGTGTCCAGCTTTAAAAATAACACAGGAAGTTGGAGAATCAAAGGAAGGAATTCCAAGTGGAAGAAAACTGTGTGAAATAACTTCACAGAATGGGATGAGAAAGAGAAAGGGCTGAACTAAAAAACATCAGAAATTTTTGGAATCTGTAAGGCAAAAGGCCACAGAGGAATTGCATAAGAACTACCAAAGTATACCTGACAAATGCATTTCCTCTGGGAATACGGGTTATCACTTCTAATAAATGAGAACCTGAGATCCTTGGAGAAATGACTTGAGACTTCAAATAGGAAACATAGGAAATGAGCCCTGACTGTCGTCTGTCTTGTAGCACCAGAATGAAAGGAAGTACTCAAACCCACCCCATCATGATGGGCCTGTGTCGAAGAAACATGGCAGCCAATTCAGAAGTTCTCAATGGCCAAAGAACAATGTAGACAAGAAAATAAAGTTGTATTGGATTGTAGTCTAAAGTATAATGCCAATATCACTCAGTCCATATAAGTAGGTAAAGGAATACATTCATAGGTGGACAAGAAGAAGCAAGTCCTAAATGCAGAAAAAAAATCCAGACAATTTATTTAAATACTTCTGGTGTGTAATTTTTAGCCCCTTCAGTGTTAGTGAGGCATAGTTTTCCTTTCAAAGAGTACAGTCTGGAAAAGTAGAAAGAAGAATGTACAGCAAAAATGCTGATAAACCACATATGGAGTATATACTCCTAGATAGCATCAGAAGACACTGAGACTCATAAAACCAACCTTCTCAGGAGAAAAATATGAGAAATCCAAAAAACCAAAAAAAGTAACTAGTGCCCTTTATGTTGTCAGAGTCACTGAAAGCAATGGAAGTTTGACATCTAATCAAGAGGAGCCTGAAGAGACAAGCTACTGGTGGTCATATGGTGTCTTGGATGGAATCCTGGAACAGGAAAAGTGCAGCATATACAGGCTGGAGAAATCTGGGGCCAGTGCAGTGGGAAGCTCCCTCGTCTAATCCTGGCAGCATAGCAGGTAGAGGTCTACAGGAAGACCTCATCTTAACAAAATAAGTGTGTCTGATGGCTCATGCATGTTATCCCAGACAGGAAAAAAAAACTGCCAAAACTCATAGAGCCCTATTTAAAGTAAAATTAACTAAAGTAAAAAGAAAGAAAGAGAGAGAGAACAGAAGGAAAGAAAGGAAGAGAGAGAGAAAGAAAAGAAGGAAAGAAGGAAAAGAAGGAAGGAAGGAAAGTAAGAAGAAAGGAAGGAAGGAAGGAAGGAAGGAAGGAAGGAAGGAAGGAAGGAAGGAAGGAAGGAAGGAAGGAAGGAAGGAAGGGAGGGAGGGAGGGAGGGAGGGAGGGAGGGAGGGAGGGAGGGAGGGAGGGAAGAAAGGAAAGGCTAAGGAAAGAAAAGGCAGTAGAAAAGAACAGGAAAGGAAGGAACTGAAAGAAATCTGGATAAAATATGAACCATAGTTAATCACAATGGGCCATATTGATTAACTGGGATGAAACAAATAGATAAGCAAATAATGTATACAAAATATGAAGCATAATAATAATGAACAATATTGATTAACAGTGATGAAAACATCGCACTACTATGTTAATGACAGAAGAAACTCTGTGGATATCTAGGAGCCCTTACTCTATTCACATTTTATTTTCCATAAATCGAACACAATCCCAAAATAAAAAGTTTATTTATAAAAAGTAATGAGAAGTTGGCTTCCAATCCAAATCCGCCTTCCTTAAAAGAATAACATTGCCACTTCTATCTTTCCTGGCACTTTCAAGTCTTTTGAGCATTTATTTTATACTCACTAGTAACTTTCCTGACCCTTAATAGCTTGCACCCTAATGCAGAAGCCAGACTTCTCCTTAGTCTTCCCTGCCCCAACTCAGACACTGGCTTAAGTCAAAGGGAAAGGGAGAGAATGAAGGTGAGACAGACAAAAAGAAACATATGCTGGAAATGGCAGAGCCTCCCATAATGACTTCGTGCCTTTCTGAATAGCACTCTACCTCAGGCACAGCCTTCTTCTGCCTATGTACTCTCTGTATGAGGCTTCAGCTTAGAACATATGAGCTGCTTGCAATTTCTTTGGAAAATTTAGCTTTGTCTTGGCCACTAATCAATTTGGTGAAAGCAAAGTGGCATTTGATTCCTTGGAAGCTACTCAGGCACTAAGAAAAAGACTTTGGAAAGAGATTGCTTTATAGCCAATTTTGCTGGTGGGTGTCCATCGGTATATGGCAAGTCAAAATTATCATCAATGATTCATGAACACTGTTCTATGTAAGCAGTTATGCTAAGCTATAGATAATCTTCACCTTTTGTGCTTATTGATGAGCAGCATCAAACATCATGGTGGTTGTTTACTGCAGCTACTGCAGATCCCAGTCCTTTGAGGTTTTTTTCTGTGGCTGTCAGGTGATCCTTCTCCAGTTCTTGCAAAGAAAACTATGAACAGTCCATTCTATCATCATTATTTAATATCTACCACAAACAAACTGACCCTGAGCATCCAATGGTAATAGCCTTTTACATGGAGAAATGACAAAGGCAAAATAAACACAACGTTTTTCTTAAAGTCTGTATTTCTAGCAACACTTTGTTACTCTAGCTGTAAAAGGTGTTCGTCAATAATCCAATAAGAATGGCCTGGGAATATGGCCTAGTGGCAAGAGAGCCTGCCTTGTATACATGAGGCCCTGGGTTCGATTCCCCAGCACCACATATATAGAAAATGGCCAGAAGTGGCGTTGTGGCTCAAGTGGTAGAGTGCTAGCCTTGAGCAAAAAGAAGCCAGGGACAGTGCTCAGGCCCTGAGTCCAAGCCCCAGGACTGGCCAAAAAAAAAAATCCAATAAGAAATCAGTTATGAGACTGGGAGAGTGCGGATAGTCTTACAGCAGGGTCCTGCACATTGCTATGCAGATACAGCCACATCTCCACATTTGTACATTCCACATCCATGGACTCCATGGACCACCACCCAAAAATTACAGGGAAAAAATCCTTCATGTATAATGCACAAGCATGAGGCTTCTTTTCCACCTTCATTCCCTAACTAGCAAAGTAGAACAATGACTTACACAGCACTTACGATTGCATCCTCTATTATAATTAGTGTTAAAACATAGAGAAGGACATACCTAAGCATCCTGGGACCAGGGCCATGCAGATACTGAGGGGCAAATGTATTTACTTTGTATTTGATGTTTCTTTGAGGCTCAAGGATATATATAGTCTGTCTGTATTATTATAAAAATCTTCCATGTGGTATTTGAAGTTTCTATTTAATGAAATGCCTACCCTGTGCTGAGCACTGTGTCTCAGGAAACACTGTGTTGGTCTCCATAAATTATGTTCTTCTGCTCTGACATTCCACTTTGTTGGCCTATATCCTCATGGACCCCACCCCCACCCCGCAAATGGCCATTGTACCTCCAGCCATCACTTTCACATTCCATAACAAAAAGGGGGCAACATTCAAATGGGAAGAAAAGGCCTTTTCACCATAGAAATTCATACCTATGAAGGTTAACATCCTCAACCAATCTGAGTCTCTCACCTCATAATTCAGAATGTTGCCACCTGCCCACTCTTAAACCAATCAGTGGACTAGGATAAGATTATTCTTGATGATTTCTTTCTTGATTCATCTTCTTGTCTGGGGAAGAAACCAACACGTAGTATGTTGAATAATGGATGTTATTATTCCTCCATGAAATATCAGCATTCCAGCCAGGTGTAGTGATGCACGCCTATAATGCGGAGGAGATGAAGATCTAGAGGACAATGGTTCAAAGGCCACCATCGCAATGTATTACCCAGGTCCAGGGTCACACAACACTGATCCCAGATCCACTGGAAGCTACAGATAGCAAGACTACAGTTGTTAGCACTAGTAGTACAAAGCTAGTCTCTGGCCAATAATGCAAAACTCTATCTAATTAATAACTGATTTTTTTTAAAAACAGCCAAAAAAATATCTGGAGGGGGGTCAAGTGGGAGAACACTTGGCTTGCAAGCCAGATACCCTTCATTCAAACCACAGTATTACCAAAGAAAGAAATAAAAGTGTAAAACAATAAATAAAAATAAAGGGAAGCAAGGGTGCCAATTAGGGAAGGACACTAATGTTGGCTGAAACAGGGAGGAAACCAACTGGTCACATGAGGCCCTGGGTTCGATTCCTTGGTACCACATGAACAAAAAAATTAGTAACATTAATAATAAAAAAATCAAGATCTGCCACTCAGTCATTGATACTGTGAGAGAGGGAGAAAATTGGTGGCTGTGTGTACAAGTCCTTCTGGCTCTCCCATAATCAGTGGAACCTCATCAAGGAAGGGCAATGACTGGGGTCACAGCACCTATACCCAAGCCACAAAAGGGGGCCATGCTGATTACCACTGCACTACCTCATGCAGGCCCGATGCCTAGCATCACACATGAACATCACATGTCTTGTGAGCATGGTTTACCTTTGCCAGAGGACAGGAGGCCCAGCTGGCTCAAGATCACTGTGTCCGATGCCCTCTAGTCACCTTGCCTTTGATGCTTGCTCTAGAGCACTCCCAGGCAGCCCAGAGCCGCACCCAGGCAGTGCTTCACCACAGCAAGGAAAACATGAGCAGAGTGAAAGGACCATGAAGAAATTGGGGAGCAGACCAGAGGGGAAACTCTCAAGTGATTTCTCCTGGTGGCTCCTGATAGGCTGTGTTCAACTCTGCTGGCTATGAAATGAACTATGAGGAAGAGTGGTAATCACTGTCTTCCAGCGAATCTCACTGAAGAATCAACTCTTGCTTAGGGTTGGTCTCAGAGACGCCAGATTCTTGGCACACACCAAATCTCAGATTCCCTGAAGGACAAAGAGGACTCAGCCTATGTCACATTGCTTGTCACGACAACTGAGATGAGTCACTTTTGTCAATCAGTGTGGTAGGAAGCCAAATCCAAGTTCATATGCATAAGCTAAAGGCTGACATTTCCACCAGGACTCTGGGAGGACAGTAGTCAGAGCTCTGTTGAGAACTCCTTTCTACACAATCACATATCTAGCCTATCCCGAGACCTGCACTGAGTCTTCTCAATCTGTATTCCTTTGCTTTTTGTGGTACTGAGGTTTGGGCTCAGGGGCTCTCGCTTGTTAGTCAGGTGTTCTTGTGCTAAATCATGCCATACCTCTAGTCGTGCTTTGGTATGATTATTTTTCAGCTGGTATCTTGCTTCCTGCCCAGGCATGTAACTATCTCTCTGTTAGGCAGGCGGTCATGGTTGGACTAATAGTCATGGGCCACTGCCTCCAGTTTGCTGTTAAGAAGAGGTCTCAAGATCTTTATTTCTCAGGCTGGTCTTGAACTCCCAGTCTCCCAATCTCATCCCCCCAAGTGTCTAGGATTATAGGTATACATCCATTGGTGTCTGGCATAGGGGAATTTTAACTTTAAAGGGAAGAGAGAGGCTAAAAGATATGGCACATGCTGAGCATAAACAAGGTTGTGGATTTGATTTCCAGTGTCCCTCCCCACACATTGGAGAACTTGCCATAGGGATGTCTGTATCTTAGAGTGAGAATGAAAAAATAAGTAACAAAATATTTATCTTTCTCGCCTCAAATCAAAAGCAAATTTTCTGACAGTGCTACAGAGCTATGGTCCTAGCACAAGCTTGTCCAAATGCTAAAGTCTAATTTTCTTCATTAAAACCCATGACATTATAAAATTGATTATATAATAAATATATTTAAAATGCATTATAAATCTTGACTAGTAAGTAATAAAATACATGACTACCCTATTTACATATTGAGAAGGATACAGTCAAAGGGTTTAATACCTTAACCACAATTTAAAGTATCTGTAAATTAATACATTTCAATGGAACTAGAGGAATGAAGTGAAACTTAATTTATATTTTAAAAAACCAAAGCATTAAAGATTAATTTAAAGCTGTAATAATGTACTGTGATCTATGGGAAAATATATAAAAGAAATTATTGAATGAAAGCTAATGTAATAAACATTACAGCTTTTCATTTTATTTATGTAAATTTTCTTTGAGCACATGACTAGCAAAGTGCTTATAGAGAATTGTATTGTTACAGTCAGCTAATGAAATACATCCTTCCTTATTTAAGTTAGTGCAGAAGTCTATACCCTAGTAGAGATACGGGCATATTCAAATGTCAGTGGCAGCTAAGATTAAGCCCCGTGATGCAAAGCCTCTCTTAATAAGGTTTGCAAAAAGTCTCTCATTGTTGTAAGAAATCATAATAAAGTATGTCTATGCAAGATGTTGAACATTTATTTATTCAAATTCTTTGTTTGTTACTTTTTCCTTGGGGAAAAATAAGGCTCAAGCATTGCCACAGTCCAGAATATACAAGACAGAAAACAAGTACTTAAGTGGTTAGCCACTCTCCAATCACTCTTGGGAAAGGAACACTAGACTATAACGGGCCTGGCCAGTGACTCACACCTGTAATCCCAGCTGAGATTTGAGGTTTAGGAATTTGAAGCCAGCCCAAGCAGGAAAGTCCTTGAGACTCTCATCTCTAATCACCAAAAAGCTGGAAATGGAACTGTGACTCAAGTGGTAGAGCACCAGCCTTGAGGCTTAAGGTCTCAAATCTTGGATCTCAAAAGCAATTACTTTCAAATAAACTATTTAAAAAGAAACAAAACTCCTCATTACATTTAGATATTACTAAGTCATTCTGATATTCTGCAACATGAAGAATTCGATTCATTGATGGAGGTCCAGGAACAGATAGCAATAAATGAACTCCTTGTATTGACTCTGGATTCTTCAACCATCTCCCTGTCGGTGTGACACAATCAATAGCAACAATAACCACAGCAATTCGGCCCTATTATGTCTAAAGTCTTGTCACAAACCATCACAGAGCAAAGATTATTCTCTCAAGAAAGGTTCTTCAGCTACTGATACTGCAGAAAAGAAAATGTTGCTAATAAACTCAACTACAAGATTCTTCTAACAAGAAGTGCCTTGGGCATCTGAGGGCTGTGGTTTGCTGAGGGTTTTACAAGACAGCTGCAGAACAAAGTTTGCTCATAAGGAGAAGTCCTTAGCAATCAAAAGAAAGTTTCTTGTTGCTTGACTTTTTCTGACTCCCACAAGTTTCTCCCACCAACCTCACAGATTGACAGAAATGTCTGAGTGGGAAAGAGAAACTGGGTATAACACAGAAAACTCAGAGAAGGAAGTAAATTCTCAACTTCAGAACTTACTAACCACCATTATACGTTGATGATTCAGTCTTACAATGGCGGGTATAAAAGTATACTTGTGGGACAAACTGCTTCCAAGAAAGCTGTATCAAAGTTGAATAATGCTATCAGATGGGTCCTTGGTTTCAAAAAATTCAGGATATCTGTCTATCTATTTATGTATCTATCTATTGAGCACATAGTTCTTAGACATTCAAACAAGTCACTCACCATTTTCATGCAAAAGACACCATCTATATATTACTGAATCATTTTGCAAGACTGAATAATGTCCAAGCTCAAAGGTGTTTCTGGGTTTCAAGTGCTATTTTATACAATGATTCTTTGAAGTATAAACCTGACCTTGATTACAGGTCTATCCATTTACAATTTTTATAACCTATGAGCTGTACTATTTATTCCCATAAATACATCCTTGCCCTCTTTCCATTCTGACTTAGTTTCCTCTCTCAGCTACTATGTTAAATGTCAGCAAAAGTGTTTCCTTCTCTGTGACCCTGGGAATTCTTAACCCTGTTTCCTGCATCTCGTAGCTCTCTTCCTTCTTACTATTATGCTAGAAAATTCCTCCAGCAAATGACTAAGAACTTGCTCAAAAGAGAGTGTTTTAATTTGGGCTATTTTTATTAGCACACATTAATAATGCAAGGGAGTTTCACTGTGATAATTCTGTAGATGTGCAGTGTGCCTTAAACAAATTCATCTCTTCTACTATACTCCCTTGCTCTCGCTCTCCCTTTTCAAATTCATTTACAATCTGACGGTTCCATTTTTATAACTAGCTTACAGGCTTTCCAACTCCTAAGACCAGCCCACAGCTATTATTTACTGGGAAAGCAGATATACTATGGTTCCCTATAGCCACTGGATTCTCCTTTGGTTGCCAATATGAAACCCCCTAGTTTGCTATATCCATACAGTAGAGTGGCAAAGATTAACTCTCCACCAAACAGTATATTTTAAATCTGTCATTTCAAAAGGCTGAGAACAATGATTCCTATTACAAGAAGTTAGAATAAATCATATTACCAGTCGTCAAAGATGTAATAAAACTATTTTACTTCTTGGCATGATAAATTCAACTTTTGTACTCCACAAACCTTATATACATCTCGGATGTTGTCTAAAAATCATCCAGACAGCAATAAGTACAATATCAAGTAGTTAAACATGTACTGTGCATGGTATATAGAAAAAGAAAAGTTTTGAATAGTATTTTTATATAAACTGTTAAAAAAAAAAAGGAATACAACCTAAGTTGCTTACCACAAGGAAACCCCCAAAAAACAAAGGCACAACTATTTGAATACCCCAGGAACTAGGTACAGTTGCTGTGGTTAATGTACCACTATGTACAGACCACTGTAAGGGAAACAAAACCAAAAAAAGCCAAAATCTGCTCTCAGGAGCCTTGTAGTCCCACCTGGGGATGGGACATGCTTTCTGGCGAGAAGGTGAAGATCACAGGTGGCTCTGTGCATTGTGCTTTGTAAAAAGTACATGTGGATTGGTCCATGCCTTTCTTCCCATTCTACATAGGAAGAGCTTGTGCTGAGTCACCAGGGATTGGAGTTCAGGTCACCCTAGGATCAAATCCATTTGTCTTCAATCGAAATCCAGGTTCCTTAAAAATGTGGCAAGGAAGGCTACAATTAAGAGGCAACATATGTGACCAAATTTCAGGAGGAGGAGGAGAGACTCCAGTGGCATCGATAAGAGGCTTGACAGTTTCTTTATTAGAAAGAGTAGGAGGCACGTGCCAGCTGGCTAGCTGAGTTACCAAAAAAATTGCTAAATTAGAAAATGTTTAAAATAGCTAGCATGTACTCTGATGGAGTTTATAATCGTTCCTATTTACTTCTAAAATATTAATTTGGTGTTACTTTCAGCAGAACAAAGGCATTGGGAAAAGATCCCAGCTGTGTAATTTAGCAAGGAAGTAGATCTGGGCATGTTTTTCAATAGTCTCTTCTTTTATTAAAAAAAAATATGGAAGAACAAGATTTAGCTACAGACTTTCTGGGGGTGGGGGCCATATTGAACAAAATAAGTACTATCATGCATTGGACATGTAACAGTGGCAGGTACACAATACATGGAAATACATATAGTAATTATTATAATATTAAAGACTTCTACAGAAAACCAAACACAAATCAGAAGTAAGCCTATAGTAACAGTATCTTGTATGATTTTCCTGTATCAAATGCCTGCCTAAAGTGTCTTCCATGTTGACTTCCTTTTCTGCATCCTCAGCTCTGAATATTTGTGCTACACAAGAAGAAGCAACTCTCCCAAAATACTCACATTTATCTAAACAATGGAGATTTCCATTTCCAGATCATTCACAGGATCTATTGCCATGAAATTCATAAATGCCACACTTCCCTTTGTCTACATATACAGTAGTGACATAGTAATTTAATTGTGAAGTTACTGTACCAAATCTCATGAGATTCCTCCAAATCCCACTCTAATGCCATTTTGTTCCATTAACTTTCATAATCTCCTGGCACTTGATAAATTCTGAATTGTGCTATTATCTGAATATGACAGTCTTTAGTTAATAGAAGCAAATGGAGCTTTATTTGTCTAATATTTCAATAATAATATAGAGAAAGGGCAAAGGTGCTTTCATTTCATCATTTAAATAAACAGACTGTTTAGAAAATTTTAAGTAGGTGAATTATGTTTTATCATTGTAGGTGTACTTACTTCCCTGGGCAGGATTTGTGTGTGTCGATGTTTTATTTTCATCCTCTGTGCTTTGAATTTTCCACCTTATCTACTTCAAGCGACAGTGAGGTGTTGAGTGCTATGCAGAATGCTTATGCCAAAAATAGATTGAATAAATTGGATTTCTGAGGATGGTAAAATCTGGGGTGTGGAATTAAGAAGCCCCTAGTCTTGTCCTGATAAGAAAGAAGTGGAAAACACATCTTCCCACTGAGGTCTCAGGATATGATAAGTTGGAGGCATCCTCCCCTGTTAGATCCTCTACCAATGCCAATCACTTCATGGGACCAAATTTTGATTGGGTCAAGCGTGAGGGCTAACAGCCACAGGAAATCATACATTGGCAAGGAAAACATACAGAAGAGGGACAGAAGTAAACCTAGGTTCTTCAAGGTCTTCCTGCGACATTGGGTGACCTCTGCTGGGTACATCTGAATGACTTTTGGCCCTCATGCTTTGAGGTGTGTTCATATTTTGCTTATGAAGAGAACAATTTTAATTTGGGGAATCTGGATTTTCTCATGCTTCCTGTCAACATAGGTTGTCCATGTATATTACAATCCACAGAAAGAAAGCAAAATTATTAGAAGTGCATACAATTTTAACTCTAACTTAAATGAGAGGTGTTAACATGTATTATTCTCTTCTCACTCACTTTTAAGTGTATGCAATTATATATGAAATGAAATGCAATTATATATAAAATTAGGGGCACTTCATTTTTATTTATCTCATTCATTCATCAGCTATTCAATGAATCATTTTCTGTATACCATTTAAATGATTTGTTTAGACTCTTTTTGTTATGTCCCATTGAAATAGGAGGGAAGCACAGCATTGAATTAGCTCCTCGGTATAAACAGCTATTCTGGACACCAGGAATTGAATCTAGGACCCTGTGCTGGCCTTAAGTTTTATAAACATGTTCCTACAAATGAGAAAAGGTCAATGCTATGCAAGGGATGTTTTTCAATATTGGCCACACGTATTTGATCCTTTTGAAAGAGAATTTTAGGACGAGAGACAGATAGGGCGATAGCAAAATTCAAACAGTTGTAAAATTGCAGAAAAAGAAAATGTCTCAAAATTTCTCTCCATATTTAGGAACTGCATTAGTCCTCTGATAAAATATTTTGATGTATGTTTTCTCTCTCACAGCATCCATTAGTTATACTGTAGTGTTTTTCCTATTGTCTTTTGAAATGTTAAATAAACACTTGAAAGTTGAGCCTTCCTCAACTTCTCAGCAATAACTTTTATCAACTAATCAGAGCCATACCTAGTTGAGATATACACACAGCTCTCATGAACGAGGTGATTGGAATGGAACCTGCCAGAACATCTTCAGTGTGTATCAGCAGAGAAACAACTTATATTGGGCAGGTCTGCTCATTATTTTACAAGATTATCCATACATAACAGACTACTTAGTACTCTGGGCTCCTATCCTCAGTGAACTGGCATGGCTGCAGGACCCTCCCTTCCCACAGGAGATATGTCCTCAGACCACCCACTTCCCCCTGGATATGGCCAAGTCCTATATATATTCTTTGTTCCTATACATACACACCTGTGATAAAATTTGACTTATCAGTTAGATACAACAAGAAATTAACAATAACTTTTCTCACACACAATATCTAATTATTGTACTCTGCACACTCACCATTTTCCTGTGATGTGAGGTGATGCAGAGTCTACCTGTTGAAACCAAAGATGGTGAATGGCATGGGAGTTGTGATGGAATGTCAGGCCATCACTTACAGAAGCTCTGCCACGCTCTGACAGGGAGAGCATTAGCATACATGTCTACAAAGCATAGAGAAGCATCTCAGCCCAGAGATGCCGGATGAAGGGCTGATTCATGTTCTGGTTGAGGTGAAGCACAAAGTTCCGTCATACTGCTCAGAAGGGTGCACAATTTTAAACCTGTGCTTTGTCTGTAGAATTTTCTATGTCCCCAAAACCCTGGATAAAAGAACCATGGGCAGGCACAGTATACATGGAGGCACGACTTCAATGTCCCCCAGTCATTGTCACTATGGTTACCCAAGAGCACTTTCTGGGAGAACCACTGCTTGCTCCACCAAGATAAAACAAGGCATCAAAAGTTAGCCTTGTCTACTTCACAGTGTTGTCCACTTGAGTCCTCTAGCAATAAATATGCCCTGAAAGTTCCTTATCTATCTGTAAAATACAGATGTGTGTGGTCTTCTCTAAGTCTAGTTGTATTTTTTTTCCATTTCAGTCAAGGCTAGTCAATCTCCATCTCTAACTCTTCCAGATCCCCTTGTCTTTCTTTCCCTTGCTAGCCACATGCTCACCTTTATCTCTTCTCTGTAAAGGAAAAGGAATAGACAGAGAAGAAACATCCACCCCCTCCCCACTTCAGATCATCGCAGAGAAGGACACTGAGCCTTTCTCGGTTCACAATGCATTTTTGGCTACTGGCCTTTCTCACGTGGGTCAAGAATGAATGACACAGCACAGTGGTGAGCCTTGTGCTGTGTTACCTTCTCAATGTCACAGCCCCAGGTGGCATGGGGTTTGACAGGCCAAGTGGGAACTTAAGTTACATTAACTCTGTACGATGGTAACACTTAGAGGTGATGCAAGTCAAATAATGATTTTTCGGCAGGGACAACGTTTTCTTTTATCATCTTCACTGTCTCCCCTCCCCATATCTATCTATAGTTCTGGTTTTCTTGCTCTTCACCCACTAAAATGTCCTCATTTCCAGAAATCTCATTTTTCCCTTCTTGATTTATATAACATTAATAATTCTGCATTCTTAGAATATTCTGACATTACCTAGAAAGGTCTTGAGTGGTTTTAACTTTATTAAATTCGTAATTTAGGGACATACTGAGATTCTTTTCCAATTAGTCTCTATGGCTCTTCAAAGAATTATTTTATCTCTGACACATCAAATAAAACTGCTTACAACTTTTTTGTTTGCTTTATAGTTCTTTAAAGGACACAAAGACATCATTTGTGAAGAGCCGATCAAATGTCAGAATTTCCTTTTGGATCCAAAGTCCATGTTCAACTGAGATTGTATTTGAAGTTCACTTTATTTAAATATCTGCTTGATGACTGACTCATGAAAGGTGGTTTAGAGAGAAAAGACTGATGAGGATAACATTTTTTTTCTTTTCAGTCTCTTTAGGTTAAAAATAATTTAAAAAGTACTTATCACTGATGTTGACAGAAAACCAAATACTGTAAGAATTATCGTTGTGTCTTACTTGAATTAGGAGATCTTAGAATTACAGACACTATCACAATGGTGATAAAGAATTTGACCTGAGACAGAAATATAAGGAAAACAACCATATGTAGAAAACAGTATACTTTACAAGGTGCTGGTGGTGGTTCACACCTGTAATCCTAGCTATTCAGGAGGCTGAGATCTGAGGATTGCTGTGCAAAGCCAGCCCAGACAGGAAAATCCATGAGACCATTATCTTCAATAAACCACCAAAAAATAGGAAGTGATGTTGTGGCTCAAAGTGGTAGACTGCTAGCCTTAAGTTGTAGAGCTTAGAGTCAGGACCCAGGCCCTGAGTTCAAGTCCCATGACCAATAAATTTTTTTTTTAATTTAAAAAGGGAAACAGGGGCTGGGATGTAGCTCAGTGGCAAAGCGCTTGCCTAGCAAGTGCAACGTCCTGGGTTCAATCCCCAGCACCAAAAAAGAAAACACACACACAAAAAAAATACAGTTAAAAAGGGAAACAGTCCGCTCCTACAAAGGAGAAGACATTTTTCAGATGTTAACATTTAGAGTAAGCTTCACTGATGTGTTACATTCAAGCAGACTTTGTTTTTTAAGAATCATCATTATAAATGTTCAAGAATATCTTTTAGTTTACATAATTGCTTTAAATAATTATTAAAGACTCATCAAAAGCTACTCTAAGGCAAGAGTCTTATAAATCAATACTTCTTTATTAGTAAATAATTTTAATTTATTATATATTTAATTATATTGCAAATTCAACCATGACCCTTTTGAATAGAGAATAGTGATCTGTGTTGCTTAGTTATTATCTTGCAAATATTTCAAAATATCTAGATTTGGGGTTAGGAAACAATGGTGCTATTTTTATAACTTGTTTGTAAAATAAAAAAGAAAGATATTTAACTCTTTCTATGAAGCTAAGAAAGATTATGTAAAGATCCTATTATCCTAATCTTTCCAGGATTATATATAAGACAATAATATATCAAATCCCCTCCTTTTTTATTCCTTTAAACTGGAACAGGTCTCATTAAGTATCCCACACTGGCCTGGAACTTACTATGAAGCCAAGGCTGGCCTTGAACTAAATCCTGTGCCTCAGCCTCCAAAATGCTGGGATCACAGAAATATATCAACATGTCCAGCTCCAAGTCTCTTTTAAATGAATATTTTACATCTTCTTCAAATTTCATTTCTATTTATTTGTCATAGTTTAATTTGATAGGATGGTTATCATGGACACTACTTTTAAGCAAGTTTATATTCTTACCTAATGTATAATGGGACTTCAACTCTTTGGTAGTTATTATAAGAAGGATGTGTTTTTATATTAGTAATTATTTTATGAACTCCAAGTGAAATTTGACCTCAAAGCTGAAGTGACTTCTGTTCAATGTCACACTTAATTTTTTAAAAATATCTCCTGTAGATCATGATGGAATAAACGATCCTAGATTTGCATCTATTCCTACAGAGACATAGACCAGGTGAAATACACAGGAAAAACAAGTTACCAAGTGCTGGACAACAAGGAAAAGAAGACTCTAATTTTGAGAGTAGAGAAACACAACAGAAGAGTTCACACATTTGCTCAAAACTTTAGGCAGCCCTTTCTCTCACCAATACAGAAAAGTAAAACAGAAATGCAATGGCAAACTTGCTGAACAAACACATAGGGACTGGAGCTGGAGACATTGAAAAGGATAGGACTTGTAGTGCAGAGTTAATGAGAAGATGGAACTAATGTTACAAGGGAGGGAAGAAGCAGCTTTCGCCACAAGTTTGCTTGGCTGAGGGTTGGGTTGTACAGGCTGAGGGACAAAGCTCAAGAAGAGTGTGAAACTCAGTGTGACCTTCATGAGACTGACCAGGGGAGGCAGGAATCACAGTTAAACTGGTGCTGGGAGACAATCCTGGATCAACTGGATCCAGGGTATCTCCCTGAGCATCATGGGTATTCAGTTCCTCTCTAAGAAAGGACATGATGTTGACATAGCAATCAGGTTCTGGAGCCAGACTACCTTGTAAGACTGAGAAGTGAGATTACTCACTATGAAAAAGTCCTAAAACCAAGCTTCATAGTTTGCAATAGCTATTTGTTCACCAGAAAAAAAAATTCAATATTCTTTTTTATTAAGAATATGGATGGTCTACATAGCACATTATCTACAATACCTGGTGTGCAACCTAAAAGAAATAGATACTTGAAAAATCAAGAACATGTAACCCATAGCAAAGAAAATCGTTGATATAAAAAAAAAAAACACCCTAGGATATTAGAGTTTCCAGGGAATGAAAATGAAAACTATCGCTAAGTCAAGGACAGCCTAAAAAAAAACAAAACAAGGAAAAGAAAAACAGTAAAGTGGCCAGAGAGAGGGAAAAATATATATGTGAAATAGGAGAAAAAAGAAGAGAAAAAGGGAAGAGGATAGGGAAGAAGGGATAAAAGGGACGAGGGAGAGAGAGGAAGGGAGCAAGAAGACAGAGAGGCAGCCAGAGGCAGACAGAAGAAGAGAGAAAGAAAGATTGTGACTTAAAGACTTGTGCTCCAAGAATTACTAAAGAAAGCTGTATAGGCTGAAGGGGGATAGTATCAGATGGAAGTTTTAATCTACCAAAAAGCCTGTGAGTGAGCATAAAAGTGACTTTCTTCTCTTAGTGTCTTTATAAGGCAACCATTTTTGTCTTTTCCTCCCCTTTTCATTCTGTTTATATCTATCACCTATCCGTGCATATAGACATATGCACATATTGCTTATGAAATTATGACAATTATAAATATAAGAAAATAAAAATAGCATAAAAGAATACATAAATGACATTCTGAACTTATAAAGTTATTTCCTACCTCATGAAGTGGAATAGTGAACTTCATTAAGCTAAGAATGCATTTTACAATCCCTATAGAATCTAAGACCTTTCATAATAAACTCACCAGCAAGTGTCACTTTAATGTTTATTTTCATATCATTTCTCTTTGGCAAACTAATTATAAGTGGGTAAAACAACTCTACAGAATACAAATATAACTGGCTCAAGGTAAGCATCTATTGCTTATTTAAAAAGCTATTGAAAGCTATTGAAGCTATTGAAAACTATTGAAAGTTTACTAAATATTAGAGATTCCATTCCACCATAGAAATCATACTTTGAAGAACAATTTATCATGTTACAGACTATGGTATGATTTGGATCCAACCCACAAGTCCTTCAGAAAGCTATATTCCACAAATTATAGTCCTCAACTTTTATGACCTAAGTTGGTGATATATCTATATCTATACATTGATTAGTACATGTATCTATTGTTTTGAAATATCACAAAATGATGTTAAGTTTGAAGGCAATTAAATAAAACGAATAATCATGTGCTTATATTATTTGCCACAAAGCCCTAGCTTCCTGTAGTCAATCATATTTTAACTAACAGAAACAAGAACATGAAATATGATAACCTTGCAGGCTTTCCTCTTGGCAAAGCTTGCCTTTTGCTTTAAGGATAACTTGCCCTTTAAAGATTCTATTTCTGGATCAGATTTTGATCAGGAAGTAGAGATACTGAAGCATGAGACAAGCAAACTGAATATAATTATATAATTGTTGAGGGTGCATTTACACTGCCACTCCATTTTTAAAAAGAAAAAAAAAAGAAGTTAAGGAGAAAATCTGAGTCTTCATATAGCATCCCTTCGTGCAAGCTGTGTGTCTCCTGTGCTGAGCTCTTTCTGAGGGCTGGAGGGAAAACTGTTCCTCATTCCTTCAAGTTGTTGAGAGAGTTCCTTGCTTTGAGTGTCCCTGTCAAGGGTTTTCAGCTGAGGGCCATTTCTAGGTGCTAGAGGCCTTCTTTCTACTTAAAAAAATGTATTAAGTAGTTATACAAAGAGGTCAAGACCTCCTCATGGGTCTGGGGTATTACCACACAAGGGACAGCCTGAGTTCTTTGCCTGAGGGATGATTTTTTCTTTCATCTCTCAGAGATGCAAATCCTCTTGGAAGTGAAAATAAACCTCATTTCTGTTGAGGAATATTATTTGGAATATGGCTGAATATTAAAATAGAACTGCAAAAAAAAAACCAGAGAAGATACTATGTACAGTGGTGCCTGTGACTCAGATTTGATTCGAGCACCTATTATTCTCTTCCCATTTTCACCTTAGCTCTCCAGCCCCTTTGTTGTGTTTCCTTGATTACTGCTGTTATCTTTCTGCCCTGCTAATATATAAATTTTGGAAAGGATTGCTTTACCAAAGGACAATGATCAAGCTGCTAAGATAATTAGATGATGTCCAAACATAGGAAGAAGGACATAAAACACTGTAACTGTAGAAAAGAGGCACATCCAAGGAACATGGTAACCAAGTTATTCTATGGTTTGGGAGTAAGGAAATCACTATCACTGGTTTTCTGACATAGTGCCTTCATTTTGTGGCAATCAGGTCAAATGCTGAGTGAGATTCATAAAATGCTGACACAGAAGTTGCTGTGTGTGTGTGTGTGTGTGTGTGTGTGTGTGTGTGTGTGTGTGTGTGTGATTTATGGCCTTACCTGAAACACAGGACAGGCTTAAAGAAAGGCTTCCGTGGAAGATTCTAGTCAAGAGATCCAAGGGGAGTTAGAAAATGAAAAGTTAATTTCAAATGAGTCGACGTAGAGATGAGGCAGAATTTTGAGAAAACATTTCTAAGAATGTCAATAACAGGACAGCAGGTTCAATACTTGGGCTGGAGTTGAACATGAGGAATTCCCACAGACTCTTGACTTTGTGTGGAAAATTCCCTACAGAGATCTGACTATTGAAGAGCTTCCATGGCTGTTAAGGCAGGAGGCTATTTATCTTACTCTTTACGGTGGGAGTGGAAGGTTGTTTTCACATGGAAGCTGGCTGAGGCAGGTGATTTTTAAAGGCGATAATTCTGGCAGGAAAGTACAAGAGGAAATGAAGTTGGGATGGGGAGGAAATACGTACCAGGCAACCAGGTAACAACACTGGTCAGACAAAGACGGTAGAGGTGGAGGAAATGAAACATTTGTGAAAAATAAACTAACGTTTTCCATGAGTAGGAAAAATTGACAACTTTTAGGAATAATGAGTATGTCTAAAGGTTATGCTCTTAATTTTTAATTTTTCATTATAAAAATAATTAGCTTTTCCTGAGCACCTAATGTCAAATGCTTTTTGGAATTATAGTCTAAATTCTTTGGGGGCTATCTACATATAATCAAAAGAACTTGAGCTGGAGATGGGCACTGGTAGCTCATACCTATAATCCTGGCTACTCTGGAGACTGAGATCTGAGGATTATAGTACAAAGCCAGCCTGGGCAAGATAGTCCATGAGACTCTTATCTTCAAAAAAAAAACAAAAACAAAAAAGCCAAAAGTGACATGTAGCTCAAGTACTAGAGCTCTAGTTTTGAGCAAAAGAAGCTCAAGGAGTGGACCCCGGTCCAGATTTCAAGCCTTAGGACCAGCAAAGAAGAAGAAGGAGAAGGAGAAGGAGAAGAAGGAGAAGGAGAAGGAATGTTTTATTGTTATTACCAAAAAATTGCTTTTCAAAGTAGCAGCTGCAAGATGAACTTCCAGAGAATGTAGTTTTCAGTCTACTTTCTTTTTTTGCAAGCCAAATAATACATGTATATCCTTCAATATATTCTTGTCCATCTTTTAAATATTAATCCCAAGTGATGAATGGTGGGTGTAGAAGGAAGGAGAGGGAGAAAACTTGGTCCATTTGAAAAGACTTCATTATTTTCACCTTATTATAAATAAGTGTTCGCCTGGAGGAGGTTTTATTGTTTTGAACCGCAGGCTTTATATTACCTTAGGAAAAAAAAACAAAGAAAGAAAGAAAACCACAACCCTCCCCAGCAAGTTAGATGCTCCTGGCAGCAATACAAATCTAGCACCACCCAGGGAGAGAATGTGTTTGCTTCTTTGCTTACTTCTGCCAGGGTAAAGGAATGCTGGACACCGAGAGACGAGAGAAAGGGAGGCTGCAGCTCACAGCTCCCCAATCCCACACCTTGGGTCTCCTCTTTTCGGAACACACAGGTAAGCCCTTATCTCCATGGTGTTCAATGGCACATTCATGGTGAGCAAGCTTTGAAAGTCAAGTTCATTGCTCTGAATGCCCCCTCATACCCCGGGAGGTCAAGTTGAACTGGCTTAGGAAATAAGGCTCTTCCAGGAAAAAAAAATCCTCTGTTTTGTTGTTATTTATATCTTTGTATATTCCTTTGCCGCATGTTTTCCTACAAACTGTTTAAAAAAAAAACTAAAAGAGCAATTGATTATTTGTTTGCTACCAACCCAGGTCTAGTTAGTTATAATTCTGTTGTTCTTTTACATTCAAAACCTAAAAGAATCTTATAGCAATCTTTGCTGCTGAACAATGCAATGTTATGTTGTTATGGTATACAGTGTTTAGTTCTCCTTGTCAAGGTTTTAAAAGAACACAATGGGATAAAATGTAATTCTAAACTGTAAATTGAATTATTATAGAGAAAGATGTTTCTAAAAACATGACAACCGTCCTTAAATATAAAAGCCAATGTGGTAAATTAGAGTTCCTAGTGCATTTTTATATCCCTGATTCTACTTCCCCTTAGATGTCAGAAACTGAGCTGGAAAAGATAAAAGTAAGAACAGCTGAACACTTTGAAAATGACAAAAATAACATTTCTTGGCTAAAAGAGGGTAAGTCTTTTTGCTCTTGACTTTTCTTTTTTTGTATCTTAGCATAAAGTTGTGCATTTGTTGATAAGTAAGAGATAACATGTGGGAAGGAGGAAAATATGCTCCAGGAGTTCAAATGATGTTGGAACTTCATTTTCTTTTATGCACGTGTGGCCTGAGTCTGAGTGTGTGGAATTCATAGTATTTGGTACTGAAGTTCTTCTGTATTCTCTATGTTACAGCATATTTCTTTCTTGGTAAGACTTAATTATCAACCCATTTTCAATTCAGGTATATGTTCCTGCCCTATGGAGGTCTTAAAACACTCTAGGTATTTCTCCTTTATAAGCCAAGAAGACAAAATAATTCTGAAGTGAAATATGTTAAAATGACAATCACAGAAAGAAAGGCAGATGATAGGAAACAATGTTTACAAATAGAACTACCATTCCCTGCATTAGAGAAGTCATTTGCCCCGGGGAAAGAGCCATGTTTGCCAGGGGCACAGCATGTATAAGGCGGCTGCTTGAAATATACACATAAATCAATATGTTCTCCTGTGATGAGTACAAATTCAGATCCTTTTCAAAAATAGGCCTAAATGCATGATTATTTTCTAGGAGGCTTGGTTTTATAATCTTTGAGTTTTATGAACACCATTAAGGTCTCTTAAAGCAAACTGATTTGATATTTTATCTAAATAAATTACAAAAGTACACTTAATATATCATACTGAATGATAATTGCATGGTAAAACTCACTAAAAGTACACAAAAAACCTCTCTTATTGGTTTATGTTAATAATTTTTAAATAAAAAATTGCAAATAGATTGCTTTTGAGTAATGGAAATCCTTTAGAAGTGTTTTATAAGGTGTTTTATAGGAGTTTCTAATAGATATATAAAAGGTTATATAACTCTAAAATAACAATATATTAACAACATTTCGTGTTTATTGACAGTTATCAATGCTTATGCTGAGTCATAATGACAATCTATAAAGCAGCTCTTATCAGAAATTTGCCAACAGGAAAGTAAAGCCTAAAGAGCTCAAGGATCTTGCCGAAAATGATCAAATCAGGAAGTAGTAGAAAAGCTGGGATTGAACCCTAGACTGTGTGGCTCTCAGTCTTTAACCATTCCCTTACCATATTCCAAAGTAAAAGATAATTAAGTGACCTCTCTGGACACCATCACTGCTAAAGAATTATTTTCCTGCTGTGTTGAGCTTACCACCTTCAAATTCATCATACCCTCACACCCAATCACATTCTTAATCCTCTCTTACCTCTACCCTTATTTTTTTTTTAATTTTCACTTAACCAAGTCTTTTCTTCTGCCTCCTTGCCCAGAATGTAATAAAATAGTGAGAACTCACCTCATTATAAGACTTTATTTGGAGATAAAAGTAGATACAAAATAAAATAATCTTAGAATCATTTACTTCAAAAAGCTACAGGGCTAGAAAATCCTCTAACTTCTTTTTTATCAAAAGATATTTTAAGTTGAATCTTAAGATAAAACAGAAGTAAAAAGTGAAATTGGATTAAGGATTCTTTGGTATTTTTCTTGTTGAAGAGATCTTTTCCTCACTATTTGCTAGAGTGAAGTTTATGTTATTTATTTTTACTTTAATTACTCCATATTGTAGTTTCTCGTGTAGAAATAATGATGAAAGTGATAGAATAATCATTTCCCGAAGATTTTTTTTAAAAAAATTATGTCCATTAGGTACAACTTAGGCATTGAATTCTTGTAATCTATAAAATCTAATTTCCCAGGTGACCTGTTTTATCTCATTTGGACACTTCATTTAAGCTACACTCAAATTATGTTTATAATATTTCATAAAAGGAAATTGAGCCAGATGCTAGATGACAACATCTTAATTGGGAATTATCAGGATGAGTTAGTTTCAAACATAAATGTCTTCCATTTTGTGCTGTTAAGAAAAAAGTACATGGGTTGGCTTATAAAAAATAAAAAGGCAAACTGGTATCGCAGATGACCACTGCATGAGCAGCCGGGCAGGCAGAGATTTAAATCTCTGCTCAGGGAGATACTAGCTATGTGACCTGCGTATTTACTCCCGTTTCTGAGGCTTGGGCATCCAGACTACAAGCTTTGTTAGGCGATGAGAGTGACTTTCCATTATTTCTGTGTTTCTTTACCTCTTCAAAACACAATGCATGCTAGCAATATTGTTGAGAGCTTAGTTTCTACCTTGAACTGTTTTGATAGGATTTAAAGCATTTCCTTTTCGTTATTTGCGTCCCTAAAACAACCTGGGGTGCAGTAGAGCTGTCCTCATCTCACACACAACTTAGAAGACTCAGACTGAGGGCTGTCCTGTACAGGATTTGATACAGAAGAGAAACATCAGAAGGGATAGGAAGGAGTCTTAAAACTGTTGCCTATTACAGTTCAAAATGACAGCATCACCAGTGTTTGAATCACACACAATTTCTTTTTACAGTGTCTCCTGATTTGCAGAAGAAAGTGAAAATCTGGATTTCGATGTGAAGTCTTCCAAATGTTAAAGACTAAGTAACAATAAAATACCATGCAAGATAAACAAAGCCAGGTTCTGTGGGCCTTTTGCAGTCTCCAAACTGCCAGCGTGTAGCTTCTGTTCTAGGAGTTTTCATCTCGAAAACATCACCTAAAAGAATTTCCAGAAATCTAGTTTTCCAAAAACAGTGCTGCATTATCACCCAAGTTATCTATCTATGCTTATCTTATCTATTTATCTTTTATTAATCATTTATCTGTCCTGGATCTATTTATCTATCATCTATCTATCTATGGACACACAAATACACATAGGTGTGTGTGTGTATGTGTATATATATATGAGAAAATTCAAAGTAAAAGTCATTTGAATTAAAAATGTGGACTTAACAATAGTGAAAGAGCAGTAATTTATCTTTCAAAAGACTGCCTGTCACAGGCAAGGAATGAACACAATTATCTCAGTATACTTTTAATACAGTGAAGTGGTGACTTGACATATTAATATACTGGTTACAATTTAGCCAAAATTAATAAACATAAGCAATGAATCATCCAAAATACTGGAAAAGAGCCTAGCAACTAAGACCCCATATTCTTAAAGTTTGCCTTCATGTATAATTCAGAAAGGTGCCTCATGTTTGTGGTCCCCATGCTTACAAGGAGTTGAGGAAAGTGAGACTCTTGCATTCATTGACATTCATAAATCTACTGGACTTCTCTTTAATTCTAAGTGAAGGCCAATTTATTCACTTGCTCAAAAGTTAATTTCATGTCATGAACATTAAAATGATTCCAAAATATTCATTGTATTCAATTTATAAATTAATGAGACCCCTCTTGAACTCAGACAACATGCTAAGCAAAGAAACCACGATGCCAAGAAAGGAAAATGCCATAGTTCTTGCTTTGGAGGAACTTAGGTCTCTAAGTGCTCTATTACAATGCCTAAGCACTAATCCATATGAATGCTGTCACTCAGTCTCATTTCTAAAAGGGCTACTTTTTAAATGTCCAGCTTAAAAGTTAAGCCACGTTAATGTACATTTTACATTGTTAATTTCCAGGAATAGCATCGTTTGAGCTTCCTTTTATTCTGTAAGCATAGGAAACTTCTGTTCTCCTCTGAACTTGGGAGGATATGTTAACTACTACCCAAAATGGGATTTGGAAAAGGTAACGACTCAAATGATATTTTGCCTTTAAGAACACAAAATATGTCATATAAAAATATAAAGCAAGGGCATTGTCTTAACCTACATTGCCTGCCTATCGCCCAGTTCTATACATCAGGTAATTTGTAAAGAAAACTCGTTTATTCCTTAGACTTTCAATAGAGCATTCCAGTATGGGAAGTTCACTGTGCTAAGATAATACAGCTCAGTAAGCTGGGCAGGAAGAAAGAATAAAAAAGTAAGAGAATGAGGGAGTGAAGGAGGAGGGCAAGGTGATTAATTTGGAAACAATGCAAGACCTTCCTGGTCAAGCAGGACTCTAGATTATTTTCTCTTTGGCTGGAATGGGCAGCCAATGGCGATTGTAAGAGAGGGAATATCAATAATTAATTATATTGTGAATGACCTGTGAATGTTAGGGGAGAGAGAATCAGATGAGAGAGAATTGGAACCTTTGACAAACTGGCGCCAATAGGACTGCCCAGTGCCTTGCTGATGAGCAAGAGAAAGAAAGGAGTCCAAAGTGGAATTCTAGCCTTAGATTCCTTCATGGAATTGCTGGGTTGAGATGAATGAGAGAGAAACTGACAAGAGAAGAGACAACCAGAAGATGTGAGTGGACAGGTCAGCAGTGAAGGGCCTCAGAGATAAGAAAATTGTCACTTGGGCTAAAAGACATATAAGATCAGTTGCTATGTATTGAAAATATATACAGGGAAAGTGTCCTTGTGATTTTGTTTAGGTTTACAGTATGAAGAGGCATCCATGGATGAGGGGAAATGTTGAAAATTAGGTAAAAATTCTGGTAGAAGGAATGGCAATTGTGAAGGTTGTTGGCAGAACAATAATGCATCATTCTCTAAAAATGGAGAGAAATTAAAGGAGATTGGAGCAATCCAGTTGGAGTAATCCAAGAGCAAATTGGTGTTCCATGAGAATGGCAGGAAAATTCAGCCAGGAACAAACCTTAGAGCCATTTCATAGGCCTTGGTCTAAAGTTTACATTCCATCGACCTCTTTATCCTTAGAATGTCTACTATAGATGTAGTTTGTATTGTAGTGAAACATATCCTGCATCTTATTTTAAAAAATAAATAAATGTAAGGATGGTACAGAACTTTCAAAGGATAGCATATTACATTCAAAATAGAGCAAAATTTAAAAAGAACTTCATTCATTCTTAAGAGAAAAGTTACAGGCACTAAGTCTGGCCATGTTCATGAAAGGGGATTTGTAGGAAGGTGTGAGTCCAGAAGTAAAGTCATGTGAGGAAAGAACTAATCTAGCTCTTATGAGCATGAAAACGAAACTCAGTATATCCAGGAATAAGTAAGCCTATGTGTCACATAGTTTTTCTACCCTCTCTTCCCTCCCCTCAAGACTCTGAGTCCCTAGAAAGAAAGGGTAGTGCCAACATCTTTGTTCACAAATGACAACAACATCTCAAGGCTACATCCAGTGAGAGGGTGACACTTCTCCAAAGGCTTGCAGGGTTCTACTATAAGCACTACAGAGCAGTGATACTGCATCGTTGTAAAATAACATCCACTCCATTACTTTAGTCATGACCTAACTTCCAGCACTTTTCTCCACAAGGGATAATATTTTCTTAAGAATCTGATGAAGTGCTAACCATTTCAGGAAGCAGAGTACTTATTTTAAGTGTATTAGCCTTCTACTACAGTTCAAATATCAGAACCACTTTGATGGTATGACAATATTACTTTATGTTTAGAAAGTTCAAGAAAAGATGAGATGCCCTGTGTCTCACAGGACAACAAATTAAAATCTAGGCGCATATTCTACAGCTGCTGCTTCCTTCCCAGTGAAATTTCTCTCCCAGCCTATAAAGAAGTAAGTTCATTTCATGGAAAATGATGATGTTGATCCAAATGCAGAAGATGCCATGTCAGCCTCTAGACCATGACCAGATGAATTAATCAATGCAAAGTTCCTACTGGTTGTTAAAGAGCAGATTTAAAGACTCTTTCAATGATGATGGGATAGTAGATCAAATCCAGAATGATCTTAGCTTGCCATTATTAATTGCAATTTTATGAACTAGAAGTGAAGCAATCCATAGAGACTGGGAACCACTCTATCCTATCTCAACAGGAAGGAGAAAATTGTAGATAACTAGAAACAGACATTTATATCTTTCAGTAGAGATTTGCAGTTGAATCATTCATTTTCCTATATGTCACAACAGCCATTGATGTGATACACCTAATCAACATTAGTATAAAGAGCAATCTTATAGTGAGAGGAAAAAAGTCTCTTATGTTCTATGCCTCAGGGATAAGGACATTTCATTTCTTGTAAATTCTACAAAGAGATACTTTACGTTTATATGATTATGGCCCATTTCTTTCGTCTTTGGAACCGCATTTAGAGGGAATATACTCTAATAAAATGCACCTACATGAGGTGTTCACCAGACCATTAGTGGGGAAAAAAGAAGGAGGATTGCGAATAGGGGAAATGAAGACATCACTCTACAGCTATAAATCATTTCAACCATTTTCACCATTATTTAAGCCTGTCGAGAAGTAAATGTATAGCAAAGACAAAGCAGCAAGGGCAATGGCAGCAGTTTTGTCAGGCTAGAACTTCAAGAAAAAGTAGAGAACAAATCATAGAGGCGGAGATAGCATGGCCACACAATCCAGTGCTGAAACAAAATAACTGTAAGAGGTGCTTGTGACTTCTGATCTCCAACAAGAAGCAACAGAAAGAGAACACCTGCACTTATAGTTCCTCTCTCATTCTTTCTCTTGCCTTTTCCCCCCTGATGTTTGATAGTTCGGTGTTCTTGGAGATATGGCCTCATTGTGTATTCCCAGGCTAGCCTCACATGTGTAATCCTCCTGCTGAAGTGTCCTGGGTGTCGGAATCACAGGCATGCACATCATACTGAGACTCAAACACTGCCCTTGTGCATTTGCAAAGTCAGCATTAAGGGTAAGAAACCAGCTTCCTGAGATGTACCAAAGAACATATGTAAAATATCTTGAGTATAGATACTGTAAAAAAATATAAAGTGCGTATATGTATAAACATACACACATGCATATATATATATACTTAAATGTATATAAAAACTCCTGGAGAATAAAGAGTATAGCAAATTCTACAGTCAGACCACAAATTAATATAAAAAAATTACCTGACTTCTCACATGCATATTAAAACTAATTTCTCAGAACAATGTATATTTATACTGTAAACAAACTCACTATTTCATACAATACTACAAAATTGAGTAAATTATATCAACTGATCTTTACATTTCCTGCAAAATACAGACTTACAACAAAGAATATATAATAATCCCTAAGCTTGAGGCACTTATAATTCAGTTACAGTCTTACTTTCTGTGAAAGTCAGGCAATCACAAGTTCTTCAGCTGTATTTGAAATACAGTAGGATATGCAAAATTAATTTGGATGGAATTTTTCATTATCAAATATCACACAGACCAAATCATGTGAATATGTCTCAATCCTCAGATAGATGCAGATTTCTCATAATAAGAACAGTGTGTGTGTGTGTGTGTGTGTGTGTGTGTGTGTGTGTGTGTGTGTCTTGTTGTTGTGGTTGTTTGTAATGGACTTAGCAAGTTTAGGCTAACCTTACTACACTAAGGAGTCATTTCAAAACAGCAAGATTAATTTTAAAATGCAAACACAGGTAGCTTACCTTCAGTATAGATATCCTTTATCACCAGTATTTTTAGTTAAATAAGTAAAACTATTATTGTCTTCTTTTGAAATGAGGGGAAATTATAATAGAGATAGAGACGCTTGTTGCATGGTAAGAATTTACTTATTCTGAGGGAAATCCCCAAGTGGATCATTTACTTGGCAATGAAAGAAGAGAGGAAATTACAGAAAGTCCTTACTCCTTTCTTCATGGTACAACTTGGAGACCAGTGTATGCATGTAGTTAGAGAACATAAATACATTACAATGTTCACATCCAACATACTGTTAAACTTCTAAATGCTGTGGCCCAGCATGCCAAGAATAAACAGCAATTCTATGGATTTTGAACTCCATGCCCCATAACCTAGAATAGAATGTGTGACTTAACTTACCTCTTGAAAGAAAATTGCTGGATTTTAGTTTTACCTAAAAAATTCAGTATCATCTCCTAACTCTCTTATTTGCAAGCATTAGGAGAAATAACTAAATCTCATGTCTTTAGAGAATAAGTACTAATACTAAATTTTAATGATTACTAATACCAAAAAGAAAGTAATTTTTAACAATGTCCCACACAACTATATTGCTAATAAAGTATTTTATTACTGTCTATCCTCTCTCACCTTTTAACAACATATGTCTACCACTTGTAAAATCATATGCTAGTTTCCATGGAGAATCAAACATAAATAACACAAAGGTGTCTTCAATCAGTGTATGTATGGTGTTTCAGTGGGTAGCAGCGGTAGGTAAGGAATGCTCACACATAAGTACAAATGTCATGAATGGGAATATTAAATCCCTCAAGGGTAACGTTATGTCTGGTTTGTTTATTTCTCTGTTTGAGCCACCAGATTAGTCCCTGCACCACAGTACATGTTCAAAAACAATATAAATATAAACAAATCAATAACCTCAAACAAAATCTAGGATTGAAAGTAGGAAGGAGTAACCCTAGCAATCAGACCAGTGGGACATTTCGTTGGATGATAAGTCATGAAGAGAAGGTTTAATAAACAGAGATGCTACAAACTGATGGAATGTAGTGATTTAGGCGGCAGCCAGATCTGGGGTGTGTTCTGTGAGTGGGTAAAATCTGTGTGTGGAACCTGGCCTTCCAGGGCAGGCAGAGGAGCACACACTGAAAGTTAGGGAACAAAGCCAAGCAATCTGTATGCCTGAGGCTGGGGTAACAAGAGCAGGAAGGACCTAAAAAGAACACAAACAACTCTGTGCTTAGATTGGTAACTGAGAGAGCTTCATGAGGCAGGGAACAAAGTGACTATTTAGAAGCACATTGCATCCACAGATGAGAAGCAATGCTCTCTGCATTGAGTTGTGTTTGTTATGATTGCTATTGCAATGGAACCTACAGGATGGGTCCCTAATTGAATGCTTACCTCAGGATCTTATTCATGGACTATAAATTAGAAAGAGAGAGAGAGAGAGAGAGAGAGAGAGAGAGAGAGAGAAAGAGAGAGAGAGAGGTGATACAGGAGTTTTCAGAGTGAAGAAATATCTGGATTTAATTGGAATCTCTAACATATGTCTGTGTTTGTGATTTTATCAAAATTATCTTTTCATTTCAGAAAAATAAGAAAGTACAAATGACAAAAATACTCCCACTGGTAAACATTGCATGTCATAGACTTTTAAAAATCGACATGTGTATGTAAAGACACACCTGTGTCTGCTTGTACTTCTAGTATGATCTTATTATACAATGTACTATTTAATGACATGCTTTCCTGAGTGACAAAAGGATGGGAATGCATTTCTGACTCTGTAAACAGAGAATTGTATAGATTACAAAATACAGTACTCTCTAGCTTAATATTCTAACCCCAAACCCAGTCATGTTTCTGTCCTAAAATCTCTTCTGTAATGTAGCTAAAGATAGATACAATAAGCTCCTTGTTTGTGCTCATTAAAAAAACCAAAAATTAAAGAAGACTGGCAAGTTCAGGGAAATCTCTGAAAAGTGATTCATGCACCTCTAAGCTTAGGATTTGTTTAGTTAGGTTTTCTAAACCTCTATTTGCAGCAAAAATCCCCGAGAAGTGAATGTGAACAAGACCTTATTTATGAAATTAGGCAAAGATTCAGCAGCTGACTTATCTGTAGATTGTAGTGATTAAATAGTGCCAAATGAATCATAACTTTGTAATATTGCTGCATTCATACTTTCAGATAAGAGTTGGAATTCAGCTCCCACGACAACCAGCCATTTAAGACACAAAAGGAATTTTATGGATTAATCATTTTAATATCTTCCCTTTGATGCTGGCTAACTAAACAAAAACATGGCTCAGGGAGGAGGGGAGAGGGAATGTTATTTTGTTTGCTTATCTTTGTGAAACAAGCACTTGAAAATAAAATATATCACATCAAAGCACGAGGGAGCTCTGGTGGCTGAATCAACTCTGATCAGATTAAGAAAGAGTAATATGTTTTTGCATGGTTAATAAATAGATCAAACCCTTGCAAACCTGAGGATATGTGGATGCCAAATCTTACTTTAATTTTCAAATATCCCTATCTGGTAATATCATCTCTTCGGCAATAAAATTACATTATATTGGTTTATCATATTCAGCAGCAATAGTTCCTTTGCCAGTCTCAGGCATTATCTTGAATTTTCTTTGTATTTTTAAAAATAAAAAGTCCCCTTAAATCTTCTAACTAGTAGGAATTACCAAAGACTAAAAGATACTACTCTATGAAGGTTTTAACCAGAAGCAAATACTGTTCACAGAGCCTCTATGGATCTATAAAATGTAGGAAGTACCAAATTTCTTAGTGGATGCCACACCAAACAGAAAAAGCAATTAACAGATGCTTATGGAAGGAAGTATTTAAACTGCTTGTTTTATACAAGAGAACAAACCAAGTCAAACATTTCTACGTCTGCAAGGGAGTGTAATATGACTCAAAACATTCTGATTACACAAATACACACACACATATACACATATACATTGCTTCACAAGGTATCAAGTCATATTTAATGCTAAGCATCTGTATTTCTGTCTAATGATAGAAACCATTAGTAAGAAACAAGACTAGCTTAACTTGGGGTGAAATTTCTGCAGCTGAAATACCTAAACTTTTAATTTCCATAAAATGTTTGGTCAGAGGGTAATAGTGTTTACAACTAATTAATTTCCATAAAAACACCTAGCTTTGTTCTGTTTCCCTTTCATACCACTTTTATTTTTTTAATTCTATCAGTTATCTGTCTATTGACCATACCTGTATTCATTCATTTATCCATCCATCTAATCATCCAAATGGTCTACCTACCTATCTGTTTTTTTCCGGTCCAAGGCAAGCATCATACAATGCCTATTTCCATTTGCAATAGCACATACAAGTTCTTTCAAGACTTCGGTTCTTTCACTTTCGTGAAGATTCATTTGACAACAAGTAGCTGCATAAACCAACGCAACCTCATGGGTACAATCATTAAAATTGTCCAACATCAAATTTGACAAGCAGAGTATTGTCCTTAAGTAAAATTCACTTTGTTTTCTTTTCCAAAGTAAGCAGAAGTCAGACAGAGATGGGTTTCTATCATTTTTAAAGGACAGTTTGCAAAAAAAATTAATATATTTTCTAAATCAATGATCAACACAGTGGTTAACCCTCTTACACAGACAGGGAGATAGGTCACACACAATTTGTTATCCACATGCAAATGTTTACTCTTAGGGCAGTTATATTCTTAGGGAGAATATTAAGTAATACAAAGTACAGAGAAGGCTTAACATTATTAAAAAGATCAGTGTGGACTGAAGGGAAGAAAAGTGGATTGGTGATAAATGGTGGCGAGGCTTGCAAAAGCCCACTTAGAATTAAAACAATGATGCTGTGAATTATATTTCATAACTTCTTGGTCAATTGACTGAATAAGATAATAAGGGCTGAGCTCAAGTTGGGTGAATGGTCACACTGTGTCTCCTACGCAGACTCTACCTGGTGTGAATTAAAATATTAAATGATTTTTAATTACCTTATTTGAAAATGTATATTAAACAATATGTACTATTAAAGATGAGTTCCAGAAATCAGGTCTCTGAGTACTTGAACTATTGTCACCTACAATAAGTAAATTCTATTTTCTGGTGGGTACAAAAATCTGTTTAGAGTTTGTCAGTAACTGTTCAGGGACACAATCGGCTAAGGATTTGGGGAGGGAAGTAAAACTTAGGGTTCATCACCAGTCACAATTTACTTAAGGGCTTATGGACAAAAGGAAATTTATGATAAGTAATTAGTATAAGAGACTAACTTGTTTTGTCTCCATCTCGTTACAAGGGGAAGAAAATGGATATTCTGATAAACATGGTTTTCAGTCTTACCCCCACCTATCAGAATGCCAGTGTTGTGAATGAATCATAAAGCTTAAAAGAAGATTCAAAATTCTGTTGATGGCTCCAACAAGTGGTTAACACATGACAGACAGAATTGTATATGCTGAAAAGGGAAGCAAGGGGCTAGCAAGTTAGTATTGTTGATACTTCCATGCGTAGTTTAGTGTTGCTATTCTCATAAAGAGAAAAAAATGTCATGAGTAGATGTGGCAGACAAGGAGAACAGAAAAGAGATACATTTCTATTTACCCATATTCAGTTCCATAAAAACCAGACCTTATACAGAAAGCAAAATATAAAAATGAGATATAAACCAATAATGAAAAGATAGAACATTTGAAAATATGTCCATTCAAAAGCAGATGTCATTGGACGCATGCCATGTCTTTGGAATTGCATCTTCAAGGATCAGAGATGGGGATCTACTATTGATGAGATGTTGACCTTGTTCAAATTACTAGCATCACTGAGCTTCCATTTCCAAAGCTATAAGCCAAAAATAATCATGGCTGCTACTGTACACACAATTGGCTGTCTCCCCAATGTTCGTCAGTGTTCTATGTAAGGAATTTCAGTTGTGTTCAGGCTTCTAGCCATGGTTCAATGGGGCTGGACTCATCACCAATCTCAGGAGCGTTAGGGACACTTAGGAGTGTGACTCAATAATGCCATTGCACCTGCCACTGGTGGCTTTAAAAACTTGGTGAAATCATTAGGCACCGTGAGAGATGAAGGGCCATCTGCAGATGCTTCCATTGCAGAGTTTTATTTTATTTCATTTGCAGGGGGATGAATTGGTTGTTTTATTTTTGCCTTCCTTTTCTTTTGTAGTACCTACAAAAGTTCACAAAATAAAAATGATGGTGTCTCTACTTTGAGAAGCTGTCAAGTCTATTTTGTGAAATACCTGAACTTGAGAAGGCCATCTTAAAACCATCTGAGAAGCTGGAGTGAGCACAAAGTTATGTAGCTAACTTAAAATGCTATAAAAATATGGGCGGGGAAATCTGAATTTTAAAAAATACTGGTGTGCCATCAATTTCATCTAACTTTAAGCTGCCTCACTTCGGAGAGGTCAATAATAAGGGACATTATTGTTAAGCTACAGTGGAGTTAGAATTTTCTTTTCTTTGTAGTTGTTATCCAGCTAACCCTGCTGCATGAGTAATAAAGAAAGGGGACCCAATACTTAGCACCTGTAATAACAGCTACTACTTTAACTCTTTCTCCTAGGCATTTTTTGAGTCTCTTTGTTCTTGCATCTGGATATGGGTGATTTCTTATTCCTTGTTGTATTCCGCACACCTACAGCAGTGTCTGTCAACAGGGGGTGCTTACAAATATTGTCAAATTGAAAGAACACAGAATCTAAACATATGCACATGTTGTCCTACAAGAGCTGTTCATGAGCTAGTATGGACAGATTGCATTAGCAAATGTTCCGTAATGAACGTTATTAGAAAAAGCAAGGTAATTAACGTAGTTTTCATTCTAAAGCAAAAACACAAATTTCCATAATTTTAAATGCTAGAGCAGCATTATTTTTTAACGACTTCACATTTCTACAATACCAAGAAACAGAAATGAAGATTTAACAAAAAACATGACAATGTCTTCATAAAACTAAACCTACTTTAAATAGAAATGATAAAGTTTAGACATCTCTTTATCTATATCTCAAGGTACACCCTTAGTCTTCTTATATTCGCATTCTTGAGTCATATCTTGGGCTTGCATTTGTTTCTACCTCCCATCAGATAACCTTGCACATTTTTGTTGTTGTGGTGTTTCCAAGTGTCACTTCAGATTTCAAGGTGCAACACAAAAATAACTATACAATGAAATAGTAAAAGGTACTATTCATTTGTTTGACCAGGCTCAGAAAAAAATCTTTGTTTTCCTTTTTGATAAGTGTGTGTGTGTGTGTGTGTGTGTGTGTGTATGTGTGTGTGTACTTTTTTCCTTAAGGCTGTGTAGACAAGTATTCGTGTAGCTTTTACAAGTCTCATTAATTCTAGTGAAGCAAAAGATTATCCTAAAAGATAAAAGGGAAAAGAAAGGAACAACAACAAAAAAAGTCTCATTTGGTAGAAAAAGGCCAAACCAGTATCATCTTCTATTACTGCCGCACTCAGCTAAAGCATAGTTATATATTTTTAATAGCGACTAACTACAATTTAGAATTTACTTCACTCAGAAAAGTAGGCAAATTCACAATAGATGGACCCACTATATTTGTGATTTTTGTCAACAGTAGAAAATCTTATTGTGTTCCTATCAATTTCATATGACACATTATTGACATCATAAAATGTCAATCATTTTCATCCCAACTAATTATTCAACTTTTAGGTCTTGTTATTTAATGTGCTGGTAAGTATGCACATATGTTACTATATCATCATTTAAAATACCTTGATAACTGCTTGCAATTGTTTGCCTTTGTAATATAAAAACATTTTGTTTTCTCATTTTATTATTTTTATGTCTCTTTTTCCCTAATGGGGATTGAACTCAGGGATTTGATGTGTGCTAGGAAGGTCCTCTACTGCCTAATTCACAACTGCAGTCTGATACTGTGTATTTTTTTTTTTTTTTTTGCCAGTCCTGGGCCTTGGACTCAGGGCCTGAGCACTGTCCCTGGCTTCTTTTTGCTCAAGGCTAGCACTCTGCCACTTGAACCACAGCGCCACTTCTGGCCATTTTCTGTATATGTGGTGCTGGGGAATCGAACCCAGGGCTTCATGTATACGAGGCAAGGGCTCTTGCCACTAGGCTATATCCCCAGCCCCTGATACTGTGTATTTTATTGTATACTTTTGAGAACATTTTTCTGAAAAATAACCCGGGGCTTTATCAGAGTCCCATGACGCAAAAGACATTAAGGACTACATCTGTATCTAAGGTATATAAATGAGCTGTATGATAACAGAAATACAAACCTGATGTTTATGGTTGGTATGACTAACACCTTTGCATTTTTCTTTTATTTTCATTTGATTCAAACCACAAACTCAAAGTCCTACTAATAGCTGTTCCTTCTTTAAAAATATAAAACTTTTGGTTTTTAGTAATCAATTCTACGTATATTTCTCTTATTAGATAACTGTAAATCATTATTTTAATAGGTGATTGTATTGGGATTTTATCAAAGTGACTATCTTCAAAGAAACATTGACCCAAGACTGTTTTTACATGAAAAGAAAAAGAAAAATAATTCTTTCCTTTATCTGTTAACTATGTGTATCTGTGTCTCTGTGAAATCAAAGACATAGTTGTAAATATTTGTAGATCATAAAAGAGAAAAACATTTGGAAATGGGGTGGGTCTTTTATGTTAGTTATGCAAGGGCTATTTCTCAGAGAAAAATATACAAATTCATTGCAAGATAGATAGATAGATTCAAAGGAATCTGAGCTAAGGGGAAAAAAATCTCAATTTCAGAAATTTTCTTTCCTCAATGCTTTTTTGAGAGCTCCCAGTTAAATCAGGCTGCTCGAAATGGCAAGAGGAACAGTGAGTTGAACAAGCATGTTACAGTATGAGTTTCTTTTTGAAAAGGGAAGCTTGATACTCAGCTCTCTGACCCTAGACCTGAGGTTCTCTCACACAGGACCACAGGAAAGTCTATTATACCAGTAGATAACCACATGGCTGGCTTTCTTTCTTTCCTTTTTTTTTTTTTTTTTTTTTGATGCAGGTCCTTGGACATAGACTCAGGACCTGGGTACTATCTTTATAGAACTGATTCACATGAAGTCAATACCTAGAATGTAGAAGAACTGGTTTTAAACCCTAGATGCACTAACTCCTTTATTAAAATATAGGAAACTACTAAACTATAGGAGGGGAAATACTTTGGATGATGAAATTGACTCAAGAATATTATTTTCTTCAGTAATGAACAAATATTTTGGAATCACATTAATTTCAATTTAACCCATATAACATTGGCAAATGGCACTTCAAGTAGATATGGATTAGCTACAGGGATTCTTTTCCTCAGGTTATTTGTCATTCTTCAAAGTTAAAAGTTGTGGGGGTTTTTTGTCTGTTTTTTGTTTTTTTTTTTTACTTTGGTTTCAGAAAGGTTAATAGAGTTTTGCTGAAAATGTATGAACAAGCAAATGCAAATTTGGCTAGATAATAATTTGGAATAGGGCAAACTTCATTCTACCAACTTGTAGGGCAGAATTATAGAAACAAATCATAGGGATTAACAGGAACAAATATCCTGGCCTTATCACCATTACAATGAACACTTCTAGTTAATGCTCATTCAAGCTCTTATGAGATAAAAACCACCAGTGAAACACAACATGGCCCTTGCTTTTGTGGAATGATGTAACTAATTCTAAAACTTGCAACTGTGGGGGAAAAAAAAGCACTCTGACTGGTCCTCAAAACCAAGTCATTTTTGAGTTGTTGTTTTTTTGTGTTTTTTTTTTCAGTTTTTAGTATCAAACTGAATTACAGAGAGGTTACAGTTTCATACATTAGGCATTGGGTACATTTCTTGTACTGTTTGTTACCTCGTCACTCATTCTCCCTCCCCCCTCCCCCTTTCCCTTTCCCACATGAGTTGTTCAGTTCATTTATACCAAACAGTTTTGCAAGTATTGCTTTTGTAGTTGTTTTGTCTTTTTTTACCCTGTGTCTCTCGATTTTGGTATTCCCTTTCAATTTCCTACTTCTAATACCAGTATACACAGTTTCTAGCCCATATCTCTACCACCCAAAGGCGGGGAAAAACCTTCCATATAATGATGGTGTCAAGGAGTAGAGTTAATATTGTAAGATTACTAACAGGATATGTATTAACTATTTGATTCCTGATTTTTTTACACATTCTTTGGAAAACATACATTATGTACTCACCATCCAGATAAAAGAGATGTGAACATTCAGCTGTATTTTCCTGCCTATTTTTAAAAAGTAAGTGTCATGGACTCTTTATTACCTCTTACACTGCTCTAACTTAAACCCCTTCAACATCCAAACCACTACTAATATTATGCCAATAAACATACAGACACAAGTATAAACCACTTTATTTACCCCAGGCTCAGGTGTGTGGGGACATAAAGCCCACTAAATAAATGAGGTAATAAAATTTGGGGCAGGATGAAACAAATGAGATTTGAACCTAGCTCTGCCCTATTCTGAAGCAATTCCATGCAGTTTTCATCACCACATGTAAGATTCAACTCTTCCTTCATAGCCCTGCTTTGTAGCAGTCTTTCAGCAACTGAGAAAATGACAATGTTCATTAATTTGGACAATAACCCACTAGTCTCAGCTCTGCAGAGTTGAGGCCTTGCCCTCAGCCATAACTGAGCATTTACTACATGCCAGGCACAGTGCTTTGAAACCACATGATACCCAATACGCAATCAGTCACTCAGGGGCTGGAACGATGATACAAGGCTCCCTCAAATCAAGTCCATGGTCTCCTATCAAATGACAAAGAGATTTAAAGGTATCCCTGCCTCAGAATTGTTTATATACTCAGGCAGCAAGTCCTGCATGTGGTCACCAAATGAATGCATTTGCTTAGCTGATTTTTTTTTTTTTTTTGCCAGTCCTGGGCCTTGGACTCAGGGCCTGAGCACTGTCCCTGGCTTCTTCCCGCTCAAGGCTAGCACTCTGCCACTTGAGCCACAGCGCCGCTTCTGGCCGTTTTTCTGTATATGTGGTGCTGGGGAATCAAACCTAGGGCCTCGTGTATCCGAGGCAGGCACTCTTGCCACTAGGCCATATCCCCAGCCCCACGCTTAGCTGATTTTTAATCATTCCCCAAGACATGGTGGAGAGAATCAGTCTAGGGTTTCCATGCATTCGCTTTCATGTCTAGACACTGAGAGACAACCTATTCCTTTTTTGGTTGTTGCTCCATTTCATCCTCCACTAAAGAGAGCTTGAATGTCAGGTCTATGCAAACACTCAGTGGCTACAGAATTCAACTTATTTTCCTTTACCATTTCATATTGGTAAAAAGAATGTTGGCAGATTCATTCATTCTACACTTCTGTAGTTAATACCCACTCCCCACCAGATTTCAGGCGCTGTTCTAGGCATACTTTGAAACAAATAAAACAGTGACGATATTCATTTTTTTAGGGGAGAACATCAACCATTAAATGAACAATTAGTACCGATGAGTCTGGTAACAAGTACTAAAGATATGGAAACTGAGAAAGAAAGAAAGGAAGCAAGGAAGGAAGGACTCAGGAAAGCCTCTCTTTTTACCAGCATCTGAACAAGGACTAGGATGGAAATAATGACAGAATCACCTTCATATCTGAAACAAAAGTATTTCCTGTATAGAAAATGGCAAGTGTAAAGGCCCTGAGTGATTAAAATGTATGGTATGCTCCAAGCCAACAAAACAGGATGATTCAGACTAACGGCTAAGGCCAGAGAGTCAGGGGTCTGATCATCAAAAATCTTGCTGTCATGGTGTGGCTTTACATTTCAGTTCAGGAGAAAAGTGAAGGCATTAGTGTATTATTTACAATGTTCTAAGTAACTACATTTAACCTGAAGTCAGAGATGTGAGCACCAGGGAAGTGAACAGAACACATCATTTATGGCTATCTGTCCCAGAAGAATGTTCTTTCCAAGGGCTTGTGCTTGCACTGTGACAGGTGAGGAGTGTGCAAATATAATCTGGAGGCCATTGCATTAGAATCATCCAACATGCCTGTTGAATAAGGCTCCATCTGCTTGGGAGCTCACCAAGGGTGCCAGCAAAGATGATAGTGTAGTTACATTTAGCAAGAAAGATGTGCAGGTAACTGCAAAGGTGTGCAGGTAACTGCAAAGGTGTGAAGGTTCATATGGGATAAAAGGGGAAGGGGATGGAGATGAAATAATTCAGGGATGTATAGGAGATACAAATCTAAAGGACTCGCTGACTACTTCGATTTGCAAAGCCGTGGTTAATTGAATGAGCATGGGAATCAAGATTTGGTTCCAATTCTTAGTTCTAACTCCTATATTATATCGGATCAGGGATAATCCATTTGATCTCTGAGTTTTAGATTCCTTCCCACTTGTGAAACAGGAATGATAATATGTACTTTGCTGGTTTCTGATGAGAAACTACGTGCACAGTATTTATCACAGTGTTTGGCACACAGTACTTGGTAAATTAAAGCTGGAATAGTACATGTGGTTGTCATTATTCTATGTAGCAAGTGACAGAGGAAAGAGTCTAGGATGACATTCAGAAATCTGGCTCAGATAACTAGAAGGATTTTAGGGAAGAGAAAGAGTAAAAATGAGGTGCTAACAGGAAGCCACATTGATAGTGACTTTATAGTAGCAGCCTCACTATTTTTGCTGATATTCAGACCATTAAACACAGGGCAAAAGGAATATGTGTGCAGTCTCAGCCTGGTATTTAACACTAGCTCTTTAATTTACATGTGTTATTTAATTTCTTTAAGATGATGTGTTTTGCAATGCTTTACACAAGAAGAATAGGGTACATGTAAAACACAAATGATTGATTCTATGAGGCCCATTCAATCAGTGATGAGTAGTATAGAGCTGTCAGTGTAGACCTCTAATTCCCAAACCCTTGTTCCTGTCACTTCTTTGTGACCCATGTGATTCAACACCACAGATCTGATTAGACAGAAAAAACATATTCCTTAGATAATTGTATTTTCTTCAGTTTCCTGTGCATGCACTATGGAAAACAGCAGTTGTATCTATTCGAGTGATGTTGCAGCTGACAATAAAAAATGTTGATAACCACAAAGAGAAACTGGAATTGTCAAAGGCTGGTGGTAGACATAAAAACTAATACCATGTGAAAAAATCCTAAGCGGTATCTCCCTAGACCTCAAAACACACCAGTACCTAACACATCATCAGTTCTACTCTTAGTGTTATATGCAACAGAAATGGATGCTTTTGTCCACCAAAACACATACAAACATTCAAATTAGCATCATTCATCATAACCAACTGTTAATATCTAAAAATCCTCCAACAACACAATAGGTGACAAAAATTGTAGTGTACTCCTGAAATGGAATACTTTGAAGCAATACAAAAAATAAAATTCTGGTAAATGCAAAATCATAAATGAATTTTGCAGATACGATGTTGAACAAGATGTAATAAGCCCATCTTATTCACAGATCTATTACATGTTGTTTTCTCCAGACATAGGAAAAGAACAATAATTATTATAATTTCAAATGAAAAGAATATTCAGAAACAAAAAAATTTAAGTACTGGCATATTTGTTATGCAGTTCACTCAATGCAGAGAAATTCTCAGCCATTCTTGTGTCATCATCAGTTTTGTTTAAATCATTATGTGATCTGCTGAGTAGATTGTTTGCCTGCCCTTAATTTTGGACTTGCAAAGAGCAAATGGTGCAACCCAAAGCAAGGTAAAAGTTACTTTTCCTTTAATTACTGAAGTGAAAAGGTGGGATTTGTATGATGGTATTTGGGGGGAAATAAATCAGAAATCCATTGTACAGCATAGAACTCTATGCATTCTAACATTCCAGAATAGCAATCTACCTGTGGATCACTTCATGTTTAAATTCAGTGTTAGACTTCACAAGCCCCCCCTGGGTTATACATGCTGCTTGGGTTGGGGGTGGGGGTGGGGGGCAATAAGGAACTGTCTATGGTGCTGAAATGGTTTTATATGTTGATGGGTAGTAATTGCACAAAGTATTCACTTAATAAAGTAAAGATCCATCAAGCACTATACATAAGAATTATGTACTTTGTTCATTGTATGTTTGACCTTGGTTAGAGAATTGAAAATTATATTTTTGAGGTCCTGAAATATTACAAGTGGACCTTGAATCCTATACTTCTGATTATGAGGGAATTTTATCTTCATTTGATCTGCCTCACCTGTTTATATGTGTACCTAGTATGTCATAAGGATTAGTAAATATTTCTGTAACACACACACACACACACACACACACACACACACACACCTATGGGATTAGATGAGTTCCAATCCAACTTCCAGGACATTCTTACCTGTCTCTTAGGTGAGTCAGAGCCCATGGTGACATCTTTCTGTACATGTAAATGAGTGGGGGACCCTGTCTATACCTGGCCATTGTCTCATTAGATGCAATAAACCATAAACCCAAGCAGGAGTTCTGCAGTATGACACAGCAGTATTGCTTGCATTAGACCAATTTTCCACTTATGACAGCAGTAATAGCACTAAAAGCCAATAAAAGCAGTCTGTTCGTTCAGAGATCAGCTTTTATGGCTTATTCTAAATATTATCAAGTGAATCAAGAGCCGTCATTATAGTGTCTAAAAAACCTTCATACCTTGTAAGCAAACAGTGTGACTTTGACAAATAATCATTAGTATGCCGGTGTGAGGCCAGTGCTGGGGGAAAAAAGTCAAATAACAGACATTTCCTTTTACATAAGTCATTAAAGTAATGTTGGTTAGTTTCAGAATAAACAAAATGGATTTCCTATGTAAAATGATATAGTATCGCTTTCAATAATTCCAGCACTATTTGGTACTTTATTTCTAGGCAGCTGAAGATATTGGCTACCATCGTTGTTCCAGCTTTGTTAGTCCTTTGGCAGCATATAAGGAAATTTTGCTAAAACTGATGAGGGCTCAGCCAATGACACAGTCTCAGCCAGCATTTCGTATGGCTCACTGAAAGTCAATCTCAGTGATTCAAACTTTACTAGTTTTAAATTTGTTGAATATTCCTGAATGCCACACTAAAATGATTTGTTTATAAAGACTATCATAAGGGGGGGAAAACAAATCCAGTAAAACTCCAGTTGTTTTCTTTGTTAATATGAAGACTTTGCTTTCATGATGGTTGAAAACATAGACTTTCTGAAGCATAATTTGGAAAAATTATAAACTATCAGACCAACAAGTTGGAAATTTTGGTGGTTTTTTTTTTCTGGAATAGGCCAAATACAAATGTTTTGAACTGTGCAGGACAGAAATTAATATAAAAATTACTCAATTCTGCCATTATACTATGAGTATGGAGATAATGTATGAAGTAAAGAATGTGGTCATTTTTCAATAAAACTTTATTTCCAAAATCAATGTAGTGAGCTACTGTTGGTTCATGGCACATAGCTTAAGTCTCTGCTCTACATTGCCATAGAATCTACCAGAGCAGATCTATGTTCTACTGTGTTTACAAGTGTATCCTCAGGCAGGCATCTAAGCATGGAACAGAGGTTAGATATTTGCTAAATATCTACCAACTAAATACTGATTGATTATATTCCTTAAAAAAATCAGTGTTATTCATTGACCAGTCCTCTTCTTGGCATTATCTTAAGAAAATAATCAGAGACAGAGGCCAAGCATTTTCAATGTGTACTCATCACACTAATTTTCTTTTCATAATAACAAGACAATGGAAGTAATGTGAATATCTAGCAACTGGGGAGTAGGTAAAGGAAATACATCCATTCACCAGAAAGAATTTAGTGCAGTCATCTTAAATGAGGATATAAAATATTCAGAAAATAGCAATTAATGACTTTAACATATTTTAAATGTATCAATTGTATTGGGGGCTAATAGTTTTCATTAAACACATGTTTACTAAACATGTTCTATATACCAAGCACTGTTCTAGACCCTAGAACAAGAATGTAGACAGCAAAACATCTTGTACATACAGCATTTATATTATCTTACTATCTCTACTGAGTATGATTGTATATTTATTAGAAAGAGAGTATGTGTGTACGTTTTAAGCTTGAAATCTTCATTAAAGTATTTGTAAACATTCAGTGTAAGGAAATAAAAAATGAATATCATTTACTTTATTTTGATTCGGGACATTTATTAATGCTGGTGGGTTACTTCAATTGTCACCAATTAATGAACAGTTTTATTTGGAAATTAAATGCTCACTAAGACATAAGTTTTTAGCAAAACATCCTTGTGTCAAATAAAATTTATTTTCTAGCTCTTCATGCATTAGTTATTTTATGGTGGACAGTGCTCTAAGTATGTCACAAACAACAGTTGATTTAATCTTCACAACACATGTATGACAAGTGGTGTTATCACAGGATAGTAGAAGTGAGGCACAAAAGACTTACTCATTCAAGGTCATCACAAGGTGAACCAGAGGCAAGACTAGGTCTTCCCCAGGCAGTACATTCCAAGGCCTTTATTGTTCATTATCATAAATACTCTTGGCAAATAGAACATTTAAAACAGGTTATAGTTCATTAATACCAACATTTTGTAAGTGAAAAATCTCTAACATTAGTTATCATTATGAGAAAAGCAAGACTGAGGGTGAAGCCTTTCTAGAGACCTTGGGGATTTCTGTGTGGAAGGCATAAATCACAGTTGCAGGCTTGTGTCATTACTGCTAAAGACGGGGCCTGTTTCACTTGTTTGTTCTTGGAGACAAAGTGCTCAGAATAGTAATTCCCTCAAATAAATAGTAGCAACTAATAATCGATGTTATGAATAGATGTCATTCTCCCTTTTAATAGAAGTCACTTCATAAAACTGGTACAAACCTTTAAAAGAGCTAATGTACAGCTAAAGATATTGGTTTTTAAAGTTCCATCATTACCAATATCTGATAATTTTTATAACATTATGTAATGCATATTCAATTTGGAGGCTCCTTTTTACATTCTTCAGTCCGATTAGCACTAATTACTTGGAGCAAGATGCATTGCAAGTACAACCTTTAACAGTAAGTTGACCAACAATGTCATTTTAAAAGTGCCTTTCAGTGATTATTTCTGTCACCTACTTGCCCTACAGTTCAAAGGAATTAAATTTATTTTGTTAAATATGACTAACTTTTTTTCATTTTCATAAGCAATAATTTATCTGCAGTCAAATGTACAAAATGTTGTGTTTTGAATTCCTTAGTTGAATTCTGAGACTGCTTACTCTGTCTCTCCATCTATACAAACACGTGCGCTCGCACACACACACACACACTTCCACACCATTTCTTTGTACTCATGTACACACAGAGAGCATGTATTTTTTCACTCTCATTTATGATATTTATAATGCTTCGTTTTTAAAAAGTAATAAAGTTTTGTGTCAAAAAGAAAATCCTGAAACTCACTGTATACTTTACTATTGAACAAATCAGAAAAATATACCCTTTGAAAGACTGCAATTGATTAGTAATGCCTGCAGTTGGCACAGCACCTGAGCAATGGCAGCACACTTTTGCCAAACACATCTGGACCTGGCTTTGTTTCCTCTGATGCTACCCAAATACTCCCATAAGCCAAAAACAAGACCCACATTTCTTTTAATGGCCTCATAACTCAAGACTTTTCACCAGGATCGACCTTTTCCCAGTTAGGTGATATTACTGTATTATCTTGAGCTCAGTGTTTTAGAGAGAATTTTTTTTTTCTTTTTCTGGACCATGTCCCGGGTGATGGCACTGATCCCAAAGTACTCCTGGAGAGAAACAATTCTGTGATCTTATTCTGAAGCTTTTAAGACTTTCTTTTGGATTAAAAGTCTTAGCATCTCATTTTTGACAAGGAAAAAGAGGTGATAAGTACTATATAAACACATATTTTCTTTAGAGTAGTCTTCAGAGAGTTAGTTGAGTCAAGTCAGTTTTAATGAACTAGCCAGGCTTAGCACTCCGGTTATCTCACCTCTGGGGACAGGCGTTCACATGGGCATGAAATCTCATGCATATCTTTCAAGCCTCACTGGGTGAATCTTAGATCTGACAGTCCTTTTACAATTGAGGTCATCTTCATTGTGCAGAAAAGCCTCGCTCAGACAAAATGCTGTTCTGGCAGGAATTCCTTTGGCAACAAGCAGGCAGGGAGAGTGAATATGGAGGTCAAGTAAGGAAGGCAGATGCTACAAGGTGCTAATTACAGTGCACACAACCACACACGACCCATCAGACAAGTTCTGTACCATCTTCATTGTGAGCTGTCTCCTTTCTCTTTTATTTTTTCTTTCTGTGTTGTTTTCTTCTATTTTTTTTGTTTCCTTTCTTTCTAAAAATCTTGTCCAGAAATAAAGTCTAGCTGAGTGACACAGCAAATATTCATTTATGCTGTTTCAATGAAAAGCTGGAGGATAACATAAGGAATTTAGGAGGAAAAGAAAAGAAAAGAGTAATGGAGTTTGCACAGTCTCGTAAATGTGATGCATTCAATCTACATGAGATTCAGAATTTGCTGAGCAGTTTTTAATAAAGTTAAAATATATACTTACCATGCAACCCAGCAATTTCACTCCTGGATATTTACCCAAGGGAAATAAAAACATATGCCCAGAGCAACTTTATACATGCTGGCTAAAACAGAAAAGTATCTATGCATTTGAAGACAATGAATAAACCAATTGTCATTTATTCCTATAATGGATCATGCCTCTGTATTATAAGTGAATCTGCTCAAAAACAGGACAACTAAAACCAGACAGGACCTAGTAGAAAGATAGAATGGGGAGACCTTTCAAAACACACATTGAATCCACACAGACAGAGGCTTCCTGCAGCTGGGTTGGTAAGGGTAGGGTGGTTGAAAAGAAATATGAAGGAACTTCCTGGAGGGAGGATAATGTCTCACACTTGCCAGGAGTGGTGTTAGCATTTGTCAAGACCTCAATGTAAATCAGAATTAGTACATTTTATCACATATAAATTTGTACATACACGAAATCGCACAAAATACATGACTTCTTAAGTGAGGGTTGACATCACCGTCCCCCCCCCCCCGTTTTTTTTTTTAGGCATCACAGTGTTGACCCCTGTGACAGAGAGCTAAAGAGTCAATTTGTGCTTTTATAGAGGATTTCCTGTCTAACCCAGTTTTAGGGATTGTGAGTTAAAATGCCTAGACCCCAGAAACAGCTTCACCACTGACTATTTCTGAGACCTTTTCTGGGGTTTCAGTGTCCTCAACTTTAAGGTCAGGGAACCAGGGCAGGATTTTCAAGTGAAAGATCCAAGGGTCACATGTGGCCCGCATGTGCGAGGGCAGAGAAACGTTTATTAAATATTTGTGCTAATTTTTATTTAAAAATCAGAAATGGTTCATTGAAACTCCAGACAGCTGGCTTCTTTTCTGAACCAAATACCTGATGATACCAAATCTGCCTATGCAATGATGCCACTTGGCCAGACAGGAAGAGTCATAATTCTTTACCCAGGCATTACATCTTCTAGCTTGTCTGCTCTCTTCCAGAACCTTCTACCCTTTCCATATGTGCCCAGACCCAGTCATTTGGAGTTTAAAAACCCAAATTTAAATCAATGATGAATATCTGGGATTTTTGAAGATATAAATAACCTCCCAGATTTCATACATGGTCTATAGTGTCATTTTACAAATAAAAAGAAAAGAAATTTATTTTCAGGAAAAGTCTTGTTATATAGTATAGGTTGGCCTTGAAATCATGATCCTGTCACCTCAGGCTCCTGAGTGCTGGGATTACAATTATGTACAACCTCACCTGGCTATAAGTAAATTTTTCATGCATTAAAAATTGATTTCTTGGGCTGGGGATATGGCCTAGTGGCAAGAGTGCCTGCCTCGGATACACAAGGCCCTAGCTTCAATTCCCCAGCACCACATATACAGAAAATGGCCAGAAGCGGCGCTGTGGCTCAAGTGGCAGAGTGCTAGCCTTGAGCGGGAAGAAGCCAGGGACAGTGCTCAGGTCCTGAGTCCAAGGCCCAGGACTGGCAAAAAAAAAAAAAAAAAAAATTTGATTTCTTGGTCTAGAGGTATGGCTCAAGGGGTAGAGCACCAGCTTAGCAAGTGTGAGGCCCTCAGTTCAAACCCCATTACAACTGAAACAAATAGCCAAATCAGACCCTTGAAGTGTTCGTTCACCTGACAGAGTGAAACATAGTCAAGCTGCGAAATTTCAGTTCACCATCTCCAAACACTAAACCAGAAGTAACGGTATGGTCTGATAAGTGCTATAAAAAGTTTCCGTAACTCAAGTGTCCTTCAACTTAGAATATGACAGCCTTTTTCAGCAAATGATAAAAAAAAAAAAAAAACCAGTCCCGGAAATACATGTATTTATATGAGGTTGATCTATGTTTTCATGTCTTTTATTCTTTTCTTTTAGTTTAATATCAGTGTAGAGCAGCAAGATTATACATGCTTATTAACCTGCTTTTGGAAACTGTTTACTTATTCTCCCTGCTATGAAATGTTTGGTAATGGGCTCAAATTAGGTGTACCTTAGAAGCTTGAAAGAACTCATCTGTAAAAATCAACTAAAATGTTAACCACTTTTTCCAGTGTTGCTACATGATTCCACTTGTATAAATACTCCAAATTTCAAAATAATCTAAAATTTCTAATTTATTTGGCTAATTCTGTGGTTTGCATTATTAGATTTCCCAGAACTCTATATTCTTGGTACCCTTCCTTCCCTGAAGGAAAAAGACACTCAGAGATTTATTTATCCTTTTACCTTTGTCCAGTTTTTCAATTTCTGACTCAACCTACATTTCCTTTCTTGTAATTTTTTAAGACCATTTTCTGTTTCTTTTTGTTGTTTAAAACTTATTTCATTCAATTTCAGTGAAGAGAGAGGTTTTTCTAAATTTATATTCCAGCCAGCCTTAAACTTGTATATTTAGTATTAAATCAATAGATTTGTTTCTAAATATGTAATTTTGCTTTGATCTCTCCCTCTGTCCTCTGTCTGTCTCTGTCTCTTTCTCTCTCTGTCTGTCTCTCTTTCTCTGTCTGTCTCTGTCTCTGTCTCTGTCCCTCTCTCTTTCTCTCTCTCTCTCTCTCTCTCTCTCTCTCTCTCTCTCTCTCTCTCTCTCTCTCTCTCTCTCTCTCTCTCTCTCTGGTCTTTTTATGTAGTTACTCTGTAAGGAGCCTAAGGACTCATATCCACTGGTCAAATGTTTTACTACACAGCTATACACCCACTTCCTCTGCTTTTGTCTCCACAGAAGTTTGGAAAATAGTTACATTTCAAGTTGGTCATGGCTTCCTTTTAAAGATTGTTATAATTAATTTGATAGATTAAGTCATGGTAGTAAAATATGGCCTATACATTTTTAGCTTTGTAGAATGTATTGATTGGCATTTTCTTTTGATGTAACATATGGTAAGTGATTATTCTTTTTGGTGAATACTGTATGTGAATATTCCAAATAAATAAATATTTCATTGATTTCTAAAATAATATTTATTTTCCATTATATTTCAACTGTCTGTTGCTAGTAACTCATATCTGTAATCCTAGCTACTCAGGAGGCTGAGATAGGAAGATTGTAGTTCAAAGTCAATCCAGGCAGTAAAGTCCATTTGACTCTTACGTCCAATTAACCACTAAAACCCAGAAGTAGAACTGTGGCTCAAGTGGTAGAGTGGTAGTTTTGAGCAAAAAGCTCAGGGACAGTGCCCAGGGCCTAAGTTCAAGCACCAGGACAGACAAACAGACAGACATATATGTGTATATATACATATATATAAATTGTAGCTTTCTTAACTTTGTGTATCAACTTTAAAATTTTTTGACAGATTGACAAAATAACAACATGGGTACTCACTAGACTTATATTTTCCCAGCTTTTGTTTATATTTAACTTTTTTGATATACAAGAATCTGAAGACATTTTCTGAATCAAAGGAGTATCCCATTTGAATTGCTTTTATTCCTAATCACTAGTAGTGAATATATATGTATATATACATATATATATAATACATACTCCAGAAAAAATTCTCATAAATACTCTGCCAACTTTTTTATATAAAATACTTTTATAAATGGAAAATATTTTTGAAGCAAATAATTTATATAAAGTGGATATTTCTTTGAGGTACTTCTCTAAAACAAAGATAACAGAATCAATACCTTTTTGAGAAAAGCATTAAGATGCAAAAAATGGGATATGAGAATTTTAATGGTTTGGGAAATAAAGCTATACATCATTATATACTTGTAAAAAATGCATACAGGGCAATTTCTGGAGATGAAGCCTGGTAAGAGGGATTGATTCTGGTCAGGCCCTAATTCCTACCTAGGACTGCATGTGATTTTAATGAGAGTTGCATTAATTAATCAAAGTCATGTATGAAAAAAGAGTCCAGTATGATTGGTGAACTTGGAAGGTGACAGTATGAAAACCCAGATAACATAAATTCCAGAAACCCAGAGACACACATTCCTTGTTTATAGGATTTTACTTCCTTAAATCTATTCCCAAGCGTTTTGGGGACTTTGATGCCTTTTAAATGTTATTCTTTTTCTGATTAATTTTCCAATTTTCTTTCTCTTTTCTTGACCCTTATCTTCCTCCTTCCCTTCCTTCTCTTTCCATCTTTGAGCTCATCCATGATACTTCTATACCTCATAACTACATTCTCTCCTTCTAGAAATGGGTTTTCTTTCCAAGAGAAGCAACGGCCACTGACATTCCTGTCCTAACTACTGAAAGCTCCACTGTTATCTCCATGGAGAAACTCTCAAAGACATTTATTCCTGAACCTCCCCTTCTAGTTTTAACAAAGAGGGAAGAGTTTGTCAAAGCAATTCCTCCCCAGTAGTGAAAGCACACTCAGACAAAACAAGTCCCCTACAATATCATGTCATATAATATCAAAGTACTTTTCTAGAAAAGACTTTGTGGTGGCTTCCCTTTCCATAAGGACTATGTACATTCTCTTTCATTTTTCATGGTCTGTTTTCTTATACTAGTTCCCTATCCAATCTGTGATTTATTATACTGCTGACAAAATATTCTCTCCACCACTGGCTTTGCTTTCCTGTCATTCACTTAGTCCATACTCTGGCCTTTCCTTGGCTTTCACAGTGGGGAGAAATTTTAATCCATTTCCCAGGGAACAGAAAACATATGCTGAAATTCCAAATATCCATACAAAATATGTTTATGTAAGCTTCCAGTTGCAGGCATAGGAAAAGAACTCATCTACTTAAAATATTAGTATGCTAAATATGTTTAGAAGACTCTTCACTTGGGAGTAAATGAGTTGTAAAGGAATTTCTCACAGAATAAACTAAAAGACCATTGTCATTGTTTAGCCCCTACCATTGTTTCTGTATATTTTGAGCAAAGGAGGACACACTGGTTGGCTCTCCTGTCTAATGTGTCATTCATGGTAGGGATGCAGCAGTGTGTGTGTGTGTGTGTGTGTGTGTGTGTGTGTGTGTGTGTGTGTGTGTGTTTCCTAATACAGCAATAATTTCTTTTGTCTTTGTTGTTCCTTAGTGAACACTGAGAAAACGTACAGGGCTATTTGAACAGTTGAATCCGTGATCCTTCAAAGTTAATTTAACTTCCTAAACTAGAACAGCAAGGATAGGTTTTATTAACTGTAATTAAGCATTACTATTTCATTTCAGAGAAATCACAGAGTTTAGGATTATACTGTATACCCTCACTGGGAAGACTGACAAACAGGTAAAACCATGTCTCACAAATTACATTTCTCTCTCGATGGCTCAGAAAACTCAAATAAGCCTTAAGTTGATTTTAATTCTCTTGGAAACAAACAGTTTCAGAATGTGCCTTAAAGAGGTATGACTAATGATGAGGAACTTAACTAAAATTATTTGATTTTCCTTCTATTACTGAGAACACAGAATTTGTAGCCCATTGTTACTAATTGTAGTATAAAGGAATTTCAGGTGTATTATTCCAAGTATAAATTGGTGTAATTCTAGGAAAGAAGAGGAGAAGGGGTAGATTCTGATTTTAAATTGCATGTTTGCAGACATTTTACAAGTTTTCCATGTAATTAGCAATGTTTTTGGTAAGATGCCCAGACTCTTCAGTTTGCACATAATCAAGGCATTAATGAACTTTCCAATGAGACAGTGGTCTTTGTCCATTTCTAGACATTGCATGGCGGCCAATTTCCAATGTTCAAAGGGCACGTGATCCATGGCTGAGGGAATGGGCTTCCTTCTCTCCCCTAGCCCAGATCCACTCATTATGAAGCAGATGTCAGGACAACCCAGGCTCATCCTCAGCGTTTTTATGTGTGTGCTTATCAAGCCTATAAATTTGTAAAATAAAAGTTTGGCTTGAAAAAAATCATCTGTCATTACTCTATTTTATTTCTTAACCTATAGTTTACTGATATTTTAACTTCCACTATTCTTCTAAATGAAATAACTCAACTTCCTTGACACCAAAGGGACAATAGGGTTATAGAATTTTACCTGCTCACTGTGTTTATTGGTTTAGACTTTTATTGGTATAGACTTTTGATAGTTTTTTTGTTTGTTTTTTATGCCAGTACTGGACCTTGTCTCTTAGTTTCTTTTGCTCAAGCTAGTGCTCTACCACTTGAGCCATAGCTCCACTTTCAGATATTTTGGGAGTTTATTGGAGATAAGAGTCGCATAGCAAATCTAAACAACATTGAGATTCTGTCTGACCCCAATTAGAATGGTCATTATCAAGAAAATTAATAATAACAGATGCTGATGGGGATGTGGACAAAAACTGCTACATTGTTGGTGGGAATTAAAACTTGTTCAGTCACTATGGAAAGCAGTATGGAGGGTCCTCAAAAGACTAAACATAGAACTTTCCCACGACTCATCAATCCTACTCCTGGGCATCTACCCAAATGACCACGAACCAGCCTTCACTAATGCCACCAGCACAACCATGTTCATTGCAGCATTATTTACCATAGCTAAGGTATGGATTCAACCCAGATGCCCTCCATGGATGAATGGATCAAGAAAATGTAGTATATATACACAACGGAATTCTATGCTTCCATCCAAAAGAATGATATTGTCCCGTTTGTAAGGAAATGGACTTAGAAAAAATTACATTAAGCAAAGTAAGTTAGACCCAAAGAACCGTGGCCTGCATGGCTTCCCATGCAGGGAAACGTGCTGGTTATGATGGTAAATACCTGCCATTTCAACTAAGGATCACCAAGAGGATTTTGTTACATATTGGTCTGGCTCAAATATAAGACCTTATGTGAAAAAAATAGTAAGGCAAAAGGGGCTGAAGGGTATGACTCAGGTGATAGAGTACTTGCCTATCAAGTACTGAGTTCTGCCTATCAAGGCCTGAGTTCACACCTCAGTACTACCAAAAATATTATTATTATTATTAAAAATAATTGAATGCCCATCAGATTATTATAAGTTATACATAATGTGGCACATTCAGAGTACAAATATTTGAACATTATTATAGAGAAAAGTTAAGTTAGAGAAAAACTGACCTAGATAATAATGCTTCTTATTTTATTAAAAAAAAAAGAGGGATGCTATCTACATATAAATCACTGCATAGAAGAATGTGGTAAAATGGCCAAGAGTTGAACTACCATGCGAGGTAACTGAATGTCTCTATGGAGAAGGTGGGACTGTGTGTAGGATTCTTTGGCTATTACAGTTTTGAGAAAAAGATTATCTTTTTCTACACGGTGATAAAGTTAAGCAATAAACTTCTCAGTATTTCTTGACTTCAGAGATGGAAACGTGGGGCTTTTAAAACATCATACTTCTGCTACCTTAATATTAGGGAGAATAAACTTGTTATTTATGGTTCCAAATGTTTCCTGAGTAAAAACTAATTTTCTCCAAAGTCTAGTGGAAGAAAAGCCCCAAAGAATGTCTATTTTTGCTTTCATACCCTTTGTATATAAGATGGATTATGTTATTTCAGTTCGTGCGCACATCTGTTTATGATAATGTGAAACTTGTACAAAACAAAATAATAATTGAGAATAATTGCACAGATTGAATAAAAATAAGCAACTTTGGAATGTTTGGGCTTGACTATTTTTTAAAAAGACTCTTTTAAGTAATCTTAAAATATGACTTTAATTTACCCATTAAAGTCAACAGGATTCAAATACAGACTTTCTACCTGTTAAAATTAGGCAATTGACACTAATGTTTCATCATTACTAGTTACAATTTTATTTTTGTAATTGAAACTGGGTTTTGTTATGTACAATTATCCCCAAGTTTTAATGGTCCTGAAAAGAATATTAAAAATATAAATATGCCTACTAAATAGCTGTTATTGAATCAAACTAGATTGATTCATAATTAATCTTGTGTCTGCATTTGTTAACCTTTTTGTTGTTCTTTTGCTGAACCAACCATATTATATATATGACCACACTAGAGAAAGATTCTGGACTTTGTTTTAGAAATGGTTGTATTTTATTATTGTTGCTGTTGGTCCTAGGGCTTAAGTCTTCAGGATTTCAAGCTTACTAAGTAACACCTCTAGTTATATATATATTCTAAAATAGTATTTTTTAAACTTATGGTTACTTGTAGCCAGAATTTCCATGTCTCTGCATGGGTTTTGTCATAGTCTCTCTGGGGATTTACTTAATGTTTAGAGCTGAAGATCACCATGAAACATACTCCTTGTGGAAATAAGGCATCCCATCAGAGCAGACAAAGCTCTGGGCATTGGAAAACCTTTCACACTAACCCTTCTGTAAGTCCCCACCCATTCTCACTGGTCACCATGCATCACCTGCCTCTGAATCTAGCTTCCTCTGCCTTCACTCCATTTTTTTGTTGTTTTTTGGTTTCTTTCCCCTAAGAGACTCTCTTAATAAGACCTGAGGGTTGCCATCTTTCCTGAAATTTTACTTATATAGAATTTCTTTCTAAAATCCCAATCCTGTGTTCTATTTTTCCTCTTCTGCACTTATCACAATCGAAAATACTTTCCATTCTTAGTTTTTGTGAGGTTTCTCTATTGTGTAGTTTGTTTTGTTACACTGTTGAATCCATAGATCCTAGAACAGGTCCAAACACAGTAAGTAACAAATAAAAGACAACACGATCATGCATGACAACCAATTGGAGAGACAAGAAACTCCCTCCTATAATTAGAACATATGTTCTCCAGTTAACCCCATGGCTCTCTGTATAACCTACTCAACTTCACTGGTTTCTATGCTCTGCCTAGATTAATTTAGCTTTGGAGATTGTAACCTCTAGTCATGTCCCTAAATTACTATTCTCTTGAACTTGCCTTAACTGAACTATTTAGTTCAATATTCCCTCAGCAGTTATTACTTACAATAGCTTCTCTCCTTGATGGAGACTCCAGCCTCTAACCATCAGCGAATAGCCACCCCCTGCTGCAAGTAGGGTGATATCCATGGAAGGCTTATGGGTCACTGGCAGGTTACCCATATGCTTCAATGGAAAAACCACAGCATCAAATAGAAATATATTTAAATCTTAGCAAGATACTGTGAAAGAATTCCTCTGATGTGATAAGTCTGCAAAATCTTTCCAGTTTGTTCAATGTCACCAAGTAACAGATTTGGGGCATTGATCAATTACATGCTGATCAATACATCACTTTACTGAAACCATTCAGATCTATATGAGCCCAAATCCAATTGAAGCATCAGAGCTAGTATTACATCAAAAGACATAATTGACAATAGAGGTGATCACTCCATGTACCCCTTTTTGCAGACTGTTATTTGTGTGTGTGTGTGTGTGTGTGTGTGTGTGTGTGCATGCACGTGTGCACATGCACATCTGTACCAGTCCTAAGGCTTGAACTCAGGGCCTAGGCACTGTCCTTGAGCATTTGTGCTCAAGGCTAGTGCATTACCACTTGGGCCACAGCTTAACTTCCAGCTTGTGAATGATTAATTCGAGATAAGAGTCTCTCGGAGTTTTTTCACCTGTCCTGGCTTCGAACCATAATCCACAGGTCTCAGCCTTTTGAGTAGCTAGGATAACAGGAGTGAGCCACTGGCACCCAGCTCCTTTTGAAGACTAACTTAAGAAGCAAAACAGAGCACTCTCTATCCATTTAGATATTGACATGACAATATTGTGTCACAAATCATCCCACATTTCAAAGGCAAATGACAAAGTGCATTGATTTCTTGCTTGCATAACTATGAGTTAACTGAACTGTGGCTCATCTGAGCAAAGTGTCAAAATTTGGTTAATCTGGCACAATGTGCCTATCTCATTACTGAAGATGTCCATCATAACCTCAAGATGTTTTTCATCTTCTTTACACAGCAGCAAATTAGACATATGATTCTCAGTACAAGAGGCAGAAGAACGAATTTGCAAACCCCCTGAATTTACCATATTCTATTTGGGCCAAATGAAGTCACTAATTCATCCCATAAGGAGCAAAGATGTACAGTGTATCATGGAGAGGCCAGAGAAAGGCATGTAAAATTCTGTTTAGAACAGTGAAAGCTGAGTGATTGATGGATTTTTGCTATTTTTGGGTTTGCACTTGGGTCCACTGTATGCTATACAAACACTCTACCACTAATGCTATGTAACCCAACTCTAAGTGGGTAAAATCTTAATCTAGTACATTGCTATAATATACACTGTTATGGAACTAGAGACTTTGTAGATGTATAATCTTAGCCTTTGGGTTGCTTAGTCAGATAAAGTTAAATTCAGATGATGCCAATATCATGATTGGGAAGGTGAGGAAGCAATAGGACAAAGGGTAAACCAACACAACAATGATACTCATTAGGTGCTATGTTGCAAATGAACTTTACTACTTGGAGGGGCGGGGCAACAGGAGAGAAAAGTGGGAGAAAATGCCGGAGTGAGTAACACTGTCAAAAAATGTACTCATGACCTGACTTAAACCCTCTGTACATAAAAAAGTTCAATATAATCAAGAATCATTTGGAGACAAGGGTGGTAGATAATAATCACTTCAAGATTAGTATCATATTTGAAAATAAAGCACATTCATAAAAAAGAAAAATGCCTCTGTACATCACCTTTACAATGAAATTTAAATAAAAAAATAAGAATTTGAAGGCTGAAGACCACAGCTCTACCTCTTGGATATTAAGTTCTCCCAACTGAGATGCCATTGGTGTTTCCAACTCCACAGGCAAGAACCACCACAGAACTTGAGGACTCACTCTGAACTGAACAAGTGTGCAGCAAGTATCTTTCTTCCATTTCTCCAATGGAATTACCATCAGCCATGGGCTTGTTATGGAATAAGATTTCACCCAGGATGCACATCTCAGAATCAGCCATTTAAATGGTGAATTCATACAATGTTACTGTTAATCAAACCACAGCAAGATGTCATTATTTAATCATTTATCTTTATATAGATTTGATTTTAATGAAGGTCATTTTTTTTCCAGTTAAATGGTACTACCTAGTTTGGATGAGGTCTTCTAACTCTTTGAAAGTCAGTCCAGGAAATCTGGCTTTGCTCTGAAAAAGAACTTTACTGAGAGAGAAATACATATGTTTATGTCTATAAATCCAAAAGGAACACAATATTTTCTTGGTCCGAAATTGCAAGACATTTCCAGGACAAACGAAAGAATTGCCAGGAGAAACTCTGGATATTAGTATTTCAAGTGTTCTGGAGAAGTTGGAATTTTTTTGTGAAATAAAAACATACAGTAATTTGAAATTACACACATCCACTGAACAAATCTTTGCCAAACTGGCTTCTCCTAAGTCATTTTCCTGCCCAGTTTAATGGTTTTTATTTTAAGTATTAGTTGAAAATATTTACCGACATAACTCCAAGGAATGTCCTGGAGCTTATTAAAATCTGGTTGGAAAAATATTCTGAGTTTTTTTTTAAGTAATTCATGATGAAGAAAAATAAAATTAGTAAAAAATATTGTTGTTAATCACAATAAAAGAACAGAGGGTATGGTTTCTTTCTGGTTTTGTAAAAAATGTCCTGAATGATACCAAAGTTGTAATTAGTTGGTCAATTATGTGTTAAGATAATAGTATCAGTAAACAGAGCTTGAGAGTTAGGGCTATATACCCATGATGGGAAAGACAGATATGGTTCAAGAGGTTGTATGCAAGTGTTAAAAACTCCAAATCCCTCAAAATTCTTATTTAAAAGAGAATAACTAGTAACAGATTGAGAAAAGAAATACTTAGGCTCCAACCGCTAAAGAGGAGGCATAAAATTTGCACCATCTGACCACTCCCTGTATTTAAAACAATAACTTAATAAAAAGCCCAAAGTCAGAAGTTCTCTGTAGCTCTTCAAGCAAAATAACTCAACATCAGCTACATAGGTAGATGGAATTTTGTCCTATAATATATTCCATTTGGTATGCTGTTCTTTTTTTTTTTTTCTTATGCCAGAAAACTCCCTGGCCCCCTGAAGAATTTTTTTTATTAGAGTTAGCAAATAAAGAGATTTTAGTGCTCTTGTTTTATGACCACTGGCATTGGAGGTTACAATTGGAAATAACTACCGTATCTTAGCAACTGTAATCTTAACCAAATAAATAAACCAAGGAGCCAACAGGTTTCAACCATACTAATGTCTCATCAGCATCTAAAAGGGGAAGGGTTAGAGGGTAGGCTGAATGGAGGATGTTCTCTGTTATTGTGAATTTGGCAATTTTCCCAAGACCAAACATTACTTCCCTCCCACCCACCCCCCATTTTCACAGCAGGATTCCTGCTATGAGATTCTTTTAAATAACAAAAAAAATCACTTAGAGAAAAAAAGGGTGGGTTTGAAGCAGGAAGGGAAAAGGATGATAGTGAAAATAATTTATATATATATACATATATATATATATGAAACACTGAAACTAAATCAGTTTCTATTCCCTTTTCCTTTGCAAAGTGAAGGCAAAAGCAACAATGGCATCTGTTCATTGTCTCCACACCAAAGCCCATTCCTGTAGTGCCTTAAGGTCCATCCCAAGATATAAAGGCCACTCATAGTTCCCAATTATAACTATAATAAGACAAAACATACAAATTTTTTGAGTAATTTGAGGCACAACCCAGTTCTGTCTCTTGTGACTGGTGATGGTACATACCTGTAATTCCAGTTACTCAAGAGAAGGACATGAAGAAGAGCATGGTTCAAGACCAGCCTGAACCAAAAAGAAAAAAAAAAAAAAACACAACTTATTAGACCCCCAAGCAACAAATAAGCTAGGCAAGATGATACATACTGGTCATTCTCGTCATGAGGAGTTGAAGAGAGAAAGAATGCAAGCCCCCAAATATAAAACTTTCTCTGAAAAACATAACAAAACCAATCATTAGATGACAGAGGTAAAGAGGCAATGTCTTTTTGTATATTATTAAAGAATCCTCCCTTTTGAATTTTAAAATATGTTTAATGGTACATATTAAATTCTAATGAGAAAGCATTTTAGCTTGGGTTTGTTGTTCAAAACTTAAGAAGGGCCAGTCCTTGGTGGTTCATACTTGTAATTCTAGCTACCCAAGAGACTAGGATCTGAGGACTGTGGCTCAAAGCCAGTTGGGGCAGATAAATAATAGACTCTTATCTCCAGGTAACCAGCACAAATACAGAAGTAGCGGTGTGTCTCAAATGGTAGAATGACAATCTTAAGTAAAGAAGTTAATTAAGAGCACCAGGCCCTGAGTTCAAGCTCCAATACACTAACAACAACAATTAATATAAAGCCAAAGATAAAAATGTTATGTATTAAAGTCTAGAAAAAATGCAATGTATTCATGTAATAGATTATATATATATATATATATATGTCCCATGATAGAAAATAAATATGAAGTAACTAAGAGTATGTTTATATTTCTATTATTTATGTTTCCCAGAGGGTTTAAAGAAATACTTTACCAATTCTTCCCAAGGAATTCAGTCTTCAGGCATCTTCAACCTTCCATGCTACCTCTGTTTCTTTTGTTGTAAGTCAGAAAAATAGTGTCTTCTCAGTACCAACTTCCTTCTTCATATGTTGAAAAGGAAGGAAATGGCAAATGTCAGGAAAAAAAAATGAGAGGCATTGAAACCAGTGGTAAGAAAAGTAATTCATTCAAGTAACATGGATTGATCTCTCAGAATGTCGTAGACATTCAGATAATAAACCAAAAGAATAAGACATGAAAATCTCCACCTTTCCTGGGCATTTAGGGAAGTCCCCCTGAAAAATCAAGCTATGACCTGAACCTGTACTACCTAAAAATATTTCATCCAGGACAGAGCCATGGATTATTGGAAGAGTCATGTTTAATTATAATACAGACTCTTGTCACTCTGTGAGAAGGAAAGTAGATTTAAGAATATTAAAATAGTGGTTTATGTGGAGAATAGCAACCCAAAGGTACTGTTGGCTTTTTTCTAAACAGGTCTATCATCACTTTAATTGTAGCTTACTTCCTAAAAACTATGTAAAATTATCATGTCAAACTCAGAATGACCAATTGCATTTAAATTTCAGACAAAAAATATAAAAGCTGTCGATATTAAGGGCTTCCCATATATTGTTATATAAATGTAAACCTACTGTCAGTTTCTATGTTATCTTCCACATTGCATGAGGCATTCTTGTTATTAAACAAACAAACATAGCAACAAACACCTGGAGTTGAACGGAGTGTTTTGTACTTTTATTTCCTAAATCTACACTTAGTGGTGTCTATTTAATCCTCAGGTTCCCCATTTTGACTTTTTTTGATTGGTGCTGGTTTTGAGGTTTGAACTCAGGACCTGGGTGCTGTTGCTTAGCTTGTTCACTCAAGGTTAGTGCTCTACCACTTGAACCAGAGCTCCACTTTTGGCTTTTTGCTGGTTACTGGGAGGTCAGAGTCTCGTGGACTTTCTTGCCAAGGCTGGCTTTGAATCATGATCAGTAGATCTCAGTCTTCTGAGTAGTTTAGGATTACAGGTGAAAACCACCAGTGCCTGGCTCACTACCCATAGTTTTAATCCATACAACAAAAAGCAAGTGCCTGAGCCAGCTTGCAGCCTGCTTTCCCTGTGTCTGTAAGAGCAATGCTCTTCCAGCCTGTAGATTTCGACACCTTCTTCCTAGCTTACTTTCTTAAACTGCCTGTGGTTTACTGCACAAGGAACAAAATGTGACCTTTATCCTTTCCTCCTCTTGGAAGAAAACAGAAATTTTCTAAGGGAGTAAAAATATCAGAAATTTTAAAAGATGATGAACAGTACTAAGACTCTCAAGGCTGTCAATACATTGCACTTTTAAATAGTTGCCATAGTTCACCTCAGTAACATCTGCATATACTGTGGAATGAACTTTGATATCACCGGGGAATAAAAGAACTCTCTATCTGTCGATCTACACATATATATTTAACAATGCAAGTTATTGTTACATAAATGTAGGCTGTTGTCAATTTCAGTTCCCTGCCATATCAGAAGAACAAAGCAGGCAGGAAGAGTAAGAGGATGATCTAATATGCCTACGCTAATAACAAAGCGAGTGTCCTAAATTGGCAATGGCAGCCCCCTTCTACAGAGATTGTTTTTAATACCAGCCGTAGACATGAAAAAACATTACATGGTGACAGGAAGCACACATTTTGAAGTGTCAACCTTTCGGATGTCCTTTTGAAGAATAGCAATTACATAACTCAGAGAGCTTTACTTTGCATTTGGAAAAATTGTGTGTGTGTGTGTGTGTGTGTGTGTGTGTGTGTGTGTGTGTGTACAGTTCCCAAAGTATTATGCAAGACTCCATATTCTGGGTTCCTTTTTTTTTTTTAACTCTTTGCCCCTTGTATTACCCAGATACTAGTTCAGTTAGGCATCAATATCAACATGCACAGAATTAAAATTGTTTTCTTTTTAAATTAGGAACAAATTCATTTCAAGAGATTATTCACCACATAAGATTCCTTAATTATACTGCAAGTCCAGTTTATAGATTTCCAAGGGTCAAAGAGATTTTCCCCAACTAGTTAGCATTAAAATATTTTAAAAAAAGACTCTGGTAATAGTTTGTTAAAGTTTTAAGCTGTTTTTCTCTTGCAGGGGAGGGAGAGGAGACAGAGAGAGACAGACAGAGAGAGAAAGAGAGAGAAACAGAGGACAGAGACAGAGAGAGAGAGAGAGAGAGAGAGAGAGAGAGAGAGAGATGTTATCCAGAAGTAACTTATATGACCAAATTTTTGTTTGGACTTTTTTCTAATTTCCATTTTCTTTTGAAATAATTTTAGAAAATAAAACTCTTTAAAGAATCACTAGTATGGGAAGTGCCCTAAATAGTTAATATTATTTTCTAAATGAATGATTTAAAATAGCTATTAAAGGAGAGGAAATGAGCTTAGGTTTCTAGTAATGACTTCTCCTCTTCAAAATGAAATCTGTAAATCCCTGATTGCAATTTGAAATCCTCAAAGGACTAGCATTTCTGGGACCAGGGCTCACTGGTTTTATGTCTAATAGCACCAGATAAGTAGCATTTTTTTTTAATATATGTAACTTGGAAGAATATTCAGAATTTATAGTCCTGGAGACAATTTATGAATGAGTTTTCTTTCTCAAGTACATTCTTCTTTTTAAAAAAATCAACTTTTCCACCCAAATTATAAGCAGGCCCTGTAAGAATGGGGAAAACAAGGATGTATATATACAGAGGCATATGTGTATGTTTTTATATATGCATGCACACACACGCACCAAGTGTAAGTACCATTTTATTCATAAGAGCATAATGAGTCAGCCTGTGATTGTTAATAAAAATGCATTTCTACCCATCAAATTTGAGTCTATTATTCTAAGTTAATTGCATTTGCCCTAAAGAGACTTACAGCTGGCTGTCAGCCTGTTTGTGTCAGTTTCATTTTATTCGTCACTCAATCTTGTCTCCTCTTCTTTTCCCATCCTTCGTATTGATTAGATATATTTGTAAGTATACATCTACAGCTTTCAGAGCATAAAAAATAATAACAACATTAAGCTAGGTACAGTGGCTCACACTTCTAATCCTAGCAATTCAGGAGGCTGAGATCTAAAGTTTTTTACTCAAAGCCAACCTGGGCAGGAAAGTCTGAGACCCTTTGATCTCAAATTAACCACCGAAAAGCTGAGATACAGAAGTGTAGCTTAAGTGGTAGAGTCTTGAGCAAAAAACCTAAAGAACAGTATGCAGGCTTTGGGTTCAAAATTAATAATAATAATCATCATCATCTCTATCTCATCATGAGTTTCATTTGATTACTTCATTCAATTGTGTGTTATTATAATTGCTGTTGCAACAACAAATATAATTCTCTTTTGACAGGCCCGTAAGACTGTCATTAAATATAATACAAATGCCCTACTCAAAGAAGCATTGAGAAAAAAAGTGCACAGGAAGGTGTCTGCATTGCATTAATAAACAGAAGCTGGGCTTCAGCAGCATCAGATTGGAACAGAGAATTCTCATCAGGGGAAACATGAGTTCTTTACTGGAGAACATTCCAGATGAAGGAAGCATCTTGTTAAAATTGGTGATCAGAAGGGAATATCTTATTAGGTGGTGAAGTGGATTAAAGAAATAAATGGGCACCCTGTTCCCATTTGAGCCAAAGAAAACCAGAGGGAGAGACAGAAGAGTAGGAAGGTTAGGGTGGAAAGTAGTTAAGGAGGAGAGTCTGAGAAGAATTAGAATCTACCTTCGGTGAGTCAAGTTGCATGGAGGGGAGATAAAAGGTATCGCAGGGTGAGGAGATAATTAGCAGATCAGAAGCAAAGCAGTTAAAAGGTGACCCTTACCTCCTCTGTTACTCAGGCTAAGAAACTCCAGACAATTATCTCAGTGTTTTCTCCAGAGAAATGTGATACACTGCCTCCTGGTACCCTATAAGACCCAAGGCCTCTCAGGATTGTCCCTGCATTGCTCTAGTTAAGTATTTTTAATGGGAATTTCTCAACAACCATGTCTTTCAACATGGCTTTAGGTCAGTGGTTTCCAGCTGGGAGGGTGACTTCAGCCCCAGAGGATGCTAAGATGATCTGGATACAGTGGACAAAGCGCTACTGGTACCCAGTGGGGAGAGGCCAGGGCTGTGACTGTCCAACTCACAAAGCACAGCTTCTCCCAACAAAAATTCCTTCCATTACAAATAACAACAGTGCCCACATTAGGAACCCCTGCATTTAGATGAGCGGCTAGAATACACCTGAGGACTAAAACTGAAAACTACATCCCAGTCCAGCCACAGCTCAGTGAGAAGGATTTAAGCAACTCTGAGAGATAGAGAACAGTACAGCCCCTGCTCCCACCCTCAGAATTCTCCACTTGCCTATTAAATAACACAATTCATGATTTAGTCCCCAGGAACAGTTGAGCACAAATACAACCCCAAGTTTGAAGAGAACAAAGAAAAATGAAAATTATTGCTTGGTAGAAGACATTTCAAAGACCTCCAAGAAAAATCAATCAGCTGAAAAAATCCTCCAAATAAAAAAAAATGCAGCAAGGAATTGTGTTGCAGCCCCTAAGCCTCAACCTTAACAAGATGTTCATGAGTCATAGACTTATGTCTTTGGAAGACAAAAGACGGGAGGAAACAATGGTGTCCACAGAAAGAGTCTCTTAAAAGCAAGAGAAAGACAAAGCAGTCTTCACACTTACAATTAGAACTCCTGAAATGAACTTAAACTGTGCTTTAAAAAATGTCACAGTGCTATGGCTTTCTGCTCTTGAGAAATTAATATTTAGGTTGGGCTTGAGGCAATGTGTTTTAAATTTGTTAGGCTTGAGGCAATCATTTTTAAATATGGTTTTATTTTTTTAGAGATATTTTTCTACTTACCTGACTAAACACCCTGCCACCAAACTCCTCCCTGGCACAGATGGCCAAGACATTTGCTTTGTCAAATACTCCATATTTCCACAGCCACCCACCAGACAAAAATTAGATTACCAATGCTGGTGTAAACTTTCCAATCTCTGACACAATAAGATTCCAGGAAATGTACATACACAGCTAAAAGCAGCATTATACATAATGCACTGTAATTCCAACAGACAAGTTGCTATCTTCCATACATATACACATTTCCCATGCCAAACACATGAACGTCGATACATTTTTCTCGAGTTAAAATGGAAACCATTTAACAGATATAATGGGCACAATGAATTTCATTCTGCATTACTAATGCAGCAGAGAAGGAGGGAAGTTTTGGCAGGGTTTGCAATGAGGCCAAGAAAAACAGGAAACAACTTTGAAGCTAGTATGCTGGTCTAAGCATTTGCCTCAAAGAATGGCCCATGGTACCAAAAGGAAATTTCTACTACAGGGGAAAACATTTTTAACATGGAAAAAAAATCACAGGTTCAATTTTCTTTATTCTTGGCAAAAGAATCAACAATGTCACTTTATTTTTTCTATCATTTTTGAAGAAATGGTCATGCCCAAGTTGATTTTAAAAATTGAGGGCAGGCAAATCTTGCTACAAGGCTAGTGAGCTGCTCCAGGAACCCAAGAATCAGCCTCCACTTTATGCTAGAAACACATCCTAAGACTCATTTTCCTCACCCCATAAATACGCCAAGAAGAGTAGTATGGACAATTGGCTTTATCCTTACCAGGAAATTTTCTCAGGTCTTCAGCATCCATCATTGCATATGGACGAACCGAATTGATAACATCTTCTAAGATTGGATATCCAATTATAACTCCTAACATGCCTTAGGAAGTTAAAATATGAAGCACAAGGTTACTGAAACCAGGTATGTCTTCCTTCATTCTATGCCCATCTCCACTTACGAACTCTGTGAGCTTGAGAAAATTACACTGTCAGAGTTACAGTTTTTCCACCCGTAAAGTGTGTATAATATGCCCAGTATTTTTTCCAAAAATTAAATATGAAGCATTAGGTGCATTAGTGGTTTTAATGCCTAAAAGCAATGGGAACATGATTGCTTCAAATCCTCCCTCTCATCATTCTTGAGTCCGTAGGCTTGGGTATGCTATTTAGCACTACTAAAACTAATTTTCCTGTTCTCTAAAATGGAATAACACTAATATCAACATCATTAAGATGTTGCTAAGTTTGATAATAAAAAATAAAGGACTTCAGTACTCTAGCTCTAGCAACTCCTTCCATTATACTTACAAATGAAACCTAAACATCTTTAGCAGTGGGCATCAATATAACTGATTAAAAAAAAAACCTCAAAGTATCAACACATAAGAGACTTATACTATCACTAGTGAAGCTTGACAGATTCTTTATTATGTTTGTAATAATTCATCTTTCTTTGATTTGGGGTTTTTTGTGATCCCTAGAAAACTGACTTCTATGGATTGCAGCTTCTGACATATAGATAGGACAATATACATGGAGATCAGTCTCCCCAATTCTTCCAAATTAACCCAACTGGAAGGACTTAATAATTTTTTTGAATAGCATGTCATCAGTGTAACCTCAGCCAAGTATGGAAGTCAGTATCACAGAGGCACATGACTGGCTGAAAGGTCATGACAACCAAGGGGCTATGAGGTACAAGAAAATGGTAAACCCAAAAAATAAAGACTATATTTGACTGTGAAAGGTCCAGATGAGTTAGTAAGCTATTAATTTGACTTGTTTATCAAATGATGAATCTACTCTTAGGAGAAATATTAAGTGTTTTCAGGTGGATCATCAAAGGTCCAAATTCACTAGCTCTATCACTGAGCTTTTTTCAGAACACCACTTTACATCTTAATTGCTAAATAACAGTGGCATGCCCCGGTGGATGAAAATAATCCAGATTTGTAGCTTGTTTCATTCTATGCAGGATAAACTTTTCAGAGCGAGGGGCTTTTAAAGTGTACCATGTTTAGCCAGATGAAAAATAAGGCAGATTGAGACTACAGTCAGCAATAGAAAGAGAAACAAATTAAGTACTTATAATTGAAGCTTGAGGAATGAAAGAATTCACACTTTCTTAGAGCTATTATTTCAGACAGTCTGGTGTCAGAATTAAAAGCCAACCCGTGCATCTGTTTATATTGCCAAGGATTTTCACAGTAAGAAGGGCTAGGAAACACATATTTTTTAATTAGGGTCCAAATTCCAAAGAACGCCAGAAAAAATAGGATGTCGAAAATATATTTTCTTATGATTTTTATTGTCCAATGTCTAAACAAAGACAAGAAAGCAAGTTGCTTACTTCTCTTTCACAAATACAAGTGAACGGATTTTTTTTAAAAAAATGTAATTCTGTTGCTTTGGCCACAGACTATTTTTCCTTACTTTCTTTTTCCTTTTATCCTTCTTTCTTTCCTTCCTCCTTTCTTTTCTTCCTCTTCTTTCTTCCTTCTTTCTCTTTCTCTTTACTTCTTTTTCTTTTACCTTCTTCCCTGGCTGGCTTCTTCCTTTCCACTCTTCTTTCTCTTTTTTCCTTCTTTCTTTTCTTTTTCCTTCTCTTCCCTTCCTTCCTTCCTCTTTCTCCCTCTTTTCTTTCTTTCTTTCTTTCCTCCCCCCTCCCCTCTCTCTCTCATTTCTTACTCTGTGCCTGGCTTTTCTTTCTTTGGATGAAACAATATAGAAAAATGCTGTTAAGGAGTGTTTTATTCACACAGAAGGTTCATCAGAATGGGTTTTACCAAATCTTAAAAGTTGAATTACAAATAGCTAACAACCAACTTGAACTTAAAAATGTATTTCCTGTTTTAAACATTTGCACCGACATGATTATCTTGCACTTCCAATGTTCTATTATTTTAATTCTGTGCTGATATATACAACATTGTAATGTTGAAATCTAACACTCATCTATTTTTATAACTATCCAGCAAAATTAGAGGGATTTTTCTGTCATATCAAAGATGCCTTCTTTCAAAGGTGAAAGAAAATAGTAAATATATCACAAAATAAGTAATATTTGACATGGAAAAGTAAATTGACCTCATCGCCTCATTTATTTATTTATCAAATATTTGTTGATGGTTAACTATTTTTGCCAGACAACCAAGCTCATTACTGGCGAACAATGAATTGAGCAATGGAGTTGACCAGTCTACCTAATATGTAATCATTCCAAGAATTCTTTTTCTACTTAAGACTTGGATAACATAGATTCTTCACAAATGTTTCACTCTCATGCCTTTTATTTGATCCAAGAGGAAAAGAAGTCTTAAAGGATTGAGCTTCATAATTACAATACTAGCAGGAAAAAGAACAGAATTAGAATTAATGTTCTTTTTTTTATTCTTTTTATTTTATTTTTTTATCAGTCCTGAGTCTTGGACTCGGGGTCTCAGCACTGTCCCTGGCTTCTTTTGGCTCAAGGCTAGCACTCTGCCACTTGAGCCACAGCGCCACTTCCGGCTTTTACTGTGTATGTGGTGCTGAGGAATCAAACTCAGGGTTTCATGCATGCTAGGCAAGCACTCTACTGCTAAGAATTCACAGCCCTCCGAATTCATATTCTTATATACAAACCTCAGCAATGTACTTCTCTCTGGGAAATTGTTTTTGGTTTTCTCCAAAATGAAAACGGTCAAGCTGAGAATGCCTGAGCTTGGGAGTGTAGTCTGAGAACAGAGGTAAAGGTGAAGATCCAATCTAACCTCATGGTATCCTAAGGGAGTGCTAGGTGATCAAAGGACCTTGGGCAAGAATGCAACTCAGATTCATTGAAAAGACTCTGTGACTGAGAAAATAATACCAATAAGTCACAGGTAGAGTTCCCGAAGGAGTTGAATAGGTCCACAATATGGATAAAGTCCCATCTGCTCATCTATATTGTGAACTGAACAGAACTGACAAAAAGATGAAAGACAAGATGAGCTGTAGAAGCTGCATCTCAGCTCTTTATTTCTTCTACTCATTTCAGGGTAAGATTCAGCCTCGTTTTAAGCCATTTTGGTCAATCCTTTTTGAAATAACTTCACACTAAGTAAATACTTCTACTCTGAATATTTCAGGAATTAGAAAATAGAGACTAAACAATTAGATTAAAAGACGTGTGTCCTAGTCTAGGTGCATGCTGGGGCAGGAAGTGAGAGCCTATCTCAAAAATAAAGAAAGGGGTGGAGACATGGCTGAGTGGCAGAGCTTCTGTATGGCAAATATGGGGCCCTGAATTCAAACTCCAGTACAGCAAAGAGAAAAAAACACAATAATTAATAAATATTGAATAAATCCTCTGGTGGCGAATGGGAGGATATGGAAAGAAGCACCAAGGCTTGGCTTGAGAGAGCCACTATAGGAAACTGAAGCAATGAAGCCCTTTCACGACATGATTCTCAGCCTGCCATCTTTGTTTGTTCCCAAATTTTGATGCCCAGTTGGCCTTCCAGACCAAATTAATCTGATTAGTTCAAGGCAGGCACAAAAAGGCACCGGCAAGATTGAGAGGTATACTCGCTTTTAGCACACAATGTGTCAACATTGAAACTATTTTGCCAAAGCACAGGTCAGATATTTAACCTCACCTTCCATGTAAGCTCCACATTTTTGTGCTCCATTATGATTTTAAGTGGCAAATTTCTTCTATTCCTGCGTGTTGTACAAAGGAATGGATAGAAAAAAGATTAATGGTAACTACCAACCCAATAATAGTAAGTGACACCATGGAAGGATTAAGCTGGTTGTTCACAAAACAACATATACCACCCCTTGACTGTGGTTTGTCACCTTGGCTCTGAGGTTAGGAGTGCCAGATACTGGTAGCCCATACACGTAATCCTAGCTACTCAGAAGACTGAGATCTGAGGATTATGGTTCAAATTCAGGTCATGCAGGAAAGTCCCTGAGACTCTTATCTCCAATTAACCACCAGAAAACTGGAAGTAGAGCTGTGGCTTAAAGTGGTAGCGCACTAGCCTTGAACGGAAAAGCTCATGGATAGCACCTAGGCCCTGAGTTCATACCCCATGACCAAACCCTCCCTTCCACCATCCAAAAAAAAAAGTGATGACTTCAAATTTCAGCCCAGTATCTACTCACATATTCCACAGACAAATGTTTAGTTGTATGACTTCTGCCCAATGCACAAATAATTTCATTGCTTTTAACCATTAAGGATGAAAAAGAGAAGAGAGTGGAACTTCCTTTTGTTCCTCTTTCTTTCTCTCTCCCCCCCTTACCCCCTCCCCCTCCTTCCTTTCCCTTCTTCCTCTTCCTTCCTTTCCTTTCCTCTCCTTGTCCTCTCCTTTCCTCTTCTTTTCTATCCCTTTCCTCACCTCTCCCCCTCTCCTTGTCCTTCCAGTACTGATGTATGTCATACTGATCGAGCAAAATAACTTGAATTCATAACTAACCAGGCAAGAACTCCAACCAGGTTTAATTCAACAGCACCCAAACTACCCAGACAGCTCCCAGAGCCCATGAAGAGAAGAGCCCAACCAGGGCAATGAACAAGTCACTCAGACCAGACTTTTGGAATTTGCCTCTTTTGTTCTGTCAGTTTGAAAAGCGGGGTGCACACGTGTGATGAAATTTAGAAGGGAGCTCATTCAGAGCTTTCACACTGGCAGGCAAGAGCTCTGGGGGCTGAGCTTAGTTCAGAAAATAAGGAAGAATGCAAGTTTGCATTGACAGCTTGATTCCAGAGAGAGATGGCTGGCTTCTTGTCTAGCAGGTCCCCTGGGTGTGGATGCACCAAGGGTGGGAGCCATGTCTTAAGGGAGCCTGTGCTGCCCCTGTGAAGGGAACAATTACCTGCCTCTTTCTTTCCTTCAATAAAACCTCTTTTCACTTGTCAATTGGAGCCTGTCAGGCAATATTTTTTTCATGCATGATACACATACTACAATGCCCTTGTGTGTTCTTAATACATTTACCGTTGATAACAAGAGGGCTGTTTTGTCAGGAAAGGTAGGAAGGTATTTGTTGCAAATGTAGGCCTAGTGAAAAAGAGGATGCACAAAGACTTCTGTGCTTCATGGTTGCTGGGCACATCAGAAGCTAATCCAAACCCTCTTGTGCAGAGAAATGGAGCCAAATGCGATCACATTGGGGTCTTTTTATTCAAAGTGAAGTTTGTTATTTTCATAAAGCACTGTGGGGCAAAAATGTAGGGGCAAAAATGTATCAGAGGCAGTGGGAGGCCATACTTTTAATAATAATTTGTTAGTATAGAGTTGGTCCTTGCTCTTATCGTTGGCTACTGCCTTCAAAGCTCAAGGAAGATGAAGGATGAGAGGAAGAGTTCCACAGACAAATCACCACTTATCCAGGCAAAAACCTAGAAGCCTTGACTAATAAATTACAGCTTTCTCTCATCACAGATCAAACTTTTTTGTTCTTGTTAAATGAAACTAGATATTAAATAATAAACAATAAATTGACTGCCGTCGAGCCCATTTCTGTTATTCAAGCATCTATTTGGTTAGAATTTCTAGTTTGTGGGTTAGAGACAGGCATTGGTTGCTTACACCTGTAATCCTAGCTACTCAGGAGGCTGAGATTTGAGAATTGTAGTTCAGAACCAGACCAAGGCAGTCAAATTCAGAAGATTCTTGCATTCAATTAAATAGCAAAATCCAGAACTAGGGGCATAGTTCAAGTGGTAGAGTGCTAAGCACAAGTACAAAGGCCATGATGAGATAGCTTCAGGTCCTGAGATCAAGTACATGTTTAATTAACCACATAAGAGTTCAAGTTTTGAAGACAGTCTACAAATACTTACAGATTTTTCTGAAAGCGTATCCTGCTGAAAACAATTTCCATTATTTTATGCTGAGTAAAATGGATTGCCAATACTAGTTTAAGGATACCATATTGGGCGTGGAACTATATTGAAAGGAATAATATGAGATGTTAGAGACAGGACACAGTTAAGCGAATGCGTTTGTGTCTGACAATATGAATTTAAATCCCAACATCACCATTTTTAGTTCCATGATTTTTTTTTTATTGTAAATGTGAGATACAGAGGAGTTACAGTTACATAAGTAAGGAAATGAGTACAAGTCTTTTCGGGCATTGTTATCATCTCCCTCATTTTCTCTTGCTTTCCATCCCCCCACTCCAGCTAATTCTATGATCTTAAAGAAACATTTCCAGTTCTCTGAGCTCCACTTTCTTAACCTTTGTAACATCGACAGCAGTGACAAAAATCAATCACTTACCCATTTGTGTGTGTGTATGTGTGTGTATGTGATTAAAGTGAGTAAACATGGACTTTGTACAACTCCTGAAATGTAATAAATATCAAACATTTCTGTTATTGGAATTCCATAATGAATAGAAATATGTATTCTTATTAGTTCACATATGATTTGTATCCCAAGTAAATGTGTTATTAGCTGGAGTGGTCAATAGGAGCAGTGATAAATATCAACCTGTGAATTTTCTTGACCTAACTGTATAAAAGCTGACTTTCTGCTGATGGAACCTCGGTGTGGATAGACAGGTAGATTCCCTCCATCACAGTGACTGAGATCCAGACTTTCACAATTGTGTGGCCCTGATACGCAAAGGGCTGGTCAGAGTTTTCTATCATTCTCTTCGACTTCTGCGAGTGGATCAGAACCAAACGTGGAGATGGATGTGGAATACTCTAGGGACTAATCATGGGAATGAGGACACGTTACCTCTACCCCCATGCTTTGGGTCAAAAATAAGCATAGGGACAGAACTGTGTACCCCCCAAAATAAAAGTAGGATAAGCTAGATACACCTTTGTTCCTTCACCAACATACATCTTCATGAACAAAAGACAATAGAATTACAAGGATCTTCCTTAGCCATATTTTATGTATTGGATGTACTAATATATTCAATAAGGATCTTGCTGCATGTTTAATGTTTCTAAGATACTACCTCAGGCAGCCACTCACCTTCCCACGGTGTCTCAGTTTATCTTTATTTTCCAACAATTCCTCCTTGTACTTTGTTTCTCTACTTCATTGTATAATGGGATGCTGATAATTGAAAAAAAATTAATAAAACTCACAAAAAAAACATTTTGTTTATTTTTTGTACAAGAGATGTGTCCTCTGTGCTGAATCTTAAGAGTCAGCTCTTGGCCCTTCCTCTGAAAAGATTCTGACTCTGATGGCTCAGTTGGGCATCCTGCATCAATACCCTACAACCTTAGTTGTGGTATTTATTACATAGTGTTCTTGTTCTTGGTAGCTCCATGTTAGGCTCTGCTGTGGACTAGACACCCTCTGAAAGCTGATGTAGGGGGCAGGGGATATAGCCTAGTGGCAAGAATGCCTGCCTCGGATACACAAGGCCCTAGGTTCGATTCCCCGGCACCACATATACAGAAAACGGCCAGAAGCGGCGCTGTGGCTCAAGTGGCAGAGTGCTAGCCTTGAGCAAAAAGAAGCCAGGGACAGTGCTCAGGCCCGGAGTCCAAGGCCCAGGACTGGCCAAAAAAAAAGCTGATGTAGGTCTTTAATCTGTGTTTTTCTTTGCACAGTACAATATCTGTCACACAGATGACAGTACCATTCACCAAAAGACTTGAGGAATTTCAAAGTATAATATTTTAATGTTAGAAGGTAAAGCAAACTAGAACATACATTAATGTGGGTTACTGCTAATCAAAAAATAATTTGTGAGAAAAACTTGTGAGAGGGACTAAATATTGTCCTTTAAAGCACTATAAAACTCCTTTTTTGTTTATTTTTCAATTGTCAACATTCAGTATCATAGTATCACAATTAAAGGATGAAATTAAATATTCAGTGTTTTATCAGATTTCAGTAAGTAGACTTTGGAAACATTTTCCTCTCACTTGCATAATGAAGAGCACCTAAAAAAAGCACAAAGGCCACAGAACAACTGTAACAAGCACTCTCCCTCCAAAACTTTCATGCTATAATGAAAAAAATCAAATCCATACACAAACTTCTATTAGTGAAGCATGTGGGTTAATGGCCTACCCTCAGTTGTTAGATGATTAATTTATTCAAAGAGTTAGGAAAAGACAGTCCGTCACCCTGTTTAATGTTTCAAGTTAAACTTCATTTGAAAGGGATTATTTTGGCAAAGATTTTCTACTCACAATCAAGCATAAAAATAATAGTGCTATATTTTCTGCAGTATTTTGGCACTACTGTAAGGTTTTAGATCTGTTCCAAATATTTATCTGGAAAATGTCTTTCTTTGAAATATCTGAATTAAGGCTACTAAAGATACTGTTAACCTGTTATTCAGTTCTAAGTATTAAACATTTGGAACTGTCTTCTAAGGATAGTCTATTCAAATATGACATTGTTAAAGTTTCTATTGAACATATAATTTATATCATCCACTATATTACTATTATACTATTACTTATTACCAACTTAGGATACACATATCCTTTCTGTGTCTCAGCCTTCTCATTTGTAAAATGTGGATAAAAACAGTGCTTAGCTCATAGGTTTTTTAATGAGGATTTTAGAAGCTTATGCATTGAAAGCCTTAACACACTAACACATCAAAAGTCTAGAACTATTTAGCTAGTCATAACTGTTGGAAGAGTAATAATAGTCAACATTCCCATTTCCACATGCCTACTTCCTCCCATTCAGTTGACTTGATTTGTCCTCTAGCCTGGCACTCAGCTAGAATCACTCTAGCCAAGGCCATCAATGGCTTTCACAATAGTCAAGGGCTTCTCTTCCATTCCAAATATGCTTGCCTTCTGTGCAACACCAGGTCTGTCCAGTTGTCCACATTGTGTTGGAATGTTTTTAGCTCTTTGGGTAAGATGGAGAGTATGCTATAGGGAAGCCAAATAGAGAATGGTTCTACAGAAATTGGTACTACTGGAGAATTGACTGACAGATGAAAGGTCAAACAAGACCAACCAGTCTGCTTTCCTCTCTTCTTAAACCTTCATTATAAGCAGCTTTCATTTTGTTTTGTCCTGTTTTCATGAAATATTTTTCTGATACCAGAACTTGAACACACATCAGACACATTCTAGTTATAAAGGTTCTACCATTTGAACCACCTTCCTATCCATTTCATTTCATATTTTGTGTGTGAGATACAGTCTCAGTAATTTTGTCCTGCCTTGGCTTGAGCTCATGACCTTTTGTCTCTGCCTTCTGATTAGATAGGATGATAAGCAGGTACCAACATAGTGGACTCCCTGATGGTATTTCTAAGCTAAACTGTGATCTTCTTTTACACTTTCCTAAAACCTCTTAAACAGTAATTAAGACTTGAGTATAGTTTGTGTCTCCTTCACCAAATCAATGAGTGAATTGCTGATGGTTACCTTATTCCTATCTATATATTAGAGGGGTAATAAATGGTATTTTCCAAGGAATATGATCAATTATTATCTTTTTAAAAGTGCATGTGGACTAATCCATTCTGAAACATGGCCCCTCAGGATCTCCAAATATGGGGGAAAACTGAAGAACAGAGCAATCTGCTCCATTTTTTCTACATTGCTCATAATGTAAACATCATCTTAAAAAACATTGGTTTAAATGGAGCCCCACTAAAATTTAGGTCAACAACACCATTATCATATATCTTGCACTAAAGAATATTTCTAAAGAAGACAAACTTCAAAAGCATGTGCTCTTACAGCTAAAATATATTCTTACTCCATTGTTTCATCTATCTGGGCTCAAGAAACACTAAACCTCTTTGGATCTGGAGAAGGAACAATTTATTTATTTATTTATTTATTTTTGCAACTGCTATATAGAAAATTTAGGAGCAGGTATGTTTCTGCCATCTTAACTTGTTCAGAGAAAGGGATTTCCAAGCAAGCAGGGAGAAGATAAACAGCACATACGGACTCTTGGCACATGGCTGCTTTCTTAAACTAGAATAATAAAACTTTGCAAACGAACAAAAGAATGGGAGGTAGATATCTGATTTACAATGTTTTTTGAGATAAAGTACACTATAAAAAAAGATCAACATGAATAATAAAGCATTGTTAACTGAGTCATGACATTCCTATTCTGATGACGACTTGAACGGCAGAACTTGGCAAATGAGCACCTTGTAACCACTTTCAAAGCAGGAGGAAGACCTGTAATTACAACTCTCACACTGACGAGAATTCAAGAAAATCTAGGGAAAAGTTTATTGAAAAATATATTGACATATCAGTGTTAGAAATTACTTTCTCTTATTAACCCCCCAAAATACACCTTTCTTTTGTGGGCTAGCTCATCAGAATACAAAAGGTGCACCATCAAAAGACATACCCACTTTGAAAATCCCTTTCTTACACTGAAAATATATCTACCAGATATTTATTCTGTAACTTTCCCAACACCCAAGAATAGCAGGGAAATATAGTTCCCAAATAGCTTCAACCTCCATTGTCTTCAGAGCGCCTATCAACATTGTTGCATCACTTATTGAAATCCTGCTTGCAACCCCATGTTTAATCAAAATTAATGAATCTGTTTCCCCACCCTTTTCAGGAGTACAAGGAGATGTGATATTATGTTTTCATTTAATATACATTTTCAGCCATTTCCTTCCTTTGTTGGACGGTGAAAGGAGCACATGCAAAACTTGGAATGATATTATCAAGTACACTGTTTTAATAGCAGAAATCACATGTACCAGGGTGAACATCTAAATGAATGAGAAAACACTAGGGGTGAGTATTCTCCTGATGTTTAACTTCACTAGCCTTAGAAGGAGGATTCTCAAGTGCTGAAGGAAGCTCTCTGGCTGACCCCATTACTGCCTCTGGCACTTGTGAAGGCAAAGGGGCAGTTGTAAAGTGACACACTTAGTGAGCACTGGGAAAATTATAGTGTTGTGTTCAATGGGGCCTCTGTAGGGAGCTTTCCTAGCTTCAGAGAGCTCTCATTAGGAGCTGCCAACCACAGAATGGAAGGATTTTCCACATCAGTGTTCTGTTTTGGTTTGATTTCAGTGGCACCTCGATTGACTCTCTTTTATAGAATGTCCAAAGGGCTTCCAGAAAGATGGTAAGACACACTGAAGTGAAACAATGCAGCCACAGAGGTCACAATGTCAGCTGTGGCAAGAAAACATCTTTACTAAGATACTGGGGTTATTGATCTACTAGTATAATGTGCTTGAAGACCAAGTACATTATAGAAATTCGTTTTTTATACTATGTGGTATTTTTTAGAATGTTTTGGGGGCTGGGAATATGGCCTAGTGGTAGAGTACTTGCCTCGCATACATGGGTTCAATTGCTCAGTACCACATATATAGAAAAAGCCAGAAGTGGTGCTGTGGCTCAAGTGATAGAGTGCTAGCCTTGAGCAAAAAGAAGCCAGGGACTGTGCTCAGGCCCTGAGTTCAAGCCCCAGGACTTGCCAATAAGTAAATAAAAAGATTAGAATGTTTTGATAAAGAACAGAGATAAAGTTATTGGGAGTAATAAAGAAGTACTATGCACACTACATGCTGACTCTAAATAGTCTATGAGATGAAAGAAAGATCAAGGTAACAAACAGTACAAGAAATGTATCCAACGCCTAACATATGAAACTGTAACCTCTCTGTACATCAGTTTGATAATAAAAATTTGAAAAAAAAAAAAAAAAGAAAACCACAAAAGCAGGATACACAGTTTAACTAGTGGCACAGGCCTACAATCCCTGATACTGAGGATATTGAGACAGAAGGATCACAGGTTGAGGTGTGTCTGGGCAAATTAGTGAGACCCTGGCCCCAAGACACAGTGAAGAAAAGCTACAGATGTATCTACATAGTAGAATACTTGTCTAGCAGGCACAAGACTCTGGGTTCAATCATCACTAGTAACAAGAAAAAACAAAAGTAAATGAAAGCAAAGAAAGAGACAGGGAGGGAGAGAGATGGATGGGGAATATTGGGGAAGGAAAAGAAGAGGAGAGAAGGGGAGAAGGGGAGAGAGGGTAGTCAAGGAGAAAGGGAAAGGATAGGAAGGAAGATAAGTCAATTTGATAAAGCAGTGTGAAAGAAAGAAGGCAGTGAAGGCTGATGTAAGATGAGGCCAAATTTATCCCTGAGAAAAGCATCAAAAGACCCAAGGGAGCCCTGTGCTGCTGCTCACTGGCATGTGGATTTCACCGCTTACATGCAACCTTGGAGTTCACCCTAGCCTACCGTCTGATATTCTAAAGATTACACAAATGCTAAGAAAAGATATTCCTCAAACTTCAGTTAGGGATCTCTACCTGAGACTAGACATGAGGCACTGTGTTTAAGATCACTGTGGCAGCCTCATTTTCTAAGGAGAAGGAACTTTGACCTCTCCAAATTGAGGCACTGTATCCATTTCCTTGAAATCTAGAACAACTTATTGTGAGGTGGGAGAGATGCAATCCTTCCCAATGCTAGTGGTCATCTTAAACATAGGGGCCTCAAGGTACTGGCAAGTGCAAGGTGCTTTTCACTTATCTCAGTTGATATTAAAGTCTCATTCTGAGATAGGGTATAATAGGGCGTAGGGCTCACCCTGAGGTCAAAATCACCTAGGTTTGAGTCTTGGCTATGTGACATAAGCAAGCTGACATTTATATCTATTGATCTCTCTCAGATATATATATTGCCTTGTAGCGCTGAATAGGCGCCCAGGAAATAAAAACTTTGGCAGTAAGGTGCCTTTCACATATGAATACCTTATAGCAATTAATCAGATTAAAAGGAGAGAGCAGAGCAAGGAGAATCATTTAAAGCAAGTAGCGGAAGTTTAGCCATAACACTTGCCATGTTCACCTTCATTTAGTGTAATGTAGTCAAAACTTGAAGGTTGCTTCTAACTCAGACTTCGCAGAACCAGGACTTGTAAAGTGTTATTCTAGCATAGATCCAGGTGGGCTCGCACCAACACGATGCCTACACTTATGCTACATGCCAGTTCAACTCAGCAACTGGCTCATCTGTAAAGGAATGTCTCATAGATGGCAATGAAAACAGACAATGTGATACCTGTGTATATCTTCAGAGGACCTCTGGAGTTGTGTGACAAGCAAAAAGAAAACAAAAAACAGAGCAATCTGTCAAAATTGTCAAGCTCCAGTCACCTGGTATATTTATACTTATTGGTTTTACCAATGGATAACTTCAAACCAAATATGGCTAGCTCATTTCAGGCTCAACTACCCCATTAGCTAAGTGGTAAGCAAGTTCCTGCAACCCAGGAAGCACCACTGTTTTATTTTAAGTGTCATTCCTTTGTGGCTCCTATTATGGTTGTTGACCTTTTGCGACTTAGAAATGTACTTGGCATTCAATTAAAGAGAGCCAGGGCCCGGGCACATTGAGCAATAGTAAAGAATTGCTATGCATAAAGGCTACACATCCCAAGTACTAAATTAGGAGCACATTGACACAAACAAATCCATACATATCAATTATTTAACTTGATTTGAAATGCACAGTTTCATATAACTCCCCTCCCAAAAAAATTAAAATACCAACAAGCTATTAACAATGAGCTAAAATAGACTAATCTATATGGTAAAAATAATTTTGGAAGTAGAGAAATTTTCAGAGACTCTTATCTTCGGTTGCCAAGAACAACTCAGAATTTTAGCCAAACCTCCAACTTCCTATGTTTGATCGCCTACCTTTGATTTTCCAAGCAGTCAACTAGCAGAACTTGCTTTACACTCTAAGCCTGCATGGAAAAGGGGTGGAGCTAATGAGACATAAAACACCTGAAGAAAGCCAAAGAGCAGGGCTACCTGAATTCTTCCTTTTTTTTTTTTTTAATGTTGGTACTGGGACTTGAACTCAGCTTTACTTTGCAAAAATTGTTATGTGGGTGATTCGCTAAGCAAATGTGGAATACAGCAAATGGCTCACCATATGTTAACGTCATTCCTGATTATACATTATATATGTACATTTTTGTATATATATTTTTGGTTAGTCATGGGTCTGGAACTCAGGGCCTGGGCATTGCCCCTGAGCTCTTTTTTGCTTAAGGCAAGTACTTTACCACTATCAGCCACAGTGCCACTTCCGGTTTGCTGGTGGTTAGTTAGAGATCAGAGTCTCACAGACTTTCCTGACTGGACTGGCTTTGAACCATGATCCTCAGGTCTCAGCCTTCTCAGTAGCTAGGATTACAGGTGTGAGCCTTGTACAATGCATCTTGATTGATATCTTCCCTGCCGTTGTTCTCCCTCATCTCTCCCAAACCCATCCATCTCTGGAAGTGCCAGGAATTGAACTGGGAGTCCTGCATACGCTAGGCAAATGTTCTACCCCTTGAGCCATACTGCCACCAGACCTTTAGGCTTTAGTTATTTTTCAGGTAGGACCTTGAGCTTTGTAAACTCCAGAGTCACCCTTGGGACTATACCTCACCTATCTCTGTCTCCTTTGGAACTGAGAGTACTGGCTTGTACCATCAGGCCCAGGTTGTTTGTCTATCTGTGTGCTGGTACTATGGCTTCAATTCAGTGTCTCATAGTCTCACTTGGCATTTTCTTTCACTTTAAAGCTGGCCATTCTACTGCTTGAGCAACACCTCCACTTCCGGCCTGTGGCTGGTTGATTGGAAATAAGAGTCTCAAGGACTTTTCTGCTGGGGCTGGTTTAGAACTGTAAGCCTCCTGAGTGGCTAAGATTACAGGTATGAGCCACTAGGGCCCTGGACACACCAGCTCTTCCTGTTATTCTCATTGCTGTTATTGACTTGGTCAGACAGAGCCTGGGAGAGCACTCAGCCACTAGGCATTTGGGATTTCAGCCAGGTTCAATTGTTCTTTTTCTATGACAATCTAATTGATTGAGGTTCTTAAAGGGGAATCAGATGATTAATCTGCCCAACTGATGGGATGAGAACCAACACTCATCATCTAATTTAGCAAGGCCCTGTATTTTTGGAAAACTGCCTAACAGAGCTAGCTGGACATAATCATAGTCAACAGACTCCCAAGGAGCAGGACAACAGCCAAACTGCCTTAACTCCCATCATACAGAATCTATTTCAGTCTCGTCTTTACCCCTTCATTTGAACTGGCCTCATTGGGAAATTCATAGTCATGAAGGAGAATTATAATGGTTCGCAAAAATCAGGTTAGGGATGGCATAGCAGGGATGCCTGTGAGCAATCTTTGTTGTTGACATGCCTGCCTGATTTAAATAGCACACCAAGTCCCCAGAGGCACAGTGTGCATCCTTCATCTTTGTAGCTCCTGCATATATCACAATGGCTAAGAGGAAGTAATGTAGACTCTAAACACCTCAATTCAGATTCCTACAAGGATCTATATTCTTTTAGGAACAACAATGCAGGTGGCACACACCTCCTTTCCTCAGTAGGAAAATGAAGCTCTTAAGAACTTCCTCACTGGGTTACTGCGACTATGAAATGAGAATTCACTTTAAATACTTGAGCCAAAGCTCCTCATATTGTGACTGTTAACCACCATTATTTTTATTAGTATTATAGCAGATACTGACAGATAGATGGAGGGATAGAGGTAGGAGATGAAAGCAGGTAACATCTATGGTTTATTCTGCATCTGAAATACTACAATTCCACTCAATTTCTGAAGAACTTCCCATTGAAAAGCTTATCTGAAAACATTTCACTAATGCTTATTTGGGATGCAACATAATATAGGAAAAAGTAGATTAGACTAGCAGCCTGAGAACTAAAATTAAAACATCCCATTACTCAATCAATATAGGTAATATATTAGCTATCATCTAATCATCTACCTTTCTTTCTATCTATATTCAGTCTAGCTATCATCTTTCTATCTATATTAGGTATACTGACTCATATCTATGTATATTCATACAACCTTTACACCAAAATTTGTGCCAGTTTCAGGAATACTAAGGTATGGCCATTTCCTTTATGGTAGACACAGAGAAAATGGAATCAATGCAACTCAAGCTAGGGCGCTGAAAGACTAAGCTCTCCATGAGGATGAGAAATGGGTTTTATTCATCCCAATATGTTTAATACTCAGTAGCAACTAACGTTTGTTGACTAAGCAATGTACCATGTGTGTTCAGTCCTTAGTGATGCTTAGGAGCTCAGGAAGATGAGGCTTGAAGAGGCAATGCTAAGCAGAAAGAATGTGTATAGCAGGTTCAAAACAATCAAGGATTTAAATGTGTAGAGTGGGAGTGCCACCAGGAAAGACCACAGGTAAAAGAGCTAGTGGCTATGCAAGCACCCATGGATGGGAGGCGCTGTGCTCTCTCTGTTCTGACCAGGTCCTACAATACATTCTTGTCAAAACACTTACCACCTCTCAATCTTCTCCAAAGTGTTTTGATTTACTCTTCCTCCTTTTTCTGAAATTATTTTAAAGAGATTAAAGAATAAAGACATGCATACCCTGAAACATGGTAGATTCAAGGGTGAACTCAAATGGTGTAATTTCTTAAAAAGGCAAGGTCAAAGTTCAACAAAATAAACACCAGGAAATAGATACTTGAAAGGGGTAGGATGGGATCAAGGGATGAGGGGTAGACCAATGCAGAGGTGAAGTAGGGAGAATATAGTCAAGCATTCAACGTATATCCTACAAAATTAAGAAAAGTGAGGGAGAAGGAGTAGATGGAGAGGGGTAGTGAGAATACTGAAAGGAATGACCTTGATCAAGATGCAGTATGTTCATAAACTGCTTTGTTAAATGGAAACTCCTTTGTACAACTACTTGAAGATAATAGTAACAATAATAGTAATAATAAAGAATAAAAATATGCTCTTTCAAAGGGAGACTTGGTCTGTGGGAGCCACCCCATGATGGAGAGCTGACGCGTTTCCTCCCTTCATGTTACTACTGTAACCCATAAAGGCTGTCCGTGAAAAAAAAAAAAAACAATAAAAATATATTGGGCTTCTCTTTGTCTTTTCTTTCACTAAAAAAGAAAGTATTTATAAGATTTTCTGAAGAATAAAATTGTTGGGCTGAAAATATGGCTTAGCATTAGAGGTCTTGGCTATCATGTACGAAGCCCTGGATTTGATTCCTCAGCAGCACATAAACAGAAAAAGCCAGAAGTGGTGCTGTAGTCAAGAGGTAGAGTGCCAGCCTTGAGCACAAAGAAGTCAGAGACAGTGCTCAGGCCCTGAGTCCCAGTCCCCAGGACTGGGGAGAAAGAGGAAGAGAAGGAGGAGAAGGAGGAGAAGGGGAAGGGGAAGGGGAAGGGAAAGGGGAAGGGGAAGAAGAAGAAGGAGAAGGAGGGGGAGGAGGAGGAGAAAATTGTCAATCCCTCTAACCACTAGGATTTTTGTAATCTGGCTATGTTAGTTCCTAATGCATAACATCATATTAGCACTTTACAGCACTCATTTTAAAGATTCCTATGTGGTAGACTTTCTAAGCCCAGACAGAGGCAATGAATATTTCTAAATGTTGCTACTCCAAAATACAGTCCTATTTGAATGTCTTTTCAAAAACAGGAATATTTCTTCACTGGTAAAAATGTTTTCTTAGCTTTCAGTTGAAAGCAAAGAAAATTGGAAAAGTTCAGGAAAAAGGTGGCAAAGATAATTTAGGAAAATATTTGGGAAATGCAGGAAATGTTTTGATGGGAGAAGGTTTCATGGAAGGGTTGTCTCAAGTGATTTTTCAAGTCATTGCTATAATGAAGACTAGAAACAAATGAAAATGTATTTGTATTGATTATACCTAGAGGCCATGCTAAATGAAGGCAAAGACCACGGTATGCTTCCTGCTTCCCAGCTACTTGCAGTCCATTCACACTCAGCATTGTTCATTGAGTTTCACCTCATTTCTTCAGAGTATTCCAGTTTTGTACCAATTGGTAGTTTCTTAGCACTTCATTTCTTAATCCTTGCTCTATCAATCAGCAAAATTATAAGACTTTTAAATAGCTTTTTATTTCAAGGAAGACTCAAAAGGTGGCATATTTTCTTTGTCATAATACATGAGGAAACTACTATCCTTTCACTAAGAAAAGACAAGTTGACTGAGGATAAAATTATTAGGATATAATCTCTCAAAAGTTTTCAGGTGTGACACCCCCCACTCTCTGGAAGCTTTCTACAAGAACAATTTGAGGCCCAACTCAGGACAGTTCTTTTACTATCTAGATTTTATTTCCTGGATGCCTTTAAAAATAATCTTTATTGTTTTGGGGGTCTGGGGATATGGCCTAGTGGCTAGAGTGCCTGCCTCGTATTCATGAGGCCCTGGGTTCAATTCCCCAGCACCACATATACAGAAAATGGCCAGAAGTGGCGCTGTGGCTCAAGTGGCAGAGTGCTAGCCTTGAGCAAAAAGAAGCCAGGGACAGTGCTCAGGCCCTGAGTCCAAGCCCCAGGACTGGCAAAAATAAATAAATAAATAAATAAATAAATAAATAAATAAATAAATCTTTATTTTTGTAACTCAAACTACATGATGGGATTTTACGACTCCTTTTACTAAATTTGAAACAATGGGTTCCATATGCAAAACTTGTTTCTGCTCAAGGACTTAGCGTTTGGGATCACCTTTGTATTTCTAGATAGATTTTTGCTTTGTTTTGTTTTTGAGCTAATACTGGGGCTTAACTCAGGACTTGGTGGTCTAACTTGGCTAGTGGCTGGTACTTTGCCACTTAAGCCACATTTCCACTTCTGGCTTTTTGCTTATTAATTCGAGGTAAGAGTCTTGTGGATTTGTCTACCTGGGCTGGCTTTGAACTGGGATTCTCAGATTTCATGAGTAGCTGGGATTACAGGTATGAGCCACCAGTGCATACCCACACCTAGATGGTTTTGGTTCTTCATTAGGAATCACTCAAATGAGGTTTATTTGCTCTGACCACTGTATAAAACTTTTTTTTAACCTTAAGACTTTAATTCTTTGTCCTATTTTTGGAACTATGGCAGAATGTTTGGTATTTGTATTCTATGTTTTCTGTGATTTCAGTTCTATTCTTTATTTCTTCTAAAGCAGATTTAAACTCTGTAACTTTACTTTTGATCTCTTATTCGTTCTTGTTTTGCACATGTCCCTTCGGTTGTATTCATTTTCATCTTAATTTCTTTGCTCTTTATGGTTAATCTCTTTTCTTAGATATAAAATTCTTCTCATAACCTGATGAGAGCCATGTAAAGTTTTCGGAAATTTTCTTCTATTCATGTTTGGCTTGGTTATGACAACCAACAGCAGATCTCTCTTGGCCACTTGAGATGACGATTCAACAATCTTCTGCTATAAAGTATGGTTCCTGAATTCAGAACAAGTAGAAATCAGTGGTTTTTGCTTTCATCAAAGGCTCTATAAGGACTAGACTGGTTGCATCCTTCAGTTCAGTTCTAATGGGCTTAAAATATGTGTAAATTTTTCCCCACATCCCATTCCCAAATCTTACTGATGCAAACAATCAGAGGTGTTAAGAAGTTGAAGCTGTATCAACTACTGCTAATAGCTTAAACTTGGAAGACTTGACAATGATGACTTTGACCTTTAGAAATGATTCTTTAAACTTGTCATTATTAATAAATGGAACACGTGAGAAGTCTTTTTAAAAAAAGAGACTCTTTTTCCCCCATTTCCCTTGAAATGGCCCAAACACTTCATAAAATTGTCCTGTTATTTTTAAGACCTGAATTTTTAAAACTAACTTTGTGGTAGCTTATTTTAACGCTCTAAAATATATTCAGAAAGAGTTCACCTCGACACGCTTAAATGCTGAATATTTTATGCTTGGACAAAGAGCAAACTGTAGGTCTTTCGCCAAGCACAGTCAATGCACTTGAGTATGGGTTACCAAAAACGCTGAAGAATTTTTTTTCTATTTATTGTTATAGCTCAAATCCTTGTGTCTCTTGTAGGCTTTAAGTGACATAAATATGCATTTCCATCTGCACAAACTTGTCAGGAATAGTTCTGCTGGGAGGTGTTATGCCACCCAAGTACTTCCAGAATAGAGTCTGTTAATCCTGTTACCACTATAGAAACGCAGAGGAAAAGTCTACCCAGGCCACTACTGCAGCTGCTTGGGCTGCACATGCTCCTGCAGCCACGCCCTGGGCACTCAAAGGAAGCCAGAAAACCTGAGGCTCTTAGATAAGAGGGTGCTGACTTCTATTTTCCACTGAAGGCAGTGATTGCCAAATCTTTCATTGTAAACCCTACAAAGCTTTAATAAATAATAATAATAATAGTAGTAGTAGTAGTAATAGTTTGGGGAAGATAGCAAGCACACATAGTATACACATACACATACACATACACACACATACCAATCCTCAAGCATATCTGGTATCTATTGATCATACCTATAACCTTAGCTATTCGGGAGGCTGATATCTGAGGACTGCCATTCACAGATTCACACTGGGCATATAAATCCATGAGCTCTTATCTCCAATTATCCAGCAAAAAGCTGGAAGTAGAGGCATGGTTCAAGTGGTAGAATGCCAGCCATAGGAAAAGAATCCAGGTGAGAGTGTGAGACCATGAGTTTCAGCCTCAGAATTGGTACACACACACACACACACACACACACACACACACACACACAGAGAGAGAATTGATATCTATGTAATCATGCTAACAGTAATATATGTTATAAAACATACAAAATATTTATTATATTAAAGTTTTTAAAAGGGTAATAGATGGTTTTACCTCATTGAGTAGACTTGGTCCTCAAATATATATACATATATATATTTGTAGAAACCATTGGGTTAAAATTTTTACCAGGTAGGACACCAAGAAAATAGTTTTTAAGTTCTCAGTTTAGGTCTTTGATCAACTACATAATCCAGTTGGGTCCAGAATGGGCAAGAGGACTTGTGAATAACATGCAATTGGTTCGATCATCCATTTTCTCCTTCCGATTATCTCTTGCCCTTCTGCCATTGTGTTGTGGCTTCTGGCCTTTTCAGAACCTCTGTATAGATCTTATTTAGAGTCTATACTTATGTAGGTACATTACAGATGGAGACTAACCAGTCAAGGGCATCATTAGAGAGAGTTCTAAGTCCATTAGCTGAAACATCACCTCCTAACCTTCATGACTCAAAGAAAAGAATCAGCTAACAAAAAAAATTCAATCATCAAGAATGCAAGAAATAGTTTTGACAAGAACTTAATGATCTATAAATATATAATGAACATTTTAAAGTACTCAATTTCATAAAATTCAAGAGTTCTCCAAATTGACCAGGCTGAGGTGAAAAAAAATTTTTCTACAGAAAAGCAGTGGATATAGGGAGGAAAAAAACAACAACATTCACTACTACCCTGGTTTGTAGGGAAAGACTGTTCAGCTGCAAGAAATGGGGCACTTGAATCCAAATTCCTTCCAAATTGATAAAAATAAATTACTTTAATGGTAAAATCTAGAATTGGCTGGAGATCAGCAGATAAGCTCTTTCCATTCACTGTTGGTGTGAGTAAAAATTGACACAATTTTTCTGGAAGGCAATTAGCAAATTATATTAAGAGCTTTAGAAATTCAATACTCTCTTCCCTATGGATTTTAACCTATGGAAACAAATAGGTGACAAGAGTCACAAAACTTAATATTTGTTTCCAGAGTATTTATAATAGCAAAATTTGGAACCAATCTACCTTTCTATGGAAGGGGGAATTGAGAAGTAAATTATGTTACATCATGTAAGAAATGTATGCATGTAGGGAGTACTTACTATATTCAAGGCACTAATACAGTAACTAAATTACACAGGTAAGGCTTTCATAAAGGCTTTCCCGCCCTTTGTCAAGTAAACAAGCAAACCTTGTCGAGTAAACAAACTAATAAATAAATTCAGGATGTGAAAGGGTCCTATGAAGAAAATGAAACAGAGAGATATTCTAGCACCAGATGGTCCATGGGTGACTTTCTGCAAGAATCTCTTACCCTTGGTTCTATTGATATTTGCAATCACACTCCTTGTGCATTTTGTGGTAGGGGATGGAGATCCTTTGCACATTAGAATTCTTAGCAGCCTTCCTGGCCTTTGACTACGTCATGTTAGTAGCACCCATTCCAGTCATGACAATAAAAAAATATCCCTAGCCATTGCCTCATGTCTCTATAGGGAACAAATCTACTTCAACTAAGAACCACTGTTTCAATTTTAGCCAAAGGAGAAACTTCTCTTAGGAGGTGACACTTGATCTAAGACCTTAGTATGTTGCTCAGATTTTTTTAGAATGTAGCATAATGTTTATAAATAAGGTGTACAGTAAATCCCAATAGCATATTTTTATATTTCTACCTAAACAGATGATAAAACATATTAGTTAACTGCCTGATCTGATAGCTGAGCAGCCTTAGTTAAAATCCCAGCTCCATCATCTACTAATTGTGTGACCTTGGATAAGTTATTTTATATCCTGGTGTTCCTAAGCCTTCATGGGAAATGAAAATGACACTAGTAGTAGCTACCATGTAGGACTTATGGGTATTAAATGGGTTAACACATGCAAATCTCTAGCAGAATAACTGATGTAACTGGGAATTTTTTTATTTATATATTAAACCCAGAATATATAGTACTAATTAAGTATTCAAATATAGATTAATAGACTTATAGTTTACTTAGTATACTAATATTTACTAATAAGAATACAGTATCCACTATAACTTATGTACTTTCATTCTAATTAACACACATATATATGCGTATGCATTCTTGTGACAAAAACTAACAATGTATATAAAATGGCATTGTTTGCTTTGTATATTTTTACATTCCTAATGTCTCTCATACACAGGAAGTGGTTAATAGATGCAAATTTTCTTCCAATGTTAATTTCAAATCAAAGCAAACTTTATTAAGAAATTTGGCAAAGATAGAAATACGTAGATTCTCACCGGAAACAACTGGTATACCATTAGCAGAAGAGAAAGGCCAAGGGTATGTGTTCAGAATATGTCTCCTGGGGAGCATGCTTTCAGGATCCTAGCATCCTGAAAGCTGAGATGCACTACCTTAATCTGTCAATCAGCTCATCAGCCAACTGCAAAGTATTAACAGTTGATTTTACCAGACGCTGTGCCAGCATATGAACAGAACATGCATTCCTCCAAGGCTTTCACCACAGAAAGGGAAGCAAAGTTCAACCACAAAAATTAATCACAACACAAACTCAAGAAAGAGCTCTAACAAGAATATCAACCCAGACCTTTATGGCTTGAAAAATAGAATAGCTTCTACTGGGGCTAAAGATGCATGCATAGGAAGCTTCATGCATGGATCTTTAGTGTTAAGTTTGGCCAATGAAATCATTAGTTATCAAATGGGAGTTCTGGCTTGAACACATATGGAACATGCTTTCTAATCTCATCCTAGATACATTTCTGCAAGATCAGTTAACCTGGAAAGAGGACAGTCTAAAGGGAGAAGAGTCCAACTTCATAACCATAGCCCAACCCCATAGCACAGTATCTGGATTCTAAAGCAGTTTGAGAATGCAAGCTTTGGTGTCTGTAAGAACTGGAAGATAGATAAGTTCAAGTTCCAGCTTTGCCTCTTACCAGCAAACCACTAAGCCTAGGGGGAGGGAGGTAAACACTTCCTAACTCATGTCTACTGTGGCAACCCTTTGCAACACTGTTGTCAACTTCAAATGTGATAATATACATGAGAAACTGTAGATGATATTCAAATGATTGGAATGGATGAACTGTGATAGATTTAACATGATAGAAAATATTTTAAATCATTTAGAATTTAATTTTTAATGTTCATAACTCAACCTTAATAGCTACACAAAATCAACTGTATCTGTGATTCCAATTATGCAGAAGTTTACAGGCTCCGTGGCTTCATTTATTTGCCATTTCATCCAAGGGCATCAAACTATAAAAATTGCTAACCAATTTGTCCTCCCCCCTGGGTAACATAATCTTTATTTCCTGAGACAAACATTAAACTGAATGTAATTGCATAAAAACGACACAGAGACTCATAATTGCAAAATGTTTTCACGTCTGAAGAAGATTCAACCACCTCTTAGGATTGAATGTCTCCTTTTTACCAGCTTATGATCTGATTATGAAAATATTACCACTTAGCCAATGTCTCAGTACATGTTCCAAGCACAGTTGTAATCAGAAAACAAGTAATTATCTGGAAAAGTTAAACAAGAAACAAACAAACAGCAGAGTATTTTAGCTGGGGAAAAAAAAAAAAAAAGATTCAAGTTGCTCTGAAGTCCAGAAAGCTTGGGAAGAGGCGAAGGGGAGGAGCTATGTTCAACTTTCCTCACCTCATTCCTTCTTGCCCACAATCCTTTTCACCTGGAACACTCAGTGCTGTAATTTCTGGAGAAGTAATAACACTTCTTGATCTTTGTTGATTTTTAAAAAATGTTTCCTAAGGCTGATGGAAAAGCTTTAAAATGTCTTCTTGTCATAGCCCTCAATAAGTATTTCATCTAATGTGTTTAAGACTGAGTTACAGTTGAAGTGCTGCTGAAGACAAAACAAAACAATGATATATAAAACTGCTTCCTTCACTTGAAAGTCTTTAAAAGACATCTTCTATGCAGTGCTGGCATTTGAAAATTAAAGAGGAAAAAAAATTCAGATATATGTATCTCACTTATTTCTCCCTAAAAGTTAGACTTAATGGACCCAAGGCTTTACTTTATCCAATTTAGCAGGCTGTAGCTGTTGAATATTCCAGGCTTCCTTATGCTCATTCAATTTCAAAAGGTGACAAGATTATAGGAAGACCTTAAAATCTTTCAGATGGAAAAAAAATTGTCCACTTAGCTTCCAAATCAAAGTATGATTTTCTTAAAAACCAAGTCTCTTTGAGAATCCATCACATTTTATTTGGCTTTTGTTAGTGCCAACAAATCCTTATCTTCCTAACACGGTCCTGTCTTTAACTGTGTGTTGTTTTTCAGTTTTAATCAATGTAAGAATTATAGTCATGAGTGTAGCGGCATAGGCCTGAAATATAATAAGCATCTTGGGAGACTGAGGCAAGAAGTTGAGAATTTGATGCCATCTTGGACAAGAAATATAGTGACAGCCTTCTTCACAAAATTAAATAAATAAGAATAGCAATCTATACATGTTGAAACATTTATTCTGACTCTAATAATTTTTCACTATGCTTGATATATAATGTCCTTTATTTTATGTACTGTATTTTTAATCTACCAAGCTTTGGGAACTATAGTCACATATTCTTTTAAAAAATTATAACATTTGTGGGAACTTCATAAAATTCTCATCATTTTTTTTCTGTACAATGTCACTTCAGTAACTATTTTACTAACCACAGTAATTTGTTAATGGGTTGGTGGCTTATACCTTGAAATGTCACTCATTTGCCTTGATCTGACTTCAACCACAGATAATTACCGTACTAAATTCTAAGCCTCCTTACAGTTCAAATCCAAAGAAAAATATAATTCACCATTATAGCTTTAAAATCGTATATACATCTGAACTCACTTTAAGCATTTTAATCTAGAACTGAAATTAAAATCACTCTGCCTTAAAGGCTTATTTTAAAATTTCCACCAAGTTTTACCAAAAACCTCACTATGATGTAGCTACCTCTCTCCAAAGGCAATAGAACAATAGAATGGAGATGTTAACTGAGACCAAGAGAAGAGGAAATTATTCAGGGTTCTTATTATGTATGACAATGATTCTATGCATATATTTTGATTGGCTTTTGTTTCATGCTTGGTGTGATGAGAAGATATGTTTTTATTATATTGTATAAGGTGTCTTAAGGAGAGTTGTTACCATGTGCCCAACAAGGATCCTAAAAGAGAGGAGATAGGACAGCACAGGGAATCAAACTCATGGAAATGAAAATGCAGACATGGGCTGGAGGGTTATTTACCAGGAAAAATAAATAAGAACTTGGAAATCAGTGGCTAGAAGATTGGGGCAAGCCATATAACAGTTTTAGTCCTAATGAATTGGAAAAGAAATGACAAGAGAATGAAAAGAAATCAGATTTTGTATTCCTAAGCAATAGCCACAGCTACCCAGTTTGGGAAGAAAAAAAATAAGTGCTTAGTTAAAAGAGACAAAATTGAAAGGCCTTGGCTGGGATCCTAAAGAAAATATCCACTAGCCAGTAGCAAGTGTGAGAGCAGTATTTGTACCGAGAGTGGGCTTCTTAAGAACACACAAAGACTTGGTTATTTTTCTGAGAATCTCCCTGTGGTTTGTTAGCACATATCTAGGCATGGAGTTGGTGCTCAGTAAATGTGGCCTGGTTGGTAGCTGGCTGGAAGGAAGGCTAGCTGCATAGAGATTTAGAGGCCAATCTCACACAAATTAATGGAGTCTGATATAGATAAATATGATCATTGGAGGGAGAGGCAAACAGGGAGGAAGGAAGAATTGCATAAAAGAAACAAGGAAGGTCTATCAAAGAATTAGACATAAAAAGGAAAAGGGTAGAAATTAAAAGGGGGAAAAGAAATGGAAAGAATAGGAAGGGAAGAGAAGATATGAGGTAAAAAGAGGGAGATGGAAGAGAAAGGAGAAAACGAAATGCATAAATAATAACAGAATTAGAAGATTCAAGGCAGAGGAGACAGTATTTATTCTTAATTTTAATATCTATATCTGTTAGACTCAAAGTGAGAATACATGGATATAAAAATCACCAAGTCATATTTAGCGAGCAAAAAATGAAGAGCATTAAAATGTTTCCTTAATAACTTAAAGTAAATAAATTAATAGCTCCTGTCACATTGATTCATCTATTGCATGTGGCTACTCAATAAATGTTAATTGAATTAAATTAACAACATTTACTCAACGGTAATAAAAAATTAATTAACTGTCTGTCTTTCTGTTCCTTAGTTTATGCCTACTGATTCTTGAAATTACTTCTAACCCAAACATGAATTTTTATTTCACTGACTTTAAAGATACCTTTTAATATTTTTTTTCAAAGAAGTATCGATGAGCTCCTATTTTTTCTCAATTTTGTTTTTTTTCTAACCTATTTTCTCCAAGTTAATGTCAAGAACTATGTATAACATCCCAAATATAGTTTCACGAGTTCTTTATTTAATTCCAAAATAGTTCTCTCTACATAAGATGTGATACCACTTTTTATATGTGTCTTCTTCCAGCTTATGCTTACTTTATAATATTTTGGGTACAATGTCAAGAAACACCGTAGAGGACAGGATCAAGGGAATTATTGTTGGCATTTTATTTATGTAAAAAGGAGGGAGAAATGTCAGTAACATTCACCCCAAAATTGTGGTTCTCTTCAAATGTCAGAATTCAGAATTAAACAGACTGCGTTCCAAAATGTGTGCATGTATGTCAGATAACTTTTTAATGAACAACAAATAGTTCCCACTGGGGAATAAAAATAAAAGAAAAATATAAACAGAGATGTAGAATTAAAATAACTTTATGAATGGCAGCTTACCTTCTCCATAACATCTCTCAGTCAAAGCTCCATGTGCTCCCAAATGGTTGTTTAATGTTGCACACCACTTACATTGAAAATGATATATTTGAAGTTACTGCAAAATTAAAATATGTAACATATTCTCAGCATGGACTTACATTCCAGTAACCCAACTTTTTGTTGTTGTTGTTGTTGTGACTGAATTACTTTATACAAAAGCAATTTCAATTACATGAAGCCTGACTGTGTGATAATTTGAACTGATTGTTAATTAATTCTGTTAAATAAAAGGCTGCAGCAAGCTCTGTACTACTCAGGGATTTGCCTACTCTTACTTGTCTGTGTTTTTCTCCAACCTTTATTACAAAGCAACTGGAATTGAACACACAGGTATACAAGAAGCTGGTTCACAAGCACTGTGCAGGAAAAGGTGAGTCTGAGGTGTTATTTGTGAGGCTGGATTTGCGATGCTAACACAACTCAGAATTTAGGGTATAGAGGACTCTGCTGAGGTGAAGTCTTAGCATTTAGAGAGCTAAATAAAAGCTAAGCACAATTCAGAGTTATATACTCATGTTATATACTCATGGGAAAACCAGGATAAAAGCAAAGCTTTGGAAATCCACTACTCTTAGTTTGAATCCCTGTTCTCACATTGACCTTAGACAACTAACCTGAGTGAATTCTCTAAGCCTTCATTATACTCATTTGTCTGTTCATTGAAGATAATAATAATTTCTACTTTTCCCATTTGTTCAAGGACACTAATAATATCTATTTCCTCAACTCTTTGGTATTCTTATGTTCAGTTAGGTGTACAAATGGTAATATAGAACTTGACATAAAATTTATAAATTCATGCAGCTCAGAGTGTGTGTATGTGTACATACTATATGTTCCACATATAATATTTCTCTAGGTAGTCTAAGTCATTATTTTAGTATCTTTCAGATTATGCTATTGGCTAGTAAAATATATAATATAATTTTTCAGTAGACTTCCTCTTGGGTTAGAGGAAACCTGGAATGTCTAAATTGTTTCTCAATTCTATTTCAATATTCAATATTACATTATTTGCTAAACTTGCTAATGTCTATAATGGATATTTTCCTAAGCCCTCATTTCTGCCATTTCTTCTCATGGTGAATTAAATTGGAACTAAGAGATTTGAAGCTAGCAGCATATGTATGAAGGGATAAAAACTAAATGTTGTTTGAAAACAAGGTGGTTTGGGAAATTTTTTTAAATGGTAGAGACAATTGCATTTAGCACTGTTTGGCACACTGCAAGTAACCTTCAGAGAGGGATCTCATGAACAGTTTCAGAGAAATAGTAGTTCACAAATCAGTGGGATATCCTGTCTTTCTTCTACTCTCAAAAGCAGAAGCTACCTAAGGTTCTCAAATTTGTGAGGCTATTGGATTCCCCTGGGGGAAATTTCAGAGCTTTCTTGTCGACTGTGATTTAGTTAATCTGCTGGGAAGGAGGGTACTTGAATTGGTTAAAATTCCAAACTTTTAATTGCCCTAACAAGCAAACACAAGCAGAGATTGCCCATTTCTTCCTAATGAAGAACTAACTTTGGAATGGACCAAAAAATGGAATTGGCAAGAATTTACTTCTGGCAGTGTATTAGCATGGTAAAAGTAAATCAGGTTGCCTGCCCTGTTACTCATTTTAGCCACTTAATAATCACTAACTAGTAAGCCAGACACTGGCTAGCCATGAGTATGTGATTTCACAGAATGCATCTCTACCACCTCCCAATAGTACAGTCAAGTCACTTATCTTAACATTTCTCTCCGACTCAGCCTGGATGCTTGTTTGTGAATATTTACTTTGTCTCTTTTTTTTTATTTTAGAGCTTTGCTTAATGAGATTAAATTATAGATTAATGGAACCATCATTCAGACTTCCTCTCTTGCACAGGAAGTGTTGAAATCCTTTTCTTTTAGATGCTCCTACATACTCTAATCAACCTGGTCTTTCCTAACTGGTTTGGTGAGTGTGAAAACCAGGAACCATGCATGTTTTAGTTACCACTGCACCCTAATATCCACCTCCATGACTGCTATGTGAGACGCCTCCCCGTTAATTATATGGAATGAGTGAATGAACACAGGAACTCTCAAACACAGGAAGTACCTGACCTTCTCAGCCTTCTCCATGGCTCTTTAAACCAGAATCTTTGTTGGTGAACCTTGCAGAGGTTGCTCAAACATCTCTATCAAGCTTGTCCATTGGCTCTATGGAATAAAGCACAGGTTCCTGAAAGAAAAAAAAAAACAGCCATAGCCAGACAGAATGTAACATTATTGGGAAGCTTTAAAAAAGAAAAGGCCAGGTCAGAGAAAAGGTAGTAAATGACCATCCTTAAGGAAAGAACGTATGAATAAGTTGTAGATTACCTATACCCATTTTTCTCTCAAAGGAGGAAACTCCTCTTTCAAAGTAGAAAAGCAAGTGAACAAACACAGAAAGTAATTTGAGACAAGGTAAACCCAACTGAAGGAATTATCAACAACATACTATGAGCTCTTGTAAACCCAACTGAAAGAATTCTTTGTCTTCTCATTATTTCTTCTATAGCAGTGATTTTTATTCCAAATGATTGTAATAGATGAAATTTGCAACATGTTCAAAATTTAATGACTATGTTCTGCTATTCCTCCTTTAGTTTTCTAAAGCATCCCGCTCAGCGATACTTCATTCTTTGTTCGTGATTTTATTCTTATCAGAGTCTACAGTGTGCATTTTTACTGCCAATGTCTATTCACAGATCCCAAGGTAAAACTACAGTGGGTTTGTGCATGTGTGTTTTCTTTTTTTCTTTTTCATCTAGATACGCAACTCACAAATGAAAAGCATGCAGACGAGAAACCTATTAATACTATGGTTATAAATTCAGTATCCGAATTCAATATCACAGATGGGCCGGCCCAGGAAAGCCCCATGGAGAAAAACCTGTCAGAGTCCAGCGTATCACTGTCCTCCCTTGAAGAATGCCAAACGAGATTTTCCTACCTCCAAACTGATACTTCAGTTCATCAGAGAGACACGGATGGTATGTTTCTCAGAATTCAACCCATCTCTAAATAAAGCTCCCAAACCCCCAACCCCTGTAAAAGCATCACATATGCTGTTAGGAAAAAATCTTTATGAATATTAAACAGGATGATTTAGATTTGAAAACCCTGCTGAGTGACATGTGTCAAGGTCACTTTGCAATTATGAGGTGCTTGGCAGATTGTTTGCTCTCAAAGCTGGGAATCAGAGGCAATGTGTTTTAAATAGCTGGGGTGGGGTTTCACCATTCCTGTATGGGACTGTGAAGCAGATGAAGACAATAGTAAAGCTTCTCTTTTCATCTATGGGGCTACTCAGCCTGGAGCTCTAGGCAGATAGGAAGAAAGAGGCAGATTGGGAGAATACTAAAATATGTCTAATACAATCTGTACAGAATATAGCGATGCTTACCTCAGCAATCAGCAGAAAGGCTGGCTCTTCTGGGTAAGGTCCCTTCCCAGCAATTCTGATCTGCATGACACTAGACCAACTTACAGTCAAGTTCAAAATCAGAGAGTATCCAGGACAATATGTACAATTTAACTCAGGTAAACCACTGTGCAATGACATTTACAGGAGACATATGTCACCCAAGAGTTTTGGAACATTCAGTATCTACAAGCACGTTGAAAGAAATTTTGGCATTTTTCAAAGGAAATTGTAGTCATAGGGTATTGTTTCTGATTGGGCATTGGCATTCATACTTGATTTTTGAACATGAGGGAAAGCAATTAAATTTTGTATAAAATCAGCTTTGGAATGACAGTTTAACCCTTGCCTCTTTATGAATGCATAAAACTGGACAAGTTTTGTTTTTGGTCTTTTTTACCAAAAAAAAAATCCATCCCTCAGTTATCTAATAGGACAGTAACGTACTAGGAAGCATTGAAAGGATCAAACAAAATAACACATATAAGCACCTAATAGGAAGTCTGTCACAGAGTAGATGCTTACCATTTTAGGCAGCAGTGAGAGAGAAGACTTCTAACACATGGTGTAAAATGTGGTACTGTGAGCTAATGTTGACATGGATGCCCTGTACTAGACATTACAGACTCTCCTGTCTGCCATCACTAAGAGAGAAGGTGAAGGATAGCATACGCTGCGAGTATAAGCAGAGGGAATGGCGAGGACTGTGGCAAACTGAAGAACACCTATCTCATCTAAAGGTCACTGCTTCTGTCCAGCTTTATATGATGGTTTCCATAGCAACTCTGAGTGTTGCCTTATCATAAAGTTTTTCAAGAATAGCCAAAGATTAAGACTAGTAGGTGTGCTAGGTGAAGGTGGCTCACACCTGTAATCTTGGCTACTCAGGAGGCTGAGAACTAAAGATGGCAGCCTGAGTAGGAAAGTCCCTGATACTCTTATCTCCAATTAACCACCAAAAAGCTGGAAGTGGAACTTGGGGTCATGTGGTAGAGCACCAGCATTGAGTGAAAAAGCTAAGGGCCAGTGCCAGAGCCCTGAGTTCAAGCCCAGTACTGACACACAGACAGACAGACAGACAGACAGACAGACACACACACACACACACACACACACACACACACACACATTGTTGTGTGAAATGTCTAAAATCCCCAGTGTTGGTAACTATTCCTATTTATTTTAGGGATCTCAAACCACACCCATCAATACATTTTTAGGCCTAGGATGATGTTCAATTTTCTAGCTTTGGTAACAATGAACAGTAAGTCAAGGAAATAAGCAATGTAGCAGTTCTCTGCAGAGGCATCCTGACAAAAGAGCACTTCATGGAAAGATCTAGAAATTCTCCAGTGTTGTTCATCATGTGCTGGAGTCTCATGATCCTTGAATTTGGATTTACCACTTCACATATCCACAGAGGAAACGCATGTGTCCCCAGTATCACTTCTATCTATTCTATCAGGAACACTGAGCAAAAGGCAAACAAACGAGTACATCTAAATCTTTGGGTTCCCAAGGAAGAACTCAAAATGACTGTGCCATTAAAATGGCAACTGCTGTTCAATGGCCTCATGCAGAAAAGTAACAGATTACTCTTTGTTCCGTAGAACAAAGGAGAGTCACAGCATAGGTGAATCGGGTTGATATCTTGATCATTTTTCTTTTGAAAATTATTTAATGATAGTTCTGATCACATCTTGTATTATTTTCTAATGAAGTAGACAGGAAATGCAGGTTTTAAGCTGCAAGTATTGGTCATATCCCACCCATCCTAGGCCCCCTTGCAAAAAATCTCCCCCAGGGTGTGAGCTTTTGGTACCTGGATAAAATAGGAAGTCGAAAATCCAAACAAAGACACACACACAGTGCCAGGAAACACTCATTATCCCAAAGAGCAAACACTGAGGAAACCAAGAGTTAAGTCCTACTCAATTCATTTTAGAGAATTTTTGATAGTAATTAATTTAAGGATACAGAAATTGAGAACTGGGGTCATTGTTCGTACTGAGATAAATACAGAAATATCTTTTAGGAACAGCAGGGAAAACAGAAGGGAAAAGAGAAGATTGCATCCACTTTTATGTAGTTTGTGGCTAATTTATTTTCAAATGTATAAATGAGTGCATAAAAACGGATGCTTAATTGCTAATATCTATTATTTATATACATTGCCCTGCTTAAAACAGGATGGAAAAGGCTCACACATGCAGATTTTGTAAAAATGTGTTGCATCCATTAGCACAGTTCATGGTGTGTGCTCTGATGGGAATTTAAAAGGATCTTTACTGAACATCACATGCCATGTGCTACAACATTACTTTATTACTAAATTGTGGTTCCTCCTGTGTGGCCCCTTTCTCCAATAAAATGGAAAAATCCAGACAACTAGCTGTTCACCTCCTTCTATTTCTACACTCTTCTGATTACAAAAGCATCTCTAGAGCTAAGAGAAAGTGAGGGATATACATCTCATTAGAAAGCAGGACTCTAAAAAAAAAGAAAAAGAAAAAAAACTTGACAATATGCCTAATTGATGTATAACTCTGAATTTGAGACCTGTCATCTAGGTGGAAGAGGAAAAATCATAAATACAAGCTACCTCAAAAGAATAGTCTTAATTACACCATGGACTATTGAATAAAATGATTACATTTTCCTACACTGTAAATCTCACACAATTAAATGCAATGGTGTCACCTTATAAAATGTTTCAATTTTATAATTATTTCAGTTCATTTGCTCAGGAAAGAAAAACATAAGCACAAATTTCCCAAGTATCACCCAAATCCAGTCATTCCACTTCTAAAGAACTGACTTAAGATGTTAGCTGTGCTTGTCTGAGCTCAAATAGATCTTGACATATTTAAGTAGCTATTAAAATTGATAACATCAGAGATGATAGCCCAACTAGAGAAAAGCATTCAGTCACACTTTATTTATTCCCATTCTACAGTACAGATGTTTTTCTTAAGAACTTCAGGGTGGGGTGGGAGATCCAATTTTGATACTTTAGGCCCCAAATCATGCAATAATCCATCAGAGCCACTGGGCCACAAATCTCAAAAAATTGAATTTCCTGTGACAGCACAAGATGCATTAGAAGATGAGGTTCTTCTTACTATTATTACTATCATTATTATTGTGAATCTTACTTTGTTTTAGGAAAGGGGGGGAGTTCTTGCATTTCTGGGGTCACGCCTGCAGGTACCATATTCTTGCTACTTTGTGTACGGAAATAGAGGGTGTGGTTTAGATGTTGAAAAAAATGCTTCAGGAGCTACAGTTGGCAGCTAGAAATGCCTCTGGTCCCTCTCTCTAATCATAGGTATCATATGACAAGACATAAAGTAAGAAGACAAAAGCAAAGGAATGTGTCACCAGGACCACAAGGTTGACCTCATGTGCATCTGTAGAACTCTCTTCCATTGGTATCTTTTCCACTGTAATTAAACACAATCCTTCCTAATTACTCAATCCCCAATAGGGCATTTAGCACCTCTGGAAGCTACATTAGTTCTTCAGTGTCATTAAGGAATTGTCACTTAGCACGTTATAGGCTTAGTATCCAAAAGGTGTTAAAAAGGAAATGGAACAACCTTAACAGACATTCTGTCCTGACTTCTTGCTCTCCCCTAAACACCACTGTGGGATGGATGGCCTGTAGGTCTCTGATCCATCTCACTCGCCTTCAGTCCAGGCTTAAGATGTGGGAAAGCCAGATGGACGGTGAGGCCAGGAGGCTCAACAGAGTATTTCCTATAAGAGACACCACAAGAAGGTTCTACCTGTCATTCCTCTGCCACTCCAAACAGCTAAAGGATGGCGAAAACTGCTCCTAGCCTAGCCCACTAACTAATGACCATTACAGAGAGACTATTAATGGCTTGAGCCAGAGCCACAAGGACAAGGGTTATCCAGAGAGACACAAGTCTGAGAGAAGACCCAAGTCACCACCCCCAGCAGAGATAAGGCAAGAGAAAAACCCCAAGTTTCCCTTCCTTTCAGCCTCTCAAGAGCTGCTGCTATCACCTGAGGCTGAAGCCAGACAGAAATCACTAAAAAAGGGACCCTGGTCAGTGGACCTTACCAGCCTTGAGATTTCAAAGCAGAGCAGGGCTGATACAGGGACAGGGGAAGGCAGGGCACTGGTAGGCTCTGTGTCCTGCACTGAAACATCTGGCAGGAAGAGAATGTAAGCATGTGACAAAGGAGCCTGATGCTATAGGTGACAATCTGGATCCACATAACAGCTCTGCCCCTTGCTGTGTGTCCTCTTTTTGAACTCTCTAAGCCCCAGTTTCCTCACCTAGAAGCAAAGTGTGTAATGATCCTGAGCTATGCATCATTTCCAGGCCTGTGTACAAAGCACATAAATCGCCCTGAGGACTGCAGGTAGGTGTTGGGCACGTACAACACGAAGACACCGAATGTAGGCCTTAGGGGATGAAGGGATCAGCTATGAGTTCTGGCTCCACCACCTTATAGCCAGGAGTGCATAGGACAGCTAGGACAATTAGTCTCTCAGCCTTAATCCTTTCATCTGAGAAAATGCTGATTCATTCATCCAGCAAGAGATATGGGTTCACTACCTCTGGTGGCTTAGATTCTATTGGAGGAAAAATTAACTAGGTCATTGCAATCCGATGATAAATGATGTGAATTAAAAATAAAGCCAGGTGCTGTGTTGTGATTTAGAGGGAAGTTGTTGAAAGCAGAAGACCTAAGGATATGAATTGGAGTTGGGGAATATGGGCGGGGGGGAGGGGTTGTACATTTCAAGCAGCAGGCATAACAGATGTGTACGTCCTGAGCTAGGTTTGCTCCAAATACTGAAATTCATCCAGGGAGGCTAGAGCACAAGGAACAAGGAGCAAAAAGTAGAGCCCAAGTCAGAGTCCTGGGATGGAAGCCATTCAGGCAGGAATGGGCTAGGGCAAGGACTTGGGATTTAGTGGGATAGTGCCTTGCTCTAATTCAGGAATGAAGGTCATCACAGAATGATGAATTAGACATGGTTTGAAGGAAGGGGCTCATGGAGGGGCTGGACAGGGCTTGGTAGGCTCAGCAGGACTCAAAGATGAACTGGCTAGGCAGAGGATGATGTGGGAAAAGGAAAGGACAAAGCATGCCTCCCAAAGTACGGGTGAGTTCATCTGCATGTTGAGGAGCCTTGGGTAAGAAAAGTGAGGAAGGACAAGCGTGGGGAAGGAGGAGAGAGGCTGGCCCAGAATGCAATTTGATCTTGAAAGATATTACAGAAGAGACAAGGTAAGAAGCTGGAGGTTGGATACAGAAGAGGAATGCTAATCACATGATACAACTCTGAGTATCATGTTTATCCAATGTTATAGTCAGTCCCAGGATACAGGGCAGACAAGAGGAAATAAACCTGTTCAGGAGAAGGGGAAGTTCAGGATTCTTTGCAAACCGTTGCAAAATCCTTCTGCCCCCTAACTGCTTTCTGCTGCATTTCTGCAAACAAAAGAAAACAAAAATTGGCCTTATGCAAAACAGTTATGCCTGCTTGCGTAGTGTTCTTTAATATGCCTTTTAGGAAAAGTGTGGAACACACTTGAAATGTTCAGGGAAAAAAATCTGTTTTCAATTCACTAATGTTACCATGGATTTTTTTTGTTGTTTGGGGGCAAGAGGTTCTGCTTTTTATAACCAAATAAAAAGGACTGACTTAGAAACGGGAGAAAATAAGCTCTATTCTCAAGTGAAAAATAGAGAGGTGGAAAAAAATAAATACAAATTTGGCCAAAGAATTATGCCCAATTTTTACTTTTTTATACAAGTGGCTGAGATCTCTAGAGGCTGCCAAGTCTAGGAAATTTTGACAATTACAACTGAACCAAAGGGTTAGATAGGCCCTCAGGAAATTAGAAGGCCATTTTATAAACAGGTTCTACCTACTGCAGTAAGTATCACCAGCTCCAATTCTGACTGTTATCTTGTGGCCTTAACCAAGGCTTTAACCAAGACTTTCAGCCTTCCATCTATAAAGACAGGATCCATGGGGGTCATTTTCATATGGCCATAAGCCTGTATAAGTCTCCTGAGACCCCAGCCCAAGAGTGACCCCTTAGAATATTTCCTATGAAGAAATTTTTGCCAGGAGCTGCTATAGAGCCAATCTTGACATTGGCAAAACTCAAAGTTGTATACCCCACATCTTTAACTACCAGCAAACCCTCTGGAAAAGCCTACATGAAATAGAGTCCATACTAACTTACTCTTGAATTTTTGTGGGTGTTCTGTGGTGACTTATATGAGTGAGTTGGCCATATGCTCAAAGTTGGCATTAAGTGAATAAAAATACACCCAGTCTGGCAAAGAGATGAGTATGTATACCACAGAAGTATTATGGGGTATGCTGCCTAAACTATAAATACTGACTAATGGCCACAGCACCTGCAAAAATACATAGTAATTGAAGTTATCATAAAAGTCGTGTGTGTGTGTGTGTGTGTGTGTGTGTGTGTGTGTGTGTTCTACCACCCTACTGGATGGGGGGGGGGGAGGGAGGAAGAAAGGGAGAGTGAGAGTGAATGAAAGAGAGAGGCAAGATGATTGCTGCTTATCTGTATTGATGAGTCACTTTGGAAAGTCAGTGTTCTTTTAGCTGATTAAAACAACTTTCTTTAAAATATATGCTCCTTTTCAGAGACTTTTCCAAGTTTTCCCTTCTCTTAAATATTACCCAGTATATGCACGATAAAAAGAAAAAAAATTATGGCCAGACACAAGTGCCTCACACCTGTAATCCTAGCTATTCAGGAGGCTGAGATTTGAGAATTGTGGTTCAAAGCCAGCCCAGGCAGGAAAGTCTGTGAGACTCCTAATCTCTGATTAAACACCAGAAAACTGGAAGTTGCTCTGCCGCTAGCCTTGAGCATAAAAGCTGAAGGAAAGCACCCAGGCTCTGAGTTCAAACCCCATTACTGACAATAGAAGGAATAGAGACTGTCCTTGAACTTGTTATCCTTCTGCCCCAGCCTCTCAAGGATTGGGGTAAATTCTAAAACTCAAGACGTTATCAACATTTTCTATTAGCAAAAATGTAGATTCTTATGAAAGCCAAATTGGAATCAATTGATAAGCCTATCAGAGGGGCTGTTTTTCTAATTCATGTTAGGATGTTGCTTTCAAACATCAGCAATATTCAAATTGCTTATTTTAAATAATTAGATGGCATATGATATGAATACTTACCTACTTTTTTATTTAAAAATCACACATTTTTGTAAGCTTTTAAACCTGAAATTAAGTTATAATTGCAACAAGAAGACTGCTACGTCTTCTTACTAATTCCCTTTATAGAAGCAAAAAATATAATAATCTATAACCCATCCCAGCTGCTTGGCTAGAATTACCTATTACTTTCAATGCCTTAAAGATACTTTCCAGATTTTTACAAGTCTGCATAGTAAATTTTTAAACCAATTTTCTTAAAGAAGACTGATAAGATTTAAAACCTTTTAGGCATGTGATGACGTATTTCACTTAAACAACTTGAATATAAAAATCAAAGCTTTGCATAACTGGAGGGGAAAAAAAAGAAGGCAAGAATTAAAAATAAAACACAACCCAAAAAACTGGGATTATTTTTAAAAAGCAAGTATATTAAGTTTGGAAATGTGCTTTTTGCTTGCATTTGAATATGGGCGTGGTGGATTTATGGGAATCCATGCTGAATAAAATAACAAAGCCTGAGTGACAAGAAGTAGGACATTTGCAATCTCTTCTTGTCCCTCTCCCCTCCCAAACACCCAACTCTAAATGCTCTTGAGGCTGCTGCATTTGGGAAGGCCCTGCTATTACTCAGAGAGCTGTAAGGTTCCCAGACAGGTAGCTAATTGTGTGTCTTCCCAGCACCTCCATAGGCAAAGTAAATAAAGGGGTTTAGAAAAGTGACAGCACTTTAAATAACCAGATTAGTGAAATCGATAGGAAATGCTCAGGAAGTTAATAAAGCAATTACTTAAGTAGAGTCAGGAGTAGCATGGGGATGGAAGAGCTGGAGACAGTAACCGTGCGCATTACCCCGATGCAGATACACCGTCAAGAGTTGGCTATAAAGTTATTAAGTACACAGCCATACCAACCCACCCTTCCCTGTTGTCCCCTATATGACATCCTCATTCATAATATCATAATAACGTCTATGATTACTTTAACGGTACGTATTTCTAGGGTAGGGTGTGTTAATCTGGTACAGGAAAAACAAAAAGCATAACAATGATTCAGTCAGAGTCCTTAGCAATGTAACCACTAGCAATCTAACCTATTCCATCTCTTTAATTATCTCCATACCTGGCATTGGTGCCCACACTGTAATGGCTTCTTTTTCTTTATGCAGAGGTGTGTGCCTCCCTTATCCTCACCTGTCTGTTTTGCCAGTTTTGGGATTGTCTCCTGATGCTCCCTGATACCTGCGAAACAGTGTGTACCAACCTGTGCTGCCCTGCGCACTGGTACTACCATGCCTCAGATGAAAACCATCCTCGTGGCGACTGCGCCTGCAACTGTGACATGGACTGTAGCCTGTTTGAATCCTGCCATGAAACTAGTGAGTGCCTGGAGCTGGCCATGGAGATCTCAGAAATCTGTTACCGCTAGTGTGGCAAAGGCATCACGTGATAGCAGGCCTGCTGGCCACGCCAACAATTACAATGCAATCACGGTTTCCATGGGCCCCAATGCAAGGCCTCCACACATTTCTTGGATGCTCTAGGCCATTTTATTCCGCACCTGTCTTGGAAAGCTCATATTGTCAACTCAGTGGTCTTATTCCAAATTTCACAACCGCATGGCTTGCTAGGAAAAAAAATGATATGATTCTTGATCATCACACATGATGAACCAATTCATAAATACCTCTTAAATACCACAGGTACAAGATGTTTCTTGACTACCAAATAGCATGCTAAAACGGCTCTGCGTGCTTGCACTTAGCAGCTTGCATCGTGAATTCGACCTCATTCACAAATTCAGGACAAATTAGTGCTTTCTTTTAGAATTGACATACATTAGCTTGTCTTTCTAATGGACTCATGCATAAACATTATGCATTGTTGGTTATTATTAATAATGTATTGTATAACATCATTTTGTAATTAAAAATTTATTTATACAGTCTCTTAAAATTCACTTATATGTACAGTTTAGGTAGGAAAGGGAATTAAATGAATTAGAAACCATGTTCCTGTAATTACAACAGATGTCTCTAAATCCTCTCCAGTGAATTTTGAATCTGGTGTATTTCAAGAGAGGACTACAATTCTGCATCTTACTATATATGTCTATGACTATGTCATAACCCGTAATACATATTCTCAATTTTTTTACAGAAAGGCTCCCCTTTATTCTAAGAAGCATAAATGGGAATAATGCACAAGTTGCAAGCAAATGATCTCTGATAATCCATTCTTCATTTTCCTCATTTCTGGTACAAACAGCAACAGGATATTAAGAGAGAACCCATTCATTTTACTAAACTACCATTTACATAGGCACCCAAAATAAATATACATGTAGATACTTATTTAGCCCCAATACAGCATAGCATGTGCTTTGTAATTTTTCTTTGTTTCTTATAATTAAAGCAAGTATGAACTACATTGAGCATTTCTGTATGCATAAAATATTTGAAAACAACAGGATATATACTAAAAGGTGGTTTTCAATTCTAATAAATTTAAACAAGCAACTTTTAGAAAAATCAAACTAGGCTGAAGTTCTTTGGGGATCTTTACTTCCTAGAGGAATAGTTCCATAGACGGGAAGGAAATGTACTTCTTGTTCATTTGCGTTTATGTATTCCTATGGTATGAAGTCAGTATAGTCACAGATTTGTTTCATGGCTTTGTGTGTATGTGTGTGCACGATGGTAATGGGGCTTAAATTTAGGGCTTTGGGCTCTCACTTGGCTTTTTCACTCAAGGCTGGAACTCTACCACTTGAGAAACAACTCCACTTCCAGATTTATTGGTTAACTGGAGATAAGAGTGTCACATACTTTTCTGTCTGGACTGGCTTTGAACTGTGATCCTCAGATAAAAGACTCGAGCAGTTAGGAGTTCAAGCACAAACGACTGGTACCTGGCAATATTCACAGATTATTTGGGGGGTAGGGGGGGCATATCAATTGCCAGACAATGGACAGAGAAGTGGAAAGGAAAGTTAAAAAGTAATGTTTATGATCTAGGAAAGGAATAACAGCAATGAACTCTAAAATACCTGGTGTTTTTTGGTGGTGGTGTTTTGTTGTTGTTTTTTGGGGTTTTTTTGCTGTGTTGTGTAATTTGTGACAAAAGCAACATTCATGTACTTGTGTAATACATGGATGAATTTTAAAAATCATATTAACAAATGTCCCCAAATTTGAAACGTTTTAATTTTTTAAAAAATTTAAGCTGTGGGGCTGGGAATATGGCCTAGTGGCAAGAGCGCTTGCCTCGTATATATGAACCCCTGGGTTCGATTCCCCAGCACCACATATATAGAAAATGGCCAGAAGTGGCGCTGTGGCTCAAGTGGCAGAGTGATAGCCTTGAGCAAAAAGGAAGCCAGGGACAGTGCTCAGGCCTTGAGCTCAAGCCCCAGGCCTGGACACAAAAAAAAAAAAAAAAAAAAAAAAAAAAATTTAAGCTGTGTCTACAAGATGGCTCTTGGATTCCTCCTGAGTGTGCAATGCATCATGAGTAATGCCCACTTCCTTCCTGTTTGACAATCAAGTTATTCCTTAACTACGGAGCGTGCAGTGCCTTGGACACACATCTCTTGAAACCTTTCGTCCTCTCTCTACTTTTCAGAAGCTCAGACATTGGTCTGTACTCTACACATATAACTTGCAGATCATTTTTTTTACAAAGGTAAAAGAGATTCACAGAACAGGCAAGGGAACATAAAACTGATCTTCAATATCCTCATAGTTCTCATAAGAAGAAATGGAGGCCCAAGACCTGATTGATCCAAGACTACATGGCAAGCTAATGACAATATGACTCTACTGTAGTCTCTAATTTCCTTCATTTCTTCGTCTTAATGGATGCATAGTGTTGGACAGCCCAACTGTTACAAACTAAAATTCTAGCTGGGTTGAAAAGTACATGAGACTCTTATATCCAGTGAACCACCAAAGAGCCAGAAGCAGAACTGTGGCTCAAGTAGTAGAGCACTGGCCTTTAGTGAAAAAGTTCAAAGATAATACTCAGACCCCAAGTTCAAGCCCCAGTACCATTACAAAAAAAAAAAATCCTACCAGACTGATTACTAAACAGTGGAAAATTGGACCTTGTGTTTCTCCATACCTGTCGCTAAGCTTCTATCCAAGTAGCTTTGCTAATGGCCTGGTTGATTTAATCTCTCTCAGTAACCTGATACCTACAGCCATTGATCAAGCCATGTTCTGTTAATGCTAAATATTTTTAGCATCATCCCTTTGTCCTTTTGACTCTATAAACCCTGAAATAATGCAAAGATAGTGCATTTCAAATGGGAATATGATGCCTGTCAATTACACACATAAAACTCACCAGGTCTTGTTTTACAATGTGGTCAGAAAACTCCAAGATCTTTCTGTGGCCTTGCTTTCCACGGTGTGTTAACTTGTTCCTCACTTTCAAAAGTCACTGTGCTGTAACAGAAAAGGTTGGTTGTACAAAGTGTGAAATTCCTTTTCTTTATAACCAATAATAAAACATCATCCTTTTTGCAAACATGAATGGCTGTTTCAATTGAATTCTTACACAATAAAATGTACATAGCTGGGAAAATACAGTCGCAGGGGTAGGACAGATCAAACATAAATGTAGTTATTGATTAATTATGAATATCAAGATCTGAAGGGTCAGGTATTTTATACAATGATGAAGGTATGTGATTACAAATAAAGATGATGTTGCTTATTAAAATAGGAATGCTTAGAACACAGAGAAGAGTGAACTTGAGAATAAAAGCGATTTGAGGATATAGAACGTTTTTAGAGAATGAAGATCTCCTCCCTTGCCTTTGTCCCCCAGCGAAATAACCATACAGTTACATTACCTTTGCTTGGCTCAATGGATTTTCATAAAACCGTTGGTTCTCTAAAAGCCAACAAGATATAGAAAGCAATGAAGAAACAAAGTTCCATTTAACTTGCTAATGAAATCGTCCCAACTACATGCACTGATTGGCCTACAAAATTAATTATCAATGCTGGGACAATCAAAGTTAATAGAGCAAAAGTCACTTCAGTTTTTTTTTTCTCCAAGAGAATTACAAAACACAGTCCATCAGAGAAACCTTAGAAATACAAAACATTGCACGAGGGCATTTCAGAAAATTCTTCAAGGCTAAACATGTAGACAGAAAACTATTGAAAGGCAGATTTTGTTATCTAACACCAATATGTCTGTCTCTCCTTCCACAAACTGGAGGGAAAGAATCATATTTACTTTGATAGCTTTCTTTCCTTTTTTTTTTTTTTTTTTGCCAGTCCTGGGCCTTGGACTCAGGGCCTGAGCACTGTCCCTGGCTTCCTTTTGCTCAAGGCTACCACTCTGCCACTTGAGCCACAGCTCCACTTCTGGCCATTTTCCGTATATGTGGTACTGGGGAATTGAACCCAGGGCTTCATGCATACGAGGCAAGCGCTCTTGCCACTAGGCCATATTCCCAGCCCTCTTTCCTATGTCAGATATCCTGAGATAATCAGCTTTTAAGGAGAAGACATTTATGGAAGCTCATAATTTTTAAGGTGCCAGACCACACTTGGTCGGCTCCATTGCTCATGGACCTCAGATGTAGCTGCCCCATTATGGCAAGGAGTGGACTACAAAGCAAAATTGTTGCCATCATGACCAGTCATTGAAACAATCCTTTGCAAGGGCATGACCCCATTGACAAGAAGGCTTCCTACTGAAGCCTTCCTACTGTAGCCATCAGTGTTTCTCAACTGGGGGTGGTAAGTCTGGAAATGTAGTCAATTGTCATAGTGGAACAGCCATTTTCCTTTCTATCATATACCTCTTTCTGTCAGAAGAGTGAGTGGCAGGGTGGGATGGAGACATCTTCTGGTCAGAGACTACAATCATAACATCATAAATTTACATTGTATTCTAAGTAATTAGTCAGGGGTGGACCAGAGGGGCTTATGTGTTCCCTTCTTATATTATTCTTATTCATATTTATTTATTTTACATGATAAAATTATCTCAATATTTACATGCTTTAAAATATCATTCTATTCTATGACCAGCCCTTGAAATGGGTTCTCTTGCTATTTACTTTGTTTAACTGTATTTTTTTGTCTTTTCTTTTTTGGTACTGGGGATTGAACCCAGGACGTTGTACTTGCTAGGCCAGTGCTTTTCCACTGAGCTACATCCCAGCCTGCTATTTACTTTTTCTTAGGAAAAGAGAGCTTAAAAGAGATGAACTATTTGTCTAAGATCACACCACAAATAAGTAATTGTCACAAAGTTTGAACCCAGTTCTGTTCATTCCAAAAACTGTCCCAGGAATTACTTAGACTTAGACTAAAAGTTTAACCTGTGAAAAAAAGGATCCGGTCAAAGCGAAGCTCCAGTATTCACTTATGTATAACACAATCAGCAAAACGTAATGGCATATACCCCAAGGGGGCGGGGACACTCACTAGTAGTGAGTATCTTAAGGGTTGTTATGCTAAGCAATGATTAGAATTTGGAGCCTCTTCAAAATGCTTTTAAGACATGTATTCAAAAGTACTAAATGCAAAGTCAATGTATTGCAATTTAATCCTTATGTCAGTGGCTTTGCCTCATTCGGCTAGGGTTACAGAGACTTACCTTTTAGTGTTCCATTTTAGCAAAGCAACATTGCTTCTCTGCTGCAAGAGAACTCATACATAGCATCCAGGCCAGCCTCTCATCAGTATTCCAACAGAAGGTTCCAGGAGTCTGATGGTTTTTAATCAGTGAACAACACTATGGTCAACCAAATGCATTCGGATACTTGGACCTTTTATCTCAAAAGCTGTGCAGAATCCAAGGTCATGGTAACCTCTTTTATAGTTGATTGTTCCTCAAATGTACTTAGAGTGAATTTACAAAGCCACAACTTATTTTGTGGATACAGAGCTTTCATTAGGTTCAGCACTCCCTACCACCCTCCTTGTTTTCTCTTTCAGCGCTTTATGTCTGCCGATTCCCGTAATGTTTTAAAAAAAATTAAATAAAAGGAATATTGAGCAAGATTTGGTAGCTGAGCTACTGCTCATTTGTCATTGAGGCTCTTCGAAAAGCCACATTAATATTTCAAGTGACTGTAAAGCTTTGAAATGCGAGGTGCAAGGTCTTGCAACTGGAAGGAAGGCAAGAAACCAGAAAAGCACCAGGATTATCTTTCTACCATCATAACCAGCACAGGATTGCCAGCGTGGGCATGGCAGTAACACAAAAGGACAATCAAATGACTTTCGAACTGTCCTTAAGGACAGAAGGTGGAAATGGAGTTATATTATTTTCAGGGTCACGGTGAATCTACAGGCTGCATGACTGTCTTTCACTCTAAACAGTAATGAGCATGAATGGATAGCTTTGATTTACAAATCACTTTTTGCAATAATGTAATTTAGAGAATAGAGGTATCCAGGTAGCCCTACAAATCACCCTGCAATCTTATCAATGATACTTATCTAATATTCATGAAAATAATAGGTTAAGTCAAAGCAAGAGTGAAAACAAGTAGGGAGCCAGTTAGAGGCTACTGCTTTCTCATGGAGTCCTGGATAAAATGGAGGTTATGAAGTGAGTTTGTAATTTATTAAGGAGTAGAAGAAACTCCACTAAAAAATTGCAGGGGAAACCAGGCTCTGATGGCTCACACCTGTAATCCTAGCTACTCAGGAGGTTGAGACCTGAGGATCACAGTCCTAAACCATCCCAGGCAAGAAAGTCTGTGAGATTTTCATCTCCAATTAATCACCCAAAAGCCAGAAGTGGAGCTGTGACTCCAAAGGTAGCACTAGCCCTGAGCATAAAAACTCAGGGTAATCCTAGCTATTCAGGAACCTGAGATCTGAGGATTGCAACTTGAAGCCAGTCCAGGCAGGAAATTCTGTGAGACCCTTATCTCCAATTAAATCACAAGTAAAAGCTGGAAGTGGTTCTGTGCCTCAAGTGGTAGAGCATTAGCCTTCAGCAAAAGGAGCTCTGGGACAGTGCCCAGGCCCAGAGTTCAAGCCTCAAGACTGGCAAAAATAAAAAACAAAAACAAACAAACAAACAAAAAACCTGAGGGATAGCACCCATGCTTCAGTTCAAGCTTCAGGACTGGCACCAATTTTTTTTTTTTAAGGTCAGAGTTGCCATATATGTGTGGCTTACCACTGTAATCTTAGCTGCTCAGGAATCTCAGATCTGAGGATCTCCATTTAAAGCCAGGCCAGCAGAAAAGCCTAGAAGACTCTTATCTTTATTAACCACCAGAAAGCTGAAAGTGACGCTCTGGCTCAAGTGGTAGTATATCAGCCTTGAACAACAACAACAAACACTAAGGGACAGTGCCCAGGCCCTAAGGTCAAGCCCTAAGCTGGCATTTTAAAGATGGCAAAGGATTATGTGATAAAAAGTCATAGAAGACAGAGTACTGCCCATTGGCCTTGTTGCAGTGGACAGGACTAATTAAAGCAAGGAAAACTGAGAAAAGAACTGGGGTGCTGATGATTGGAAACAGGATGGTGACAGAGACAACAGGAGGTAAGAGATGGATGGGAAAGGAATTAGAAAAGGACCATTAGTCCTCTTTTCAAACTCTTCTTATTTTAAGACTCAAATATTCCCTACTGTCTATCACATATATGAGTCATGAAGCCATTATTTTCATTAGGGAAGGATCGAGCTGTTGGGGGGGAGGGGGTGGAGTTCTATTCCAAGTGGAAAGTCAAGTTATATTTTTAGCTACATTAAGCCAGCCTTCTGCTTCTCTGCACACTGATGTAATTCCAACATAAAACATAATCTATAATATTCCAGGGGAACAAATCCAATTCTTGGTCATATAAATTTTCATATAAGTCCATCACAATTCATTCCCCCAACATCTCATTCTCTTTGAAAGCTGGAGCTCCAGCAAGTGATCAAAAAAAAGAAGAAGAAGAAGAAGAGTATTTTAAAATTGCTCTGGAATTTCCAGAGATGCTAAATCTGACCTGCCTACAGAGCAAGACCAATCCCCCAAACTTTAAATCAGAGGTAAAGCATTTTATGTTTTAAAAGATATATTCCTCAAAGTTTATCATGGTGTATTAAAGTCAAATGTGAGTTATTACTTACCAAATCTGAAGCTGATGTCTCTCCTTGATCACCCCTAGGTAGGCGAGAATAAGTATCTTCCAACCAACATATTTTTTATCTTTTCATCTGCCTCTTGCTATTTACAATAGAATGACAAATAATAGCCAGGAAGAGATTTTGCAAGGTTGGATGAAGTGCAAATCCCATCTGACTGTACTTTAAATTGTATACCAGGGCCCTGGCAACTTCTCCTGCATGAGGAAGAATAATAGAAAGGGATTTCTCCATTGCTGAATTGATTCAGCAGGCATAGTCAGTGAAATCTCATCTGATGAAGCCGTAGCACATTTGGATGGGCATAGAATCCACTGTTTATATTATTGGTCCAGCCTGAAATTTACATATTCCAGGCCTTGCTGGGCATTTCTACCTGAAGGAGACAGCTCTGTCACTATCAGGATTGTCCTGTGAAACTGTAGTATGCACAGATGTTTTATACTAGTATGACTTGCATAGAAAAAAATCCATCTGCGCTTTGGGTATTTCTCCACTGTAAATACAGCAATTATTAGTAATCCAAGATTTCTTTTTAGAGTTGAGGCAAGTGGGGCAATGGAGGATCTCCTGCAGTTTAAAGCTACCTTAGAAAGGTCCACTTCTCTACAGGCAGGAGCTCAAGGTTTATTCCACAGGTTCACAGTTCCAAGCACACATCCCTTCAGACTTTCACATTCTCCAGTGATGATGAAGCATCTGCTCTACAGTGCTCTGTGACAAAGCAAGTATATCCTGTGAAAGGTGTCCTCTTCGCCATACAATAGCAAAAGATTGCAGTCTAGACACAGACACGGGTTCAAGTGCTGACATCACTTCCTAGCTGGAGGTACTAGGTCAGCAGTTAAACCTCTCTAAGGTGCCTCAGTGATCAGTGTAGTCCATCTGTCCCTACTCCACTGGGTCACCATGAGCAGAAAAGAAGAGAACCCAGCAAGGCCACAGTGTAGACTTAGTATAATCACTGTATCATATGCGTAAGTCATATTCATAACTATATCCACTTCATTGGTTTCCATAACTTATGAAAGATATCCAGACTTCATTTCTATAATATCCTACCTCACATCAGTTTTTTGAGACTCACACATAGACCATGATAATGATAGATGATTACTATTATTATTTTCTTTATTCCTAAATACTTCTCAAAAAAGAAAATGAGCATTTTAGTTCCCACCAGTTTGTTCTTTGAGATAGTGCCTCATTGTGTAGCCCAGCCTGTGTTGGAACTCATAATCCTCCTGTAAATGCTTCCCAAGTGCTGGAATTACAGGTTTCTAGTACCCTGTAATTCTCATAGCTCTTTTATTTTTCCTAATTCTACACTTGACCCAAAGACTAGGTAACTTTAATGGGAATCCATCCTGTGCCGTGCACAGCGTAAACGGTTACCAGCACATTCATTATCTCTTTGAACCATTCACCAACTTCTGCAATTCCCATTCTACTTATGAAGAAAAGTGAGGCTTGGAGAGCTTAACTAACTAAACTGCAAAGCAATACACTGGCAGAATGGAAACTTGAACTTGGGAAACTGAACCCAAAATTGATGAAAATGGAGAGACTGTTAGAGGGATTTAATTTATTCTTAACAATAGCTGTTTATACAGTCCTATAAAGAAAACTATAGTTTTAATAAATCTTATAGTAGTAATAAGTCTTCATAGAGTAGGCAAAGCTTGGTGTGATGTACCCAGTAATGAGGACAGGATCTGTTTTAGGTGCAGGAATGCTGGTGGTAGGCCATGTGGCAAGTTCCTGGCACATGAGGAGTGAATCAGGATGGGAGGCGTCATCTTTTTATTGTCCTCTGGAAGAGTTTCAGTAGAAGAGGGAAGGTGACTTTCAGAGGTGCACTCTGCATCTGCCACACCTGGGGGTTAATCCTTTCATTCTTTTTCTCATCCTAAGAAGAGAGTTTCCAAAACAAAACTTTTTTTTTTCGAGAAAACCCAAGGGTGAGTCATGTCCTTTATTCTCCTGTAAAGTTTAAGCAATATCCAGATACTTTGTGCAAGACTGTCAGTCTCTTCCTAGAGGTTCATGGGAAATCTGATCTCTGGAGAGTTCTCAGCCTGGTGCTACCATGACCTCTAATCTAAAGAGGAGACTTACTCTCAAGTATAGCTAAGCACCTGTATGAATCCCTCAGGTAAGCATTTCAACATGTGGAAGGGATTTCCTGGGTCTTTTTTATTATTTTTGTCTGGGGTAGAGTTGTGTGTCAGGGGATGGAATTTTTAATACAGCATACCCTTCTGTGAAAAAAATCCAATTAAGATATTCTTTGGGAATCAGGACAAGCCCAAGTGTTTTGATGCCCGATGCTTAAGACTTGGGAGAATCTCTTCAAGCTGGCACAATTAGTTTCAATTTGCAATTTTATTTTTAAAATACTATTATTTTGAAAAGATCACAGCATGAATGAAGCATCTGGAAACCTAAATTTCATCAGCTTCATGATGAATCATTGGTTTTTAGAGTGTAATAAAGTGAGTTTTATCCAGATGTGGCATCATCCATTTATAATCTCACTGCAAGAGAGATGGGAGGATTGCAGTCCAAGACTGGTCCTGGGCAAAAAGCACAAGAACCTATCTGAAAAATAAATGAAAGCAAAAGGGAACTGGGAGTAGTGGCTCAAATGGTAGTGCAGTTGCCTAGCAGATGCAAGGCTATGAGCAGAAACTCAAGCACTGCCAAAGACATAACAATAAAACAAATTTGTCTGGAATCTTTTCAGAGAAACCAAAGTACCAGGAATATCTACATGGAGGAGGTTGCTGCACAGAATCTGTATATGTGACCATTCTTCTTAGAGGAGACAGTCTTTTCTTACAGGAAAAAGGCATGGGGAATCTGTCCCACCACATTTTACGACATATCATCCATCATCCACTAGTTTCTTCTGATCATCTGATTTAGAGTTAAATTATGGTGCACCAAAAGTTAGTTGTAGGTGGTGCTGGTGGCTCACACCTATAATCCTAACTACTCAGGAGGCTGAGACTTGAGTATCATAACTCAAAGTGACTCCAAGTCAGCCCAGGCAGGAAAATCCATGAGACTTATCCCCAATCAACCTCCAAAGAGTGGAGCTGTGGCTCTAGTGTTAGAGCACTAACCTTGAGCACAAAAGCTCAGGGACAGCACCCAGGCCCTGAGTTCAAGCCCAAGGATTGGGATCCAATAAGTAAATAAATAAATAAATAAATATTACCTTTAGTTTTTCTTCTGGATTCTTCTAGATAATTCCTTGTGAAGGTAACATAACTGAGTGCAGTTACTCTAGCAAATCTTCTCACCTCAATAATTTAGTAAGAGCTAAGACTTCAAATTTTAACTTTTCTTTACCCAGTGTTTTACTCTTCTTTTACATCTTTAATTTATAATTGCCTAAAAATCCAATTAAATTAATCTACAATCTAATTTTAACTCTCAAGAATGCTACATTCCAATATAGCAAAGAGGATTCCAAAGGAGGGTTAACTGTTGAAAGTCACTTATATAAGGACTTACATGTAAGTGGAGGCTTGGTCATATTCATCCTAAACAGTTAACAAGTGCAACCTGCCTTTGGCCAGGCCATGGTATTCTGGAATTTCATAAAGCTATTTGGCAGCACATTAGTTCCAAATAGATCCTTTGTGAAAGAAACATTCAATGGCCAATCCGTGCAGTACCACTCCTTTTTGGAGACTCACAGCCTATATTCAAAGCTCTGATAAGTTCGGCAAGGGGAAAACAAAACAAAACAAAAACATTTGTCCATACCTACTAACTGCACATCTCTCAGATCAATGAACATGATCTATTAATCCAGACATATCTAAAAACATTAGCATCAGCATTTATTTCTGATTTTGGTATATAGCAGCTGATCCATTTTACTGGATATTATAAATTCTGTTAAGCAGTTACACAAGACAGTTTTCAGAGAAAATCCAATGACCCCAACCCCATCTTTGTAACCACACTGCTTCAAATAAGAATCTGTACCAACATGGAGAGCCATCTGCTTTAGCTCACAGAACTAAGAATTGGGAATCTTTTCAACATGACATCCGAAAGAAGACTGCAATTGTGCCATAGGGAACCAGTGACATGCTCGATTTTCTCTCTCTCTCTCTCTCTCTCTCTCTCTCTCTCTCTCTGTATGTGTGTGTGTGTGTGTGTGTGTGTGTACAACACATACTCTCTCCTCTGTCTTACCATCTATCTCAATATGAATCTGTGCTCTGATTTTTTTCTTTTAACTGAACTCAAGTTTGGGACTGAGATGTGAATTTGTTCATAGGGACAGAAGAGAGTCACAAATGTAGGCCAGAGGTCTTCTTTATATGAGGCAGGTGTGTGTGAGCACGAACTTATTTCAACCTGGCTCTACCTTTTGGGTTGAAGTTCAGGCATTAAGGAAACATCACACTGACTTTCAGAGAAAACTGATGCCCAGTTGAAAAAAAAAATTGAAAGCCCCTTAACTAAGATATTAAGGTATTTTCAGAGTTAAAAATTCAATTGCATATTTGCAAGTTTCTCTGTTTGATAATGTTTGTAAATGTAACCCCTCTGTACATCACCTCTACAACAACAATAAAATAAACATTTTTAAAGAAAGGGGAAAATAATATAAATAGTGTATATCAACTATTAGAAAGGATTATCTGAAAAAAAAAACACGAAAATGATAGAAACTTGCTAGCTGTACTAGGGTGGCTCGTGCCTGTCATCCTAGCTACACGGTAGGCTGAGGTCTAAGGACTATGGTTCAAAGTCATCCGTAGCAGGAAAGCCCATGACTCTTACTTCCTATTAACTGTCAAAGGAGTCAGAAGTGGAGCTGTGGCTCAAGTGGTAGAGTACTAAACTTGAGCACAAAAGCTAAGGGGCAGCACCTAGGTCCTGAAGTTTAAGGACTGGTACAAAAGAGAAAGACAGACAGACAGAGAGAAACTCAAGTTTTCAGACTCAGAGAAGTCTGTGGGGGTGCTGTGATTATTGTTAACCGAACTCAAAGGATAACTCAAGTCATATTCACATGAAGCACGGAGATGAAACACATGGATGGACAATTCAGGAAAGTGTGAGATATTTTGTTTTTCATGGCTCCTGAGAACTGAAAAGCGCCAAAGACATGAAACTAGAAACTCATAATAACATCTTTGAAGATGTCATTTCAGTGTCCTCACTGATACATGAAACTCACCCATATCCTTCAATACAGCAAAGAGGAGAAATTTATAAATACTAACATCAAGTGCTCAACAGAGAATTGCATTTTTATTTTTGAGCAGGTCTCACTAAGGTAGTTCTGGCTGGCCTCAAACTCATAACCCTTCTGCCTCAGCCTACCAGTGCTGGGATTACAGTCACGTACCACCAGGCAGAACAGTTATTATTTACAATCAAAGGCCAAAAGATGATTCAAATATCTGCTTCTCTTTCAACTGTCTGGCTAATAGAGACTTTGAAAATGTTTTGATTTGATTAAACCTCTTATTGGACTCTTTCTCTTTTGCATCCCTAATAGATCATTAACAAAAAACCTAATTAGTCATTCATCCTTTTCAATTATGAACCATAGACGTGATAAGGAATGAGAGAAGGGGGGGAGAGAGAAGAGAGGGGGGCATAGTTAACCATTAAGGGTTCATTCATAATGAACTTGGATGGAAGTGGGAGCTAAGCCACCATCGCCCTAAATTAGCCAGAAATTTACATCACGGAGAATAATTTTTCTGGCTCCATTACTCGGAACTGTGAGATTTATGTTTGAGTGAAATTGAACTAAATTGGGCCAGAGTCACATTTGAGGGGACTTGCTATAAATTAGACCTGAAATCCTTGAGATGGAGGGGGGGGGGCTGAAATTTTCAAAAAGTGTAGTCTTCACAGGGGAAAACGAACAGACCCAACAGCTCCTTCGCGCGCACTCCGCCCTGCTCCAATCTGTTCTTTTTACGTCCAACGTCAAAGGCAAGCTCTCCTCATTCCAATTGCACCCTGAACATTCTCCCCCATAAAACGTGGTTTAAAGGCCAGCTGCAGTGTGGAGCCTTTTCTCGGAGCCTACAGTTTCAAACAAACGACTGGGCAGAAGCCAGAATCTATATGGGCTCACGAAGACTGTAAAACATTTGGTGCCGAGTGGAAAACGACGTCTGTGAGCTCTGCCAGACGTTTGCAGCTTTCCTGTACCTGTGCCAAGCCTTCCTCTGCCTCCCCCACCCCTTGCCTTTGCAAGGTGGGGGCTGGGGAGGAGAAGATAAGCAAGAGATCGGAGGGCATAAGCCAGGGGGGGGGGGGTGCACAAAGTCACTGCCGCCCTGTGACACAGCGGCCTCTTTGGGAAGGAAAGTGAGGGCCTCCCGCAGAACTTGGCATTGAAATTCGGGGTGTTAACACTCTTCTTGAGCTTCACTGAACCCTTAGTGGATTCCAAAGCCCATTCCCCTGTTGGACCCCTGTACCCTGTTTGGCATCTTAACTCTCTTGAAAGTTTCAACTGAATTCACCCCGTCCATGCTGACCCCCACATCACCCGTGAGTACGACGAAATCATTTTTGCTCATGGACACAGTTTGTAACATGTGAAAATGTGTGTGGAAGAAAGTATGTGTTTCTTAAAGGAAGAACACCCAAAATGTTTTCGGAGGAAAGTGTGAAAATGTCTAAACATAGATGACATGATACAGATCATGAGAAAGTCAATTTGAAATTACCCTGGAATATTGCAATAATGTTTTCAAAAGAAGGAGAATTCAGGGAAGGGAGATGGAGATCTTTCTCCCACTCTGCCTGAGAGAATTTAGTATAAACAGCCCCACAGTGGTGCATCTATTCCTACGCATTCTATCACTCAATTCAACAATGCCATGAGGCGAGAAGTCTTCCTGTTACAACATACAGATGAAGGAACGTGAAGGTGAAAGATCAATAGACAGATAGATAGATAGGGATAGAGATATAAAATATCAAGTTGTACTTGATTTGGACTTCTCTCTGGGTTCACGTTTTCTGAGCTCTCTAACTCTGTTAGACTGACCCCCATCCCTCTCCCAAAGATGCCCTATCAGCTATTGCTACAAGAAAAAAAATCATGATTTTCATGAAAATTTCCACAGTTACTAACACATGAATGTCCTCTGAAGATGAATTACACAGCTTCATCATCAGTTTTTCTTAATACAAGTGAGAAAATCAGATCCTTGTCTATGGGAGTGTTTTGCTGCCCCATGGAAGAGAAGTAGCTCTGGTCATTTTGCATATGATGAAGCAAAGAGACAGCAGGGCCTGATGGCAAGATGGCACCAAAGAAGTTCCCCCCCAAATGGAAACCATCTGGTCATTTCTTTGCTGGGTCCTTTCTGTCACCATCCTCTTCCTCTTATGAAAGGCCAATAAAGCCAAGAAGCCTGGGGAGAGTCCCTTGTTCTCAAGGATTTCTTCTCCATTCAGGCCATTGATTTTCTTTTTGGCCAGTCCTAAGGCTTGAACTCAGGGCCTGGGCACTGTTCCTCAGCTTCCTTTGCTCAAGGCTAGCACTCTACCACTTGAGCTATTGTACCACTTCTAGCCTTTTCTGTTTAAGTGGTACTGTGGAATCGAACCCAGGGCTTCATGCATGCTAGGCAAGCACTCCACCAATAAGCCACATTACCAGCCCTAGGCTGTTGTCTTTCACACTTTTTTTTAATCCAACCTGCTCTAATTCACCAGTCAAGTCTCACTAGTTAGTTGATTCTGCTCCACTCCTCTCCTCCAGCAAAAGTTCTGTTTCAATATGTGTCTAGGGATTTTCTTTTCCTTCCCAGCACTGAATTGGGTTTGTACTTCCATAGCAAAGGCCTGAGGAATTTTTTAGTCGTGCACCACTGCCTACCACACAATGAGCATAGCTCCTGGTCTACAGCAGATGTAGTTTAGTGTTTGTGGAAGGGTAAATGGGCATAGATCGGCAAGATTCAATGTGGCATGGCAGAAGAGAGTCCAGTGAAATACAGTAACCCTGAAAGTCTAGCTGATTTTCTGCCTTGTCAGACATATACAGGCATATGGACGATGTGATATCCTAGGGAAAACTTCAGGTCTTACACATCTGTTTTCCAAGGTCAATGCATTATAAATATGTATGTGTAGAATTACCTATAGACATGTAGTAGATGTTCTATATACTGCCTTCTCAATAGATGTGTGCTAGATGCTGGTCTAAGCAATTTGTAGCAGGAACTGAGTTCAATCTCTTTACAGAACAGGTACCATTCCCTTCTCTTTACATATGAAAGAAATGAGGCTTAGCGCAATGACCACATCTGTCTGAAGTTCCTCAGACCCAGTATTAAAATGTATGTTTATTCAAAAATCATGTACCATCCAGGACAACTGACTTCCAGTGCTTAATCCATCACTTAAAAACACAACACAAACTCCCAGCTTTTCTTTTCCACAGACACACAAGATAACATAACACACAGAGAGAGCTTAAATCTATCCCATGCATTTGATTACCACCCACCTCCCCCTGCTCAGGAGATGTATTCCTTAGGGGTCCAGCTTCTCCATGAAGACTTTCAGACACAGCAAGCCTGCCTATCCGTATATTCCAAGAGCTCAAGCCAAAGTTCACTGACATCAGTCAGAGATGAAGCAATGTCCTCCAACACCCAGTAGTGAGTTAAACAAACTCATGCTCTCTTCCACTTCCAAAATGCCAACAAATATTCTCTTATCCAAAGAGACCTGATTAGAAGCAAAGACTGGACTATGAACAAGGTTTTTGGCTTTTAGCAAATAAACAGAAGGAGAAGGAGATCTTAGATTACGTTAAGGGCATAAGCAATGGGGCCCTTCTTTCTCAACCATTTCCACTTGTCTACCAGCTGTTTTAGGTACTTTGGTCCCCACACCCTTTCATTAAAGTCATCTCAGAGACATTCATCACACCCCATGAAAGATCATCACTGGACACTTGACTCCAAGCCACATACATGAGTCTAAAAGTTTTATTACTAAAAAATAATAATAATAATAAATGAAAGGGAGCCTGAGTTTAAGGAAGGAGATAGAGAGATAAAGAGGGGTCCCAGACAACAGGGAAATAGTTGACTAGAAAAATCCTGAGGACCCACCATCTTTGACATCTGAAATTCCATAGTTATTTAACATCCTGAGCCCTACTTCTTAGTCTTTCAAATAGGGCCGAGGTGATAGCAGGGGCAAAGCAACATGAGCTGATTCCACTCCTTCAGTTGTGAAGTTATTACTGCTCCATGAGCAACTCCACAATCATCTTTCCTCACGAGGCATCTAATCATCTCTAGTGATCCAAACAGGGAAAAATTCTAAATCCTTCCACAGCCGTATGCACACACTGGAAACTCGTGATGTGAAACACCTCCTTCGCAGAGCCGTGCCCACCTGGGAGCTATTCGTCCCCTCTCAATTTTAACGCATTCTCTTGAGTTGCAGGGACTCCTCTCCTTGCAGACAGAAGTGCATTAGTGGGAGATTTATGCTAATATCTCAGCAGTGGAAATCATGAGGCTTACTATATTCTCATTTGGTCTGAGACAAGCAACCAGAGTCTGTCCTTTAACATGATTTCCAGGAAGGATACTGTAGCTTCAGAAATGCTGATTTGCTGGCATTTATATATTCCAGGAAGAGGGCTAGCTTAAGTGTATCAGAGCCTAGAGCAGAAAATTCTTTTAATGCCCCTTTCCTCCCTGCACACATCCTCAACAGAACAGAAAATGTCCATTGGCTAGAGAATCACTGGCATTAAAGAGCCTGGAACCATTTTTGAAGAGCCTTCATAAGACAATAGGACAGCCCTCCTGGGGGAAGGAGGGTGCTACAGATCCCAGCAACTGCTCCCAGAACGGTCCTGCCAGCATGTTCAACGGCCAACTGGTTCATCTTGCTAACTATAACGCTCGGCATATGGAGGGGGAGTGTTTATAGATATATACATACACCATACATTTTCGCAGCAAGTACATATAGAGACCATCCAACTGTATATTTTGCAGACATACAAACACGCACATATATTGTCCATATGTTCAAACAATTTTAAAACTATCTCAAGAACAAATAAAGATCTTCTTACATTAAAAGTTGCGGGAGGTTACCAGAGTGCACAGTTTAGAGCAGCTAGTTTAAAGATGGACAGAAGTGGGTTCCAATCCCAGTCTCCCTCTGTCCAGATAGGAGACATTGGCTTTTAAGCTGGTAGTTGTATTAGGGTTGTCCTCAGACGCTAACTGTGAAGATGGTTTGTGATCGTGTTCGTGATGCAGTTAGCACCTTGTCTACTGCTAGGTAAATTCTCAGTAGCTACTATACTGAGGATAGATCTGCCTGGGTGAAATCATCAAATATCTTTCAAGAGAGGTCAAAAGAAATGGTAAATTGTGCAGGGCCCAGCTATAGCCCTCAGGACGTAATGGCCCTCCTCTAACTTCCCACCACAACCCAGGTACAGGCACATCCTTGCCCTCATTCATCCCTAGTTCTCTTGGCTAGCTCACATTGGCTATGAATGATCTTGAAGTCAGGGGAAGGGAATTTTTATCTTTATCTAGCTTCCAGGCCACAGATAGACATGATTTAGCAAACTCAGTAAATGCTGCTTTTACTATTACCAATGGGGAACACATCCTCTGTAGGTCTTTTCACATAGAAGAAAGTGTCGGATGGGTTCACTCAGGGGTATAAACAAATGTTAATGGCCACAGAAAAAGCAGATCTAAAAATATCTACAGAAAGTAAAGGAATAGAAAAATGGTATTTATTTTTTAGACACTGTTTTTCAGTGAGAACATAGAGCCATACATATATTCCCTGGCTTGTCAGGATAACACCAGAGATGAGGTGGTTGACAAGTACAGTTCAGCATTTTCTTCCTTGCATGAACTCTCTTCTGAATACTAAATCAACATTTTCAGCTTAATTCTTAAAGTATAGGTCTTACAAGCCCTTAGGAAACCCTGTGTAAAATATCCTTCTCAGTATTTGCGGAACGTGCATCTCCTAGCCTTTTCTAGTCTTCTTTATCTAGCTAGAAAGAAATGTTCAATTTAAGCATCTACCAAGCCTTTCCATAATTTTTTTAGTAAAAGCCAATTATCGTTTCACAATCTTATTGTACCTGTTTCTATAAATGTTTAATAGGTTATATAGATTTACAGACTTGGGGCAGGCCAGACAGGAACTGGTCCTATTAGTTTAGAAATCACATGGCAGATAATTTTTAAAAATTAATTCTAATAGCTATAGGCAAAGATGCTAGGGTACCCAGTGTAAAGGGTAATAATGAGTCATCAGGAAATCCCATCTTCAAATTAGTTTTATCCAAAGAAGACCCAGGACCCAAGGTCTTTCACCATCGTCAAGAGAAATTTTCTGCTGTGTGAATCCTCTTACAAGGCAACTTGTCCTGAGATGCCTCCTAAATTAAGTCATTCTAAACATCTATCACCGTATCCAGAGTTCATTCCAAGTCATTTGGCAGTGTCTGGAGGAGACTCTTAAGGGTGTCGGGTAAGAGAAAGGATAAATCCCAAACCTTGGAATCCGCAATAGGTTTGAGGTCAGTTCCTATACATCCACTTCATGAAGTTAGATGCTATGAGTTACCTACCCTATATTCCTCTGTCTCTTTGTAGAACCTTCCTTGCTCTCATATACTTCCTAGCTCTCCTATAAATCAACAGATTCATGAGACTCCAGGGAAGAGTGACTGGTAGAGGCAGGTAAGAATAAACCAGTGAGTACCAGGTATTTCCCTGGCAACTCTGACTGGTCTACAATAGTCAAGTGACCTAAACAAATGCAGTCAGATTAACAGAAAGGACATACATAGTAGAATAGACGGATAGGAGTCCTCTCTTATTTTCAATTGGCATGAATAACAATGCTTACCTGGCTGTCATCAGCAGCCAACTTATGCTCATAGCTAAATCAATGCTATATCCAAATGCATACGATTGACAGAGAAGAGATGAACTTTACACCCTCATATATTGAAACCACTGTGTCCATCACAAACTAAATATTCATTTCTAGACTTTCCATTAATTGATATAACAAATCTCCTTAATACTTAAGCTAAATGCACACTAGCTTTTATGATGTAAAAGAAAAACTACTGTGTTAAGTGTCTATATTGATTTTAAGATGTATTTCAATTTGAAAACATTAAAATATATGTGGAGAGGTAGGGAGAAATACTTATTACAATTTGGGAAATAAGCTGTAATACAAAAATATGTTAGAATTGGCTTGGTTCATGATTTTGAAATTAGATTGTCCACTTAGGATTTATGATCTATAATTAGAAGTGATTCCAGTTCTAGGCTTCTCCCCCATAGATGGCAGCCTAAAAAAAAAAAAAAACCTTAGACCTCATTGATACTAAGTGAGTAGATAATTAAAATGATAGAAGTTTAACCTTTCTGGAGTTTTTTTCATTTGTAGGCATATGAATAAAATAAAACTATATTCTGCACAAAATGTAAGTGCACTATTAAGAAAACCTAAAAAGGGAATTTTTAGAAGTAACTCTCTAGCTCATATAATATTTTTTCTTACAATTACTAGCCATCTACCTAAATCTAGAGTTATTATATATTTTAACTATTTCAAGAGCTTTTTTATTAATATATTATATCTTGTCCTTTACATAGCTGATGTACATTCTATTTCAGTTCAGTGCTGAGCCTGGGTTTCAGATACAGCTACTTATTCTCTTTATAACATACTTTAAATATATTAATGGGGTGACACTGATCAAGATATGTTTCCATAAACTGCTTTATTAAATGACAACTTCTTTGTACAACTACTTAAAGATAATTATAAATAATTAATTCTGGGGAAAAATATTAATATATTTCTGAGCACTTACGGTTCACACCTATAGTCCTAGCTACTCAGGAGGCTGAGATCTGAGAATATCGGTTCAAAGCCTCTTATCTCCAATTAATCAGCCAAATGCTAGAAGCAAAGCTATGGCTCGATATAGAGCAGCAACCCGGAGCAAAAACGCCATTGAAAAGCTCAAGACTGAGTTCCAGTCCCAGTATGGGTTCATGCGCACGTGTACACATGCACACACACAAAGATAAATTTAAAAATAAGTAATTAGGGATGGGGATATAGCCTAGTGGCAAGAGTGCCTGCCTCGGATACACGAGGCCCTAGGTTCGATTCCCCAGCACCACATATACAGAAAACGGCCAGAAGCGGCGCTGTGGCTCAAGTGGCAGAGTGCTAGCCTTGAGCAAAAAGAAGCCAGGGACAGTGCTCAGGCCCTGAGTCCAAGGCCCACGACTGGCCAAAAAAAAAAATAAATAAATAAAAAATAAAAATAAAAATAAAAATAAGTAATTAAATAAAAGATATTGACAGACTATTAAATTAATCACTTAGATATTTTTTCCAAAAGATTAAATGATATCAGTTTCCTAGTACAAACTACTTCAGCTCTCACCATTTCCCTGGTCACCTCAATAAACACTCAGGTATAGCAATACAAGGCATACCAAAAATCAGTACAATCACTGGAAATTATCAAATTCAGTACAAATAAATAAATACCTACTCTTTAACATAAGAAATGTGAAAGATTAGATTTGATAGATGCTTCACAAAAGATTTCTCAAATAATCAAAAGGAAAATGTAATTTAGAAGTTATCGATTTGAATAACTCTTCTAAAGGAATTTTGGCTTTGAGTTTGATATTTATCCATTCTGATTCCCAACCATCCCACACTTGCCAAACTCTGAAGTCTGGGACGTGGTAACACGCTATGATGTATCGGCAATCTTTCCCTAGAAGCTAAATGTATTAAATAGTTCCTTAGACTGAAAAGTTACAAAACATTGCCTCAAGGAAAAAGCCTGATGAATATTAGGGCTGCAGATCATGTTTCTTACTATCTTCAAAGAGTAAGATAAACTAGAAAGATTTTTTTAAGCTGCTAGTGTGATTAACCACCCAATGAAACACACATTATGCAAACATTTTAAAGATATTTACTTTTTTAGCATTTTTGTGCACAATTCATCATAAGCAATTGGCAACTCCAAAAAAAAGTTCTACATTTTTTTGTAAGGAGTATCTACTTTTAGTATATATAAATTCTCCTATTAGAAGCACAACAGAAATAGTAACTGGGAAAAAGAAAGATTAAGGACAATAATATATGGTGACTTAGAGCTTATGATATACTTTTACTTTTTGTATTATTATCTTTAAGTAGTTGTACAAAAGGCTTTCAATTCAACCTGTCAATTTATGAATATGAATATGAATGCTCTTGATCAATGTCATTCATTCCTTCATCATCCTCCATCTGCCCGAACCCCACTCAAGATTCATGCTTTGTATGTTCATTTATATATATTAAGTACTATGACTATTTCTTGTAATTGAAATGATGTTTTTCACTGCTAAGAAAAAAAACGGAACAAATTTTACATCATCTTTAAGTACCCCAAAACTGCTCTCAGAAAACTAATTTAGAAAAGTCTCTACCAAAGAAGGCATTTGATCAAATTTCAAGATTAATTAAACATATTGAGATGCTCCCTGCCCCTGTACACATCAAACACCCCACATGGGTCCTGTACGAAACAGAAAGGAGACAATCAATAGTTGAAGAATACTAGCCTGTGCTACAATCTATTAAATTGCTGATACATTAATACGATGGGATAATAATCTCTCTATTAGGATGCATTTAGACTGCTTATATTTATCCAAGAAGAAAAACGTAGTGTCTGTTAGGGGTTAATTACTCGAGCAATGAGCTAGACACCACTAATCTCAGCATGGTGCTGGACTGTCATCCTGGGACTGCCACCCTGAGGGGAGCAGGGTGCTTGTCACTTCCCCAGTGGGAGGGTCCAAGGTCTCTATGCTCAGTGGCAAACTTGATAAAAGTAGAAAATAGAAGCGGAAATGAAGAACACAATAGCAAACCTAAAACTGACATTTGACCTGAACTGATATTTATTAAAGATAAACAGAGATATGTAACTGCTAAGGAAAAAATACATTCCCTCCTGTCTATCCAATCTTTTTATAAATTAAAAAAAAACATTATCTTTGCAATTGTAAATTTGAACAACTAAAATCCTGTATTTCCCAGCCTGTCTTTTGACTGTGATGGGCCATCCAAAATAGTTGTGTTCAGTGAACCTCCAAGACAAGAATCTGTGTATGTGTGCCTGTGTGTCTGTGTGTGTGTCTGTGTCTGTATGTCTGTCTGTGTTGTGTGTCTGTGTGTCTGTGTTTTGTGTGTATGTGTGTCTGTGTTTTGTGTGTATGTGTGTGTGCTTGTACTGGGACTTGAACTCAGGACCAGGGCACTGTCTCTGATCTTTGTACTCGATGCTAAAAATCTACCACTTGGGCCATAGCTCCACTTCCAGCTTCTTTTAGTAGTGAATTGGAGATAAGACTCTAACGAACTTTCTTTCCCTGGCTGACTTTGAACTATGATCCTCCAATTTCAGCCTTTTGAGTAGCTAGGCTTACCTACCTGAGTCGCCAGCAGCACTGGGCTTTGCATAGATATCTTAAGATCTCATGGGCAAGTGCCTTTTGCCCTTAAGTCTTGCCCTTGATCTGCATTTAAGTCTCTCTGATGTGTCTTTCCCCACAGCCAAAATCCATCTCAAACCCAAACTCATATCTACATATCTGACATCTTCCCTGCAATCTATTATGATTCAATAGAAATGCTCACCAAATAATAGAAAACTAAAACCAGCACTGAGAAGCAAACTAGTATCATGAACTTTTTACCTCTTTAAATAACACCAGAAAGCTGGCAGTAGTCATTTCTTAATGGCCTGGAATTTCCAAGAACTTAAAAATGAAGCTTTGTTTTTCTCCTTCTGATGGATGCAGGTGGAGCCATAAACTCTCTCTAGCATGACGCAGAGAACACCCCAGGGCCAGCAGGAGACCATCACCTTAAAAATAAAAAAACTAAAAGACCACTAATGAAACAAAGTAACAACTTAAGAGGGAAAAATCTGTTTGGGTTCCAGTTACTAACTAGCCAATAAGGAATTTAAACATATTTTACCTGGCCTGTGGTTACCTATGGAAGAAAAGGTAAAAGATGTCAAAGAACAGAAACTTAGTTGGAGAAAGCTTAATAGAAAGTTCTCTGTGATGTAGCTGTATGTAGTACAGGTCAGGTAGATTCTCACCGTATACTGTCTCCTACTCAACTTACTCTTCAGAGAAAAAATGATGGAGGCAGAGATTACCTTTTAAATCACCAGCAACATGAGTTCAGTCACTTCCGGTACAGATTGAAAACCCAGAAACGTGTACCTAGGAGCATCTGTAACTTAATTCTGTATCTCTGACATGCCAGGTATCTTCTTGGGACCCTAAAATTCATAGCCAAGCTGAAGGACTCATTCTCTTTTGATTACCGTTTGTATTTTTCTGGGAACAACAAATAAATAGAAAAGTTTTAGTAAAGAACAAATAAATTCCTACCTAGGCAATATGATGTTTTAAAAAAGAAGCATATAAATTTTACTTAGGTTTTCTTTAATAAAGATAACTGATATGTGAATAAAAGCCAGGAATCAAAAATCCCCTAGAAATCTATATCTTTTAGATTACATCAATATCCATTTTATTTCATGCTTTCTCGAAATTATTGCAACCAAAACTATAGTCAGATTTTCCATTTTTTGCAGTGCTCATTTTGAAAATGCATTTTTTGTTTATAGCATTATACATAAAACCTACACATGCTCTGAACAGAGTGGATTTGATACATCTCAAGATTTTTTTTTAAATTTATATCCACAGTATGTTCTAGAGGTAAGAGATAAAATGTAGATACGTCCAGATTGATGAGTGAACAGTTCACAATAATGCAAAACATGGGCTAATCTGTTTTGGAGACTTTGAGATACAAATTATTCATAAAATTTTGATGGCTAGAGTTTGTCCAGAACTCTTAATTTGTAAGAAGTAGAATACAGGGGGAAACTAACAGGGAAAAAAATGAGTTTAAAAAAAAAAACATAGTAGATTTTCCGGACAGCAGGAAAGCAGTCAGCTATTTCTGGAACACGTTCGTTGCATAAAAATATCACAGAACCAAATTCTGCCCTCCGATGATTTCTCTTAAAGTTACTTGAGCCCATATGTTTCTAGAAGCTCAATTCGCTTTTCTTTGCATTTCAAGGTCTAATCGTGCAGTTATTACACAGACACAATCTCCATGAAATTAAATTTTTGTGTGTGTATGAACAGTGTATTTGAATATTTCCTTAAGCAAAATGTGGTCAAAGAGTGTGGAGAATTAGGGTTAGTGGAAAATAAATTGCAGATCACTAAAACAACTCTACATTTGTTCATTTTTCTATGAGGATTCTCCTTCCATTTGGAAAAACATCTGGACTTCAAAAGCCCAAAAAGTAACATCGACAGAATTGGTATTTATGGCTAACTTAAAAAAAAAAAAAAGAACATTGCTGCTTTGAAGGGGGAAAAAAAACTTTACCTCTGAGTGAGTGAAAGACAAATTTCTAAGCAAAATACTCTAAAATACAGAAAAAGAAAAATCAAGACAGCAAGAGGTTCTGCTTCTATGTGTTAGTCTTGAAAGTCTGGATGTCAATTTAATACCATATGGCCATTAATTGTGCAGTACATAGTAAAATATTATGTGCTTTTCTGTATAATTAATGAATACTAATTCAAGAATTTAAGAGACAAAAAAATTATTCTTCCAGATTCCAGACATTCAGGAACCTCAGTGTAATATCACAAATCTTCTTTTAAGGTTTCTGAACACTTGTCATTTTTCCTGTAAAGCTATATTCATCTTCAGATCAAAAGTACCTGTTTCATTTTCCAGATAATAAGCGAGAGAGAAAAAAAACACCCCTACATCTGCACAAAATATGTCTATCCTCATTAGAGCCATTTTGTCAATTAAATTCAAGTTTCTCTGTCCAAAAGGCATAAATCTGGGTATTGATTTAACTATAAAACCATGAAACTCCCGGTAGTCTTCTAAAACCATTTTACTTGGATGAGCATATAAGCTTTTAAAATATCAAGTTATTCCAGTATTTAATACACATAACTGCTTCCAGAGAGCTAAAGGCAATAAGGCACAGCTGCCCATTTCATTTGAAGAACTACAACTAGACTGCTAGCCAGTGTCTCACTACTTTCTGTTTTTTCTTTTAATTTAGCATTTGCTTCTATTTTGTTCAGTATGAGTTTGATACCTTCTGAACATGATCCATATCACTAGCAGCCAAAATCAATAACCTATCTAATCAAGGCCCTATAAACTAACAACAGACCCTTGGTTCTCTGTTCCTATAAAATGTAGTTCATTCTAAGTCCTTCCTTCCAAAACAGTCGAACTCTAAATTTATTATCCTCTTCTGATAAGGTTAGAGCATTGTCCACCTAGAGTTCTAGAATGACCCTTTTGAGGAGTAAATCAATTACCTCTTGCAAAAAAAAAAAGAAAAAGAAAAAACATAAGAAGAAAAGACCTAAGCTTTCCTTGAAATATTTTTCTTTAGCTTCCATTTTCTTTCAAAAGCAAAGAATCTTCACCAAGCTCCCATGCATGCTCCCTTTCAAATAAAAAATCCTAAGTAAATACTTCATAGACATATCTCGAGTGTGAATTGCACAATCTGAAAAGGAGATGTTAAAGAAATATTTCTCTAAATCATACCAAATAAGAAATATAAACATTTCCCTAGGTCCATGATGTTTTGAGATGTAAAGCCACAAATTCTCCTTGCATAAAACATCATCTGCTTTTTTGATATCCGGAAAGCCGTGGCTGAATAGCTTCAGTCAATGACTTCATAGTGTATTTGATACTTATGTTTATTTTAAGCTCCTTGAAATGATATTTTCCATCTTAAAACTGAGAATGATTTCATGCCTTGAAAGATTATTCATAGGTAGCAATATAAGCAAAACTAGTTTATCCAAAATTTCTTTTTCTCTCCTCCCAGATCTGTGACACTAAACACATGCGTGTAAAACCACTTTCCATGATAGTGATTTTATTTTTTTGCATTTTAGTTCCTTTATGGGTCTTTCTGCCTAGCTATCTACTAATATGTTTCTGGATAGTGATCAGAGTGTCTACACCTTCTTTCTACACATTTCTATTGTTAGAGTAGTTTTTAGAATAGCAACAAACACACAGCTCAGAAATTGAAAGGAAAATAATCTAGAAAGAGCTGGAGATCAGCAAACTCACTGGTTAAGTTCCTCACACAAATCATGGTTTCTTGGTCAAAGAAAACTAGAAAACCCTTTCATAATCATCCAAGAAATTAAGATTCTCGATAAAGAACATACATGCTAAGAAACTGATGGATAGGTCAGGAATTATAATATTTATTGAGACCAGTCTACCTAAGCCTAATGCTAGAAAAGAGCAGCTATAAATAAGTATTGATATGCAAACATTAGTGCTGAGGTTGGCTACCAAGGCTAAATCTAACAACGTTCTTATCTGCACTCATTGATCTCACTGGCTTGGGTTCTTTTAGGATCTATGGATTGTCCCATAAGTCAAAGAGCTAATCTCATCTGCTGTTTTCTTTACTGGATTCACCTTCATTCTAACCTTTCAGTGAAAACCCAGGCATGCTTCTAAGGAAAACTCACAATGATCCCATCTCCAGTTATATGGCTGTGCTGGCAACACAACCAGTTCTCTGAAGGGTGCTGCTGCTTTTGACTTGAGCTCTGTAAGTTCTAAGTTTTGGCCGAAAGAGGTGAGAGATGATACAGATATGTCCCCTTTATCTCCCTTAGTTCCACTGAGAACCAACCATGCATTGATTCAACACAGTAGCTCTAGGAAGAAATGGATCTCCAGCTAGCAAAGACTGGAAGTTCACAATTCTGCATGATGAGTGAACCAGTATGCTTGAACTTGTGGAGCCTGCTAACAAATGTTCCAAGCAAGATACACTAATGTCATGGGAGACCTGAGCATACTGCCGGCCCTTGATTCAGAACAGGAGCTTCTTTTGTGGGGCAGGTGTGTGGCCACAGCGGTAAGGCTTTATTTTTCAACCCTGAAAACTACTTTGGTGAAGGTGGCATTGTTCACACGAGGTTGGCCCCCTGAGACTCCACACCGTGCCTTTTTTCACATCCAGACAGAATCCAGAATCGATAGAGTAGCCACTCTCATTACAAGCTGTGCAAGCAGTTCTTCACACTAAGCGATAAGGACCAGATCAGCACCACCTGCAATGACCACAGGCTTTCCAGGACAGGGTCTATCTCCACAGCCATCTTCCAGGGCAGCCATTACCATGAAAGATTTAGCAGCTAGAGCATCATAATGCAGTCAGTGCTGATGTTCATCGGGGACTTGGATGCCCGTTGGTTCCCTGCGTGCCTATAATGCTGGGGAGAAGAAAGCTGATGCATGAGTTGGCCAAATATTCAGGAGATAGATAGCTCCCAGCAGAAGAAAATTAGCAGGAGCCAGGAGAAAGCTGAAAAGAATGTCCTGGCTATGGGTTTCTCCATCTCTCAATCACCTTGTTCTCCCAGGAACAGCACTCCATTTTTTTTCTTGCTCAGAATACAAGGGGTTGTTCACCAAGTCCAAAGGTTGAGAAAACCAATGCTGCTACATTTGGGAAAGGCTGCATCTCCAAGCGCTGTCTTTTGGGTTTTTTGATGTACAATCTTTCCTCAGAAATATAGCTATTAAAAAGGTTGTAATGAGTTCCTAGTGTTAATTTTTTTTAAAAAAGCACTGACTATAATATTCTATAGTTATTACTCTGTAGGAAATAAGCCATTTGTTTCTCTACAAACTTACTTAATATTCACTCGCCAAGTCTAACTTAATATATAAATATAAATGACAGCTAGGCATTGACTATATGTGACTATAGCATTTTAAATGCAGCCAGTCTACACTAAGGTAACATATATACCAAATTTCAAAGATTAATCATTACAAAAGCAAAGGTTTAAACTCTGATTATGCATGGGACTAATACAATTTTGGATATATGAGTTAAATAAAGTCTATTGTTTAAATTAATTTTACCTTTTTTAATCTTTTTACTGTTACAATTGGAAGATTTAAATTGCATACATAGCTCCTATTACAAGCTAGCTTTCTACTGGACATCTCTGATGTAGTTCAGAGCTCAACCAAAAAGAATATCAATAAAATGGGATATAATAAATTCTAATCGCACCCACTTCCAATATTCTGTCTCCCTGAAGGGCAAGGAGAGGAAAAAGTCTATGAAGATACATAATGTACAAACCTTGAACTCCGATGGTCTGGGATTTAGTAAAGTTTTGTTCCAGGTAAGTATTCAGTGTTGTGATTCTAAAAGAAAATGACCAGAGCCAAATCTGGCTCCAAAAAGCATAAATTCAACCTTGGTACTCAAAAGAAAATAGCTACCTTGAGAACAGGACTGCATTTCAGAGGTCTATTTCATAACATCCTTCTTCTGAGAATGAATGAGAAATTTGACAAGTAAGAATTTGAAAATAACATGGAGGCATTACCCACTTTCTTTAGGTCAAGCAATGTCTGATCTTTAGTACATCAAGTCAGGACATCCTGTTTAGCAATGAGTCTCTCCAAAACATTTCTACAAGACAACTTGCTATGTGTCTTGGTGTATTCAGTTTGCTGTAACAAAAAAAAAAAAAACAACATTAGAAACAGAGTGGCTTATAAACAATAAAAATATATGTTTATAGAAGTTTATTTTGTGTTGGTTTGTTTTGAGACAGGGTTTTGCTGGGTAGTGCAGGCTTGCTTTTGATTCTCTACCCTCCTGCCCCAGGCTCTCAAGTAGTAGGATTATAAGCATGTGCCACCACTTACATCTTGTTTTTATTTTTGTAACTTACTTTAACATTATATGTTGTTTTTTAATTAGGATCATTCATAGTACAAGGAAGCTGTATTACAAAGATGTGTGTAGTCTATTAGTATACTTTGAATAACCTCCTCCCTTCCATTATATGCCCACACCATCCATCATCCTCCTCCTTCACTTTTCAATGGTTGATGGGTTTCATTGTACCTTATATATGTATGTATATATAAAGAGCTCCAGCCCATGTTACTCTTTCTCTCTCCATGTATTCCTAGCATACCTGTATTAAAGTGGAACTTGTATCACAACTTATGCAATGTATATGCTTTGTGCATAAAAATTAATTTAAATGGAAACAATCTTCAGAAACACAAACTCTGATTTCATCCTACTCCAGATACACACACACACACACACACACACACAGATGCACACGCACATGCACACACACATTTGAGATTATGTGTGAGTTCTGAACGATCTGACTTCAGCTCTAAGAGTCCAATTACTACTCTCTGGCTTGGGCAACTTGGTTTCAACTCTGTGCAATTTACAACCTTCATTTGTCCCATAGTGGTAAAATGATGTCTCCTCACAAAGTCTTCATGAGAACCAGAGTCAGAGCACAGAGTAGGTAACCAATGCCAGGCATAGAGGAACTGCTCACTGATGGGTAGCTACCATTATGTGCTACATTTCCAAATTACCCCTAAGTCATTGCAAAATGTGTTCTGCTCCCCCACATTGGTTCTATTACGATTGGTAGACATTTATAATTTGGTATATTGCCTGCTGTGATTACTTCCTTCATTCCAAGACCTCTACCTTTCTGGCCCCCCAAAAGTATGTATTCCTTAAGTTCCACTAGCCCCACCCAAGTAATCTCTTGCATAGAAACACATCTCTTTCTAAGCTCTTAGCAATTTCCATTTGCTTATCATTCCTGTGATTCCTAAGCCCATATTGCCAGTTACCTCCTCCTCAGCACAAAACTCACTTCCTCCCCACCCACTCCTACCCAGCCAAGCTACCCGCCGCCACCCCACCCCCCATCTGAGGCCAGGAAAGCAGGGGATCATCAAACATTCAGAGGTAACTTCAAATTTTCTCTTTTCTACCACGTCCCAGGTGACCAAATCCCAGTGGCCTCGGATTTGACTACATAAAACCTTCATGGTCCAGAGAAAGGGCCACATTCCATGATTATGGAATAAATGAAAACATTTAGGAAAAGGTGAAAGCCTTACAATATATACCTAAAAATACCTGTAAGGAGTTTCTTGCATGTGTTTTGACTGCTAGCCAAAGACACTCTTACCTGTTTCTTCTTGTCCTGCTTCCTAAGGCCCAAGCATGCAAGATTAGTTTACACCTCAGCTAGTTGGTATAGGTGTCAAATATGTGACTTGTAAAGAAATTGGGTGCCCTCTGTCACCTAAGTCACACAGGCATCCAGTTGTGCTTTGGGGAGTGAAGCAATGGACTGTGTAGTCGCAATTAGTTTTCCTTACAAGCAACCACCTAGCAGAGAACTGAGAATATTGGCTCATTCTTGTCATTCCAGCACTTGGTAGGCAGAGGTATAAGGATCTTGAATTCAAGACCAACCTTGTCTTCAGAGTTCTAGCTAGCCTGGTCTATATAGGCATACCTTGTCAAGAGGAAGGAAGGAAAGAAGGGAGGGAGGAAAGGAGAAAGGGAGAGGGAGAGGGAGAGGGAGAGAGAGAGAGAGACAGACAGAGACAGAGACAGAGACAGAGACAGAGAGACAGAGATAGGAAGGAAGAAAGAAAGAGAGAAAGAGAGAGGAAGGAAGGAAGGAAGGAAGGAAGGAAGGAAGGAAGGAAGAAAAAAGAGAACATATTGTAAAAATTCTTGCTTGTTTTTTAGTTCTTTTACTTCTTCTAAGTGAAAAAATATCAGACATTTTCTAGGAATTTTAGACAACAAAATTTCAACCAAAAGACCTGTCTTTATCAAAAGAAATAACTGTTCTTGCTAAGGTTATTATTTTTCCAACCATTTCTAAATTGCCCTCTTTGGTTGTTTTTTTAAATACATTACAACAGGTAACAACCTATATCATTCTACTTTTTGTCACTTTTGATAGGCTCTTCATTTTTCTGTTTCCTTCTTTAGTCTTTCCCCCTTTGAATATCTGTGTTGATGAAGCTTCAGAGTTGTCCTGACTATCCTAGCTCAAGGCCAGGGGCTGGCCCTTTGACTTAATGCTGATCCTGAGCATGAAACTGACACAGGAGACCTATCCCAAAGATAATCTGGTCACATCCCCAAATAACCAAGTCATAGAGAAAAAACCAGGCCATAAATATGAGCATCCTTTAGTGTTTTGAGCTAAAGCTTAAAACTATCACATCTTCATTTCTTCTTTGGATCTGAATGGGTGGTGCCTCCAGACACAAATCTTTATCATTGAGGTGAAAGGGGATCACTGGATTGGTTTATTGCACCATTTCCTTTACTGGAGTAGGGAATAACTTTTGCAGTTAAAATCAAGCCTCTCTGCATAGAAGGGGACAGGGATTTGGGGCAAAGGATTTCTTTGGGAGTCTTTGCTCCAATGCTTATAGATTGGTCTCTGAGCTCAAACTCTTCATCTGAAAATTGGGAAGGAGTAACAGAGGCTATACTCTTGAATGCATGGGCACCATGACACCTGTAACCCTAGCTACTCAGAGGCTAAGTTCTGATGATCGCAATTCAAAGATATCCTGGGCAGGAAAGTCTATAAGACTCTAAAAAAACAACAAAAAGCCAGAAGTAGAGGTGTGGCTCAAGTGGTAGAATGCCAGTCTTGAGCAAAAAGCTAAGGGACAATTCCAAGCCTTGAGTTCAAGTCACACATACACACACACACACACACACACACACACACACACACACACACACAGCTTGAATACTACATAGTTGCAAATGCTTATTACTGATTTACTAAACATGCTTCAAAAAAGATGCATATTCGTGATGGGAAGGGCTCTAATATCTATTAAGTCTGTGGTACATGTCTCTCCTGCCCTCTATCCTCAGAAAGAACAGGATTTTCCAAACAGATTAGTTTTGCAGGAATAGGGAAAGACACTGATCTTCAAATATACTAAAACTGAAAAGATATTGCTTGAATATCTTTTCCTACATTATTATAGCAGGATATGAAAGAAAGGGAGAGAAAAAGACTTCATTACTGCCAAAGCCAATTTGACTCATGCAAACCTAATTAAACATGTCTTGAGTATATAAAATATATCATCCCCCGATAACACCATACTGTGAAGTCCTTCATCTTATTAAGAGCTTGCATTAATGCTTCTTCAACATAAATTTTTATACCCAGACAGGTACTATTTGAGAAGCCTCACAATAGGAATGACCTAAATTAGGTTGACAGAGGCAGAAGATGAATCTCCAGGGTCTGTCTCCACAAGAAGAGGAATGAGAATTCATCTTGCATTATGGCCCAATTCTAATATGCTAACATTAGCTTCAAAGGAGAGCTTCCTTACTTGGGCCTTGGACTCCATATAGCTCTGAGTAAGGGCTCCATACTGCAAAGGAATAAACCCTAACCCCGAGTCATGACATCAATGCAGAAAAGCCCTTAGGGACCCAAAATTGTCATGCTTGACAAATGAGGGAAGTGAGGTTTACATAGGTGACATGTCTGAGGTTATATTGGTATCTGTTATGACACTGTAAAGGAAAAGAAAGCTAATGTAATTACTTTTTACCCAAACTGAGTTAACCACAAAACACACAACTAAAGGAAATTCTAAAAACACAGAATGAAATCTCATCAATTGATCTTATTGGTCCGTGCTTCTTATACTTATTCTAACTAGCCTAAAATACCAATACCATTCTAGCATATGCCACCATCTTATATCCTTAGATATAGACCCTACTATACTTCCAAATTTAAATTCTTCCCTTAGGGTTCTCAGCCTACGCATGATCAAATGTAAAGCCAATGTCAAGAAAAGCAAAATGACTCATAATGAGAATCTACAAGGTTACCAAATTAACAACAAGCCCTGCTTGTATGGATCCTCCATTGCCTTCATCCCTCCATAGACAATTAAATCGAAGTCAAATTATTTCTGGAGGCTAAGGTTCAAGGCTCTTCACTTCAGGTACCCAAGTTTTTTTTGTTTAGTTTTGTTTTGTTTTTCCTGGTCTGGGCCTTGAACTCTGGGCCTTGGTACTATCACTGAGAATTTTTGCTCAAGGCCAGAGCTCTACCAATTGAGCCATAGCACCAATTCCAGCATTTTTGAGTAGACTATTGGAGATAAGAACCCCAAGGAATTTCCTGCCCTGGCTGGCTTCAAACCACAGTCCTCAGATCTCAGCCTCCTGAGTAGTTAGGATTCCAGGTGTGAGCCACTAGCGGCCACACCCAACTCATCTTTTATTTTGGCCATTTCCCTATGCTCGATGCCAGAGTTCTTAGCTTGAGCACACATGAGAATGACCTGAAGAACTTTAAATTACCACGAGTGCTCAGACTAATTCAGGTAGAGTCTTGTCAATGGGAGAGATGCAAGAACTGCTCTTGCAGCCCTCATAGAACTTGTCTATGTTGCCTACTTGTTGCATGATCATAGCCAAGTTCCTGAGCCTTACTGTGCCTCAGTTTTCTCTCTACAAAGTGATGAAAACAATAGTCTGTTTATCTAGCTATACTATGAGAAAACAATTGTGCATACTGTTCACAAAGGCCTATAATAATATAATATAATAGTCTAATAATCCTTGAAGATATAACTCAGTTATTTGTATAGAGGGATTCATAGGTACTTAAATATTGATCTAAATTTATTTAAATTATGGTTTCAAACCACTGTCCTCCTATCTCTGCCTCCTGAGTAGCTGGGATGGCAGGCAGATATATATGCCACCCAGTCCTCAGGCCTATTCTTCTCATAACAACTCTCTCAAGAACTAACTCAGAAACATATGCCCTTTTGTATGGAGCATCCCCAGTGACGTAAGGACCTCCCACTGGTCTCTACTTCTTAAAGAACCCACCATACCAACATCATCCCAATCAGGAATAAACTCAAACCAGATCAAAATCAACAAATGAGGACAGAGATTCAGTCCCAGAAGGTGATAACCTTTGGAGATCCATGGTACTGAGGGCTACATCATAATGTGAATGCTTAACATCAACGAATTATACAAATAATGGTTAAAACTATTAATAAATGGTACGATTGTACTATTAATAAAATGGTATGATACACACATGTAGGCACACACACACACACACATACACACACTCACTCACACATACACATGGTGCTTATCTTGGGGCTTGAACTTGGGGCCTAGACACTGTTCCTGAGCTTTTTGGTTACTACTGTACCACTTGAGCCACAGCTCCACTTCTGGCATTTTTGGTAGTTAATTGGAGATAAGAGTCACATGGACTTTCTTGCCCAGGCTGGCTTTGAAATATGACCCTCAGCCATCAGTCTCCTGAGTAGCTAGAATGACTGGTGGGAGCCACAAGCACCCAGCTACATTATCATATTTTATCACCATAAAAATATTGAGTTTAAAACAAATCAAAAACTATATTTAAACATAGTTTTTCCCATATCACAGGATTACTTTGAATCTACTAAAGCCTATTTGTATTCTTTTTTTTCCTCTTTCATGTTTCCCAGTTCAGGATTCACATTTCATTTTTTTAAATGTATGACCTCATTTGTAACAAGTACAATGGGAAATTGGTCTAACCCCCCTAATACAACTCCAATGGCCCCCCACTGCAATGAACTGGATATATAGATAAAGCCCCATCACTTACAAAGCTGATTCCCTCCAACAGAAATTCCTGAGCACTGCTAGGTGAAATTTCACTGACATTGTGAAGTTGCTGTGGATTTGACATTTGATTGATGCTGTGACAGCTTTCTAAGACCATATAGAGTACAAATGCAACCATATTAAAGGATGCTCTTGACTTTATAAAGACATTTTTTAAAACTTGTGGGAGGGTGTTGAAGATTTTTTTTTTTAATCTTCATTGACATCCCAAGGGCACTTATATTGACAAAATAATGCTGCTCACTTTCAGGTCATTTCCTTGGGAGCAGGGGGAAAAAAGTGTCACACATACATGCCTTCTATTGTCCCTAGAAGGTATAATGCCTTCCAGGAATGATGTGTTGGTTCTGCAGTTCCTTGAGATTCATTAACAGGCCAATGGAAAGACGACTCTGCATACATTTACGCACTGTGTGAGACACTTCTACTGAAATTCAATTGTGACTGTGAATGCTTCAGACCAGATACAATTTTAACATTTTTCTGCTACTGGAGTGGGAAGATCAAATAGCTATTTCAAATTCACATTTCCCTTTTCCAATAGATTGTGGCACTCCCCATAGAATGCCCCTATATGCTACAACAGCTCTAACTTTCCAATTCATTTTCACTGGAAAAGTCTAAACATGAAGCAATACCTTCTACTCTACCAGTCACTGTGGTGCCCCTAAGGGTATTTTTTTGTGTGTTGAAGCAAACCACTGCCTAGCAGACTGATAGCTTTTTGTCTTCCAAAGCTCATTGACTAAGAAAATAATACACATAAAGGCAGCCTATTCTAACAATATCCCAAGGGGAAAATAGTCTATTGACACCCACATTTAGTGATGGTGATAGAGAGGGTTAGAGAATGCAACACACTGGGGGTCTGCCGAAGATAACATGCCAATACTATATGTTTTGATGGAAAAAGTCAAGGGAAAAAAATCACAAAAATTGTACCTGCTTAGAAAATATAGATGCCACCACTGTCACTTCTGATTAGAAGAGAGTTAGCCATAAAGCCCACTAGTAATAGATGTTTCATTGAATTTGTACATTGCTTTACTAAATGAAAACTCAAAGATGAAAAGGGCAACAAGAATGACATCTTGTTATTCAGAGAACAGTCTATCCATACTTTCAGAGGTTGGCAATGCTCAAACCCCTGTACTTGAAGTAACATCTTTAAATCCTCCCCTGAATTATGGGGTGGTAATTTTTTTCTTAATGGTATTGCAAACCAAGTGTTCAATTTCAGTATAAAAATATTTTAAAATCTGAAGGATAAACATATTTCTGCATCAGGTGCCATAATTCTATCTTATTTTATAAATATTTTCACTCAAACCTGCATAAATGCAATATAATTAGGGAAAAGGGATAAAAGAAGATGGAATTCTATTTCTGTTTACAGTTTTACAACCACATTGAGGCTTTCTTTTTATTACTATGGAGCTGTAGAAGATCCTGAGCACTATTTTTAATAATCTGATTTTATTTAAAAATTGCTTCCTTTCTCTGTATACTTATTTCTTTAAAAATAAAGCTTAATGTTTAAAAAATTTTAGATCTATTTTAGGCAGATTGAAGAACAGTTGACTCATGTACTCAAAGACAAAAATTGCTAGGGCTTTGAGTTTAAAATGATAATAATAGCAGGATGTAAATAAAGCTGACAGGTTACGGGAAGAAAAGACACCTTTACTTGGTCAGAGGATGAGATTATAAACAATGCTTGTGCTGGATCCCTCTTATTTCAAAATTGTAACTTCCAAGCACTAGTAGCCCTGGCCTATTATTCTAGCTAGTCTGGCATCTGGGATCCTCAAATCTCTGCCTCAGGATGACAAGTCCAAGAAACTTTTCTCTACAATTAAATAGCAAAAAAGCTGAAAGTGGAGATGTGCCCCAAGTGGTAGAGAGCCAAGTAACTGTATCTGATGATCAGTTCTGATTACTAATTACCATGATGTTTTCATATTTGTTGACTTTCCAAAGGCAGAGCTGATAACAGACAAAAGCAAAGCAAGACAAAAACACAGCCACTAGAACCCACATTTGCACAGCAATAAATAAATAGCCATTTATTGTTTCAATGGCAATCCAGACTGGACCATAAGTCTCTTTACCCCAGAAGTAACAATCATTGTTTAGGTTCTGGCTTTGTCCAGCATTCCTAGAATCAACCTCATGGAGTACATACAACCCCAAAGGTACACTCTCCAGCTGAGACCCACAGCACCCCCAAAAGGCCTGAATTGCAAGAACAGGGTATTCCCTCCTACCAGTTTTGGGGTTCCAGACCCCTAATATCTTCCCTTTATTCCTTCAGCTCTAGGCACTGGAGCTGTGTCTCAGAATTAATAGGATTTTGTTACTTCTGTTTTCCCTTTTTACTTTGCAAGCTTTACTATACTTGGACTAGATTCCTCTGTTAACTAATCTTTATTGAAATGGAGAGAATTAAGCCTGGCCACAGTGGCTCATGCCTGTAATCCCAGCTGCTCAGGAGGCTAAAATCTGAGGATCATGGTTCAAAGCCAGCCTGGGTAGGAAAGTCTGTGAGACTCTTATCTCCAAATAAGCACCAAAAAAAAGCAGAAAGTGGAGCTGTGGCTCAAGTGGTTGAGTACAAGTCTTGAGCAAAAGAAGCTCGGAGACAGTACCCAGGCCCTGAGTTTAAACCTAGAACCAGAAAAAAAAAATCAATAATTTTTTAAATTAAATTAAATGCCTACATTGAGTCTGTTTTCCTGACTAAAAATGATTGGCCCTGAAGCAAAAATATTAACAATAAATAAGAGGCACTGATCTCCCCCCTCTCTTATATAATATATATACATTCATACACACGCCTATGTGTGTGTATGCATAGATAGCTGTTACTATCACAGTGTATTGAGTTTTTCAGTCTAGTGTGAGTCAAGAAACCAAATGTTCCTTCCCCCAGCATTGCACGCTTAGAGACTGTGAATGAATAGTATTCAGGAGATAGCCACGAGCCACCTGGACTCTTCCCACATTTCCCAAGTTCCACAGCGAAATGGGTACAGGCACCTGGCTTGTCTTCTCGTAGAGTTTGTTGTTGTTGTTGTTGTAGTTCTTGGGCTTGAACTTGGGACCTGAGCACTGTTCCTGGCTTCTTTTTGCTCAAGGCTAGCACTCTACTTCTTGAGCCACACCACCACTTCAGGCTTTTTCCATTTATGTGGTGCTGAGGAATTGAACCCAGGGCTTCATGCATGCTAGACAAGCACTCTACCATTAAGCCACATTCCCAGCCCCTCTCATGGAGCTGTTAAGAAACATACCCTCTTCCTCCTCACGGAAATGAAAACTTGAGGACAACATGTAGTTTGCTTTCATCCTTGCTCTTTATAGTTACCTCTGTACTGTCTGTATGACTGAATACAGGGCACAAAGCAGATAGCCCATGTTTTCTGGAATAGTTAAAAGAATCAAACTAATCTAATACAAATTTAAACATAAGGTAGTTAGGGGCCAAGTTCAGGAACAAGGCCAAATACGGTTCAAAGTGTTTGAAGTTTCAGTGTGGTGTTTTAACATTCTATTTCAAAAGATTTCGAGAGCTGTGTGATACTTGGATAAGAACTAGTTCTAGCAAAATAATATTCTGATGAGTTAAGTGTAAATGAATCAGAAACATACGAACTGTATTTCCCTTGAAGCACATAGGGATTTAAAAGTTAATGGGGAAAGGGCTGGCAACTTACACTTAGAGTTTTTATTGAAACCAGGATGTTTGAATAAACATTAGACATTCAACTAACTCGAACTGAAGTAAGGTTCTCCAATCCTTAATTATAATGCCGCTTTAAGTAAGGAGGAAACAGGTCACATTCAAGCTTCAGACAGAAAGCTTTCCTTGGCAGACATACTTCTGGTTGGAGAAACCTCTACAGGCGTATTATGGCAACTAACTGAGATATTAAAACAGACAGTGACATTTTAAGCTCAGTCTGGCAAGCACTATGAGACAATAACTGGCAAGTGGAAGTTGAAAACAAGGAAAAGGAGTGTCCGGAGTGTAATGATTAAGTTTTGAAAGGAAGTTCAACTTGAACACATAATTCAGAAAGAATATGGTTCCTTAAATGAACTAACAAGAAATAAATCACATAAGAAACTGCAGAGTGGTCTATGTTTGGCCCCTCCTTTCTAAAGCAGGCCTTGGAATGTAGACCGACAGATCACAATGGCTTTATAAGTAGGAACTGAATGGAGATGGGATAGAATTGTAATTCCTTTGATACCTAATGCTTGAATTCAGTTTGCATTTGGCCAAGTGAGATCCACTGATGACCATGACAGCATGAGTTCCTAGAAGCTTGAGGGGGTACCTGCGGGCTTGTCCAAAGGGCTTGTGTGAAATACATTAGAAACAAAGCTACTTCTGCAGGCACCAGCCAAATTAAATATGTACCTACAAGAAAGATTTCTAAAAATATAAATACATTGAGTGTGATTCTGTTCACCATAGTTGACTGACTAAAGGAAAGTTTCCAAAAATTTCAAATTAGACCCTGGCCATTCGGGGTCTAAAATGGATCCAATGTCTAAGTATTTTGATTTGTCCTGTTCTGGGTGAGAAATATAAATAGGTACAGTTTAGCCAAGCCAATGTGCTCATTGCTTTGCAACAATGAATGCTTTTGACCTCCTTCGAATTCCTGGTATTTCAGAGAATCTTGGATGGATTAATCTCAGAAATCTAAAAGAACATCATGGTTTGCAAGAACCATTTATACATACTCTTAAACAAGATTTCCATCCTTTGCTTGAAAAATATCCAAGAACATGAAAGCAATGACCTTGCATGGCAAAGCCCCCTCCTCCCTGAGGGAGACCCAATGTGGCAGTGTTGAGGTGAGTGTATAACAACTGACTTTCTAGAATGCTCCCTTCTCAACCTTCCCATCACATGGAAAGGTTCTGAAGGATTGACTCCTTTGCCATTCACTACCTTCGGCTCCATCTGAAATTTGTTATGATTTCTTAATCTATGGGGGAAAACGTGGGAGGAGAAATTGTGGGCAAAAACATTTGTAAATTTTAAGGGAAATACAGATTTGTGTGACTACCACCAAAATCTTGGCATTATTATGACATTTTAAAACTTTCCTTATATACTTTCTTGGTTACCTTTTGCTGCCTCTTTGATTTGTGGGTTTGTTGTGTTTTGTTTTGTTTTTTCCAGTCCAGGGCACACTGTCCCTGAGCTTCTTTTACTCAATACTAGCAATTTATGACTTGAGCCACAGCACCACTTCTGGCTTTTTCTGTGATTAATTGGAGATGAGAGTGTCACAGACTTTCCTGTCCTGGCTGGCTTTGAACCATGATTTTAGATCTCAGCCTCCTGAGTAGCTATGATTATAGTCATGAACCACAAGCACCTGGCCAATTTGTGAATTGTTCAGAAGTATATTGGAGCAGTATTGGGAAAGAAGAGAGAAAAGAAAGAGAGCTGAGTACTAGACTATATATAAATGCAGACTGTAAGAGCAACTTAAGAGGAGTAATTGGTAACATTTCATCAGAAAGTAGCACAAGCAAATTGCTTACTTAAATATACTTTGTAGGAAAGTATAGATAAACAGTATACCATTGAGAGAAAATATGAAATTAAAATACATATACATATACATACATTTGTATTATCTAGTTGATAGACCTGGATTCAAAAGACAGAAATGTTTTTTAAAGAATGAATTTTGCTTAATTTAGGTTAAAAAACAAAAAGCATTTAAAAGACAGGAGCCTTACACACATCCAGACATACTTGGACCTACTAAAGTTATCTCAATATGGATAGAAAGAGGACAGAGAATTACTTTATTTGTAGCATTTGTATTCATTACAGTTTTAGCATTAAAAGTTTAATGGATTTCTTGCCTATCCCAGTGAATGGGCATATTAATAACTACTGAAAGTTGTTTAATGATACAAATTATTGGTGAGATTAAAATATAAGACATTTTTAATGAGCTGTCTATACAAAGGGTCATTGTCCTTTCTAAATATTTTCTGGTAATTCATCTACCCAAGAAAGCCATTTTCAAATGCACATACTTAACATGCAAACACTCTACCTTAAGAATATCTAAATTGTTGAAGTGCTGGTGGCTCACACCTATAATCTTAGTTATGCAGCAGGCTCATATTTGAAGATTATGGCTCAAATCCAGCCTAGGCAGAAAAGTCCATCAGACTCTTATTTCCAATTAACCAGCAAAAAAAAAATTCCAGAACTGGAGGTGTGGCTCAAATGGTAGAACACCAGCCTTGAGTGAAATAGTTCAGCAAGAGCTTGAGGTACTGAGTTCAAACCCCAGTAACAACACACACATATATGCATGCATACACACCACACATTGCCATCGATATCTATGTGTATTGTGGATTAGATTTGGAGTGTCCCCTGTAAGTTCACTGAAGGCTTGGTCCCCAATGATGTAGAGAGCCAACAGCGAAATTCACCCTGACTTCTGGCTATACTCTCAAGGGTGTGCAAAGTCATGTCTTAGGGAGCCAACAACAATGTTCATCCTAACCTCTGGCTATGCTGTTATCTCAATGACATGATTTACTTGAAGGACAGTACTAATCCAGAGATGTTTTATTATGTCCACAAGAGTCTGTTTTATGTAAACCATTCAACCATATCTTGTTTTACTGCCTGTTGTTATTTACCAATTTCAGGGCCTTCCTGTTTTCTTAAACCTTAGTTAATCCTATGCTATTTCCTGGTTGTCAAACTGCCTACAAGCTGGAAGTTAAGAATAAATTTTGTTGTTGGCTCCCTAAGCCATGACCTTGCAGGCCCTTGAGAGTATAGCCAGAAGTCAGGGTGAATTTTGCTGTTAGCACTCTACACAATGAAATGTTCAGAAGCATTTTTAACCAATTTAATCAGGAAAGCTCTCATCTAATCAAGAGATTCATCTATGGATGACTTCATAATAGAACAACCTTATTAGGAGATGTTGAAGACTGGCATGAAGTGGTCCAAACTTGACCACATGCCCCAGCATAATGTTCTGCCTCATTAGAAATGGGCCCAAAGGCCACAGTGTCAAGCAAGTGGATCATGAACTAGAACCCGTGAAACGTGAGCCAACATTGCCCCTCCTTTCAACTTGTTTATGTCATGTAAATACCCAACATAAACATAGGGATGTCATAGGGATGAAAAGTGGTACTTTGATAGCAATCCAGAGTTGTTCCTACAAATGCTAAGCAAAGAGTCAGGATGGTCTACTCATCATGAAGGTTTGCAAATAGGAATAATAAGTAATTAATTCTTATGAAAAAAAAAAGACACATATCAAGTACTGTCCTAGGAGGATATCAGGAGCCAGTTGCCTCATCAAAAGAATGTTGAGAAGATTCAAAGCAATGATTTACAAAGATATGGTTCAGACAAATGAACAGGGAATCAAAAAGCACACCCAGGCTAGCAAGATCAGGGTGTGTCTTCTTTGACCTGAAGAGTTATGAGGAAGGAATAGTTTCCAAAGCAACTGTAGTTAAAGATGAGGACACTCCTGACTTCACCCCCGCAAACCACAAAGATATTACCCTACTATATCCCATCCTATGACCTTCTGTTGATAACGCCCATCGACCAATCCCAATATAGTATGATTGCTCCATAAATGTCAGCTTCCTTGGGCCCAGGATATGGCAGAGAAGAAGAGAATAGCTTGGAGGAGTAGAAGTGTCCAGGCAATTTAAAATGCACATACATGAAGGTACAGATATATGAAATTAAAATATATCAGGGCTGCGGCATTGCTCAAGTAATAGAGTACCACCACCTTGAGCAAAAAAAATCTGGTGTGAGTTCAAGCCTTGACACACACACACACGCACACGCACACACACACACACATACACAGAGAGAGAGAGAGAGAGAGAGAGAGAGAGAGAGATCTTTCCAGGCACTAGTGACCTACACCTATAATTTTAGCTACTCAAGAGGCTGAGATCTCAGAATTGTGGTTCAAAGCCAACCCAGGCAGGAGAGTCTATGACCTTCTTATCTCTAATTAAGCACCAAAATGCCAGAAGTAGAGCTGTGGCTCTATTGGTAGAGCACATATCTTGAGTATAAAAGCTAAGGGATAGAACCAAGGCCCTGAGTTCAAGCCTCAGTACCAACATACACACACACACACACACACACACACACACACGCACGCACGCACTATTGACAAATTATAAATTATACGAAATAATTCCACCTTCGTCCATTCACCTTTATTCATACATACTTTCTTGTGTGTTACAACTGAGAACTTTGATCCTCCAAATGCCGATTGAAAGCCTAATGTTACAAGTTAAATCTCTAAGCCCAGATTTTTCGCCACATGGAAAGGTTGTGTTACTTTCTAATAGAGGACACAATGACACTTGCACATTTCACATTCTCTTAGCTGGTTGGACTCGGAGATGGTTTTGCAAATGGTGAAGCAACAAGTGTAAAAAAATCTGAAATCCCTGAAGTACATCTGATCATGCAACTCTGAAAGTGGCTAATGCCTCGATGATTTAAAGTGCTTGAGACTTCAAGTGGTTCGTTCAAAGGCAATGGAGATCATTCGGAGTCCTTGTCTGTGTTTTAACATCACTTGATCACAATCCCTCTAATGAGATGAAGGGCTTCTTCTCAGAGAAATAGGGACTCAAGCATGCTTCAAGCAATTGAATTATGTTTCTTTTGTACAGGTGCCTCATGGATTTGCTACCTTTTATATCCCCCTGGCTTTGGCTGGGAAAGCAACCCATTGGTCTTATATACTACTAGAGCCCTGAGAATGAATACAACACTTGGCATAACAGCAGAGGACAACAAGTTATTTTAATAAGTTAGCAAATGAACTAAGTAGGTGCCTGGCTAATGAAGAATAATATTTGACTTCATTTCTGTAGAAAAAGTCTCAGTCTAACAAGTTAGCTGGCTAGTGTCTTTGTGGTCCCTTAACTTATCTGAGCTCTTTAGTCAAAAAAAATAAGAAGAACCAAACCAGTCCTACATGAAGTTGCCAAAGCATCCAGAGAAATAATGTTTGGAAGCATTTAGCCAGCTTTCCATTACTATAATGAAATACTTGAGATAATCAACTTACCAAAGTAAAAAGGTTTAGTTTGACTCACGAATTTGGCTTCACATTCAGTGGTGAGGTGGAACATCGTGGTTGGAGTCTGTGATAGAAGAAGGTCACGCAGCTCATGTGTCAATCAGACTTTTCCTCACTGAGACAAAACACCTGACAGGAACAACTTAAAGGAAGAAGAATTTATTACGCTCATGGCTTCAGAGGCTTTAGTCCATCATGGTGGGAAACTACAGCTGAGCAGCCTTCATCATAGCCATCAGGAAGCAAGCAGAAAAACAGACAGATAGACAGAAAGACAGAGGAACAGAATACCATTGCTGCATTTGTTCACCCTTTGTCTTCATTTCTGTGCCCCTTCTTCCCCTCCCAAAGACAAATAAATGAACAAACAAGACAAAAAGAAAACAAAAACAGCAACCAAGAAAAGAAAACTCTTGTTTCCATTTCCTAGAGTTCATCTTGATAAATATTATTTTATCTGCTTAGTCAAATATAGGCGTTGCGCCTTTGTGTTTGTCTCCTAAGAATACCTTCCTTTGGTCTCATTGTGCATGAATGTCTAGAGTATAAAATGTATTTGATCTGTCTCCAAGAGTCCCCAAACTCTTAATAGCTCCAACAATGTACAAGCATGCAAGTGCAACATTTCCTTCAAGACCTAAGGCAAACTCTAAGCTGAAAGCTTCTGTAAAATGAAATACAAGTCACACTCTCCTAAGACACAATCACATAGAATAAGTGCTCTCATTCCCAAAGGGAGGGTGAAAAGAATAGAAAGGAAGGGCTGGACCAAAGCATGACCGAAACTCAGCAGGGCAAGCACTCCATCCTTCCGCATTGTGTCCAACATCCGGGGAACCTAATGTCATGACCTCATTCCCAAGGGCTTGGAAAACCCCTGTTCTTATGGCCTTGCTGATTGAGTCTACAAAGCCTTTCTCTTAAGCTGGACTTTCTCATGCTCCTCAGCTCTCCTCGGTGGAGATTCCACATTCCTGCATCGCCAACATGCCGGGGCCTTCACTGTTGCTTAGTCTTCCACCCGCATAGCATAATGCATCTCCTGCTCCAGTGCCGTTTGCCTATATACCATGGAAGGAGATCCTGTTGGTGGCACAGGCTTTCCTCTGAAATCTGGGTGGAAGCTTCCCTCCCCTTGTAACTTTCATGCCTACAAAGCCAGCATCACACAGACCTCCCCCAGGTCTGTCCCAACCCCCCACCCCCCAGCTCCAGCAGTAGCCAGGCCCTTTTGAACCATGTGCACATGAGCCTCTAAGTGATTGGGAAGCTGAGTGCAGTAAAATGAATCCTGAAGAAACAACTTCTTTAGATGGAGTGAAGGTATAAAATACACACTGTGGGGGAAAAAAAGCACATAAAATGTCCCATTTATAACCTCTGTACTAATTAGATGGTGAAATATTTTAGATATATTGAGTTAACTAAAAATTGATACTATTAAAACTAATTTTCCCCCACTTCTTTTTACTTCTTTTTATGCGGCCACTAAAAATTTTACAATGACATTTGTAGCTCACATTGTACTTTCAAAGGGCAGTGTTGTTAAAAGATCAGGAATTGGCAAATTTTCTCTGGAAAGGACTGGATGATAATAGTTTAGGTTTGCTCAGGCAATGAAGTTTCAGACAGAATGTATCATCCAAGTTGAAACAACCTATAAACAAATGAGTATGTCTATGTTCCAGTAAGAACTCTATTTACTGATACTGAAATTTGAAATATCACATAATTTTCATATGTCAGGAAATAATCTCATTATTTTTTTCAGCCATTTAAAAATATGAGCATCATTTAAGTATGAGCTATGGTTCATAAAGCACATGTAAACACATATAAACAGGCAACTGGATCATTTTATCTCATAGCCATAGTTGCAAAGGGTAAGTGTTACCTATTAAACAGCGATGAGAAGAATTAGTGAGGTCTGCACACACCAGGAATATTTTCCCTAAACAATGTATTGCAGTGGACTGATTACAGATCATGAGTTATTACTATAAAAAAAAAGAAAGCCGGGTGCCAGTGTCTCATAATTATAATCCCAACCACTCAGAAGACTGAAATATGAGGATCAAGGTTACACCCCAGCCTGGGCAGAAAAGTCTGCAAGACTCTTATCACCAATTAACCAGCAAAAAGCTAGAAGTAAAGGTGTAGCTCAAGTGGTAGAGCACCAGCTGAAAGTAAATGAAGCTAAGATAGATTTCCCAGGCCCTGAGTTCAAGTCCCAATCCTGGCACACACAAAAGGAAAAAAAAACGTGTTCATCCAGGGTCTAGGGCGATAGAACTAAGGAAAGATACACAGTAACCTGTTTATGTAACTTGTACCCTTTAAGACATAAGATTGAAGGCAAAGAAGGAGAATCTGTAGTTTATTCTTTATTTCTGTCATGTGTTTTTTTGATTACAACAATTATGTGTTTCATTAATATTCCTGAGGAGGGTTCTGGTGGTTCACTCCTATCACCCTAAGTGTGCTGAGTTCAAGGTTCAAGCTAACCTGTGTAGAAAAGCCCATAAGACTCAATCTTCAAAATAATAATCAAAAAGCCAGGCTGAAGGTGTGACTCAGTGATAGAGCACCAGCTGAGCAAACAAGCTGAGTAAGCATGGGGCCCTGATACTAGCTAAAATGCGGGTCCCAGCAGGAAAAAGAGAAAAATTTGGATAAAATAACATGAATGTAAATGTTTTAAAAATGTAAACATTCCATCATATAAACATAAATAATCTGTATTAGTTTACCTATTTGTAACTATAATAGAATGCCTGAGTCGGGGAACTTTATAAAGAAAAGTAGTTCATTTGAATCACAGGTCTGGTAAGGATCATTAGATTATATCATGTTGGTAGAGATCACATGACAAAACCGGAAATAGCAGTGTGATCCACTGTTGATGCTCACACTTTTTTTTTTTGTCGGTTGTGGGGCTTGAACTCTAGGCCTGGGTGCTATCCTTGGCCTCTTTAGCTCGAAGTTAATGCTCTACCAGTTGAGCCATGGTGCCACTTTCGTGCTCACACTTTTGTTACAACTTGGTTGTGAGAACTTAACCAGGGGTCGCATGAGAACCAGATCAATTCTTTCTGAAATGGGTGCCTTTAGGGACCTAATTACCTCCCACTGGTTCTCTCTCTTAAAAATTCCATACCACATTACACTATCACCCTGAGGACAAACCCTGTAACACACTAATCCTGGAAGAGGACATACTCAAACCATACCTAGACTACAGCCAACCTCATCATTGAAATGGTCACATTTCTGTTTATTTCCTCTGAACAAGCTGGCTGTCATAATAGCCAACAACTGAGGGCAAAGGAGATTTACATCATGATTTAAAAAATATTAGCAGTGGAAAATATTGCAATTTACAGATACCATGTTTTTTCTTCTCTGCATAGCTTGCTACCAACTCTACCCTTTAAATGAGCAAGCTTAGATAAATATTATCTGGCCTCTTAATAAAGCATACATCACTGTGTGGTAAGTCCAGGTCCATTCACAAGAATCTGTGTACCAGGAAGCAAGAAACAGTGGCCCTCATTTTGGAAGTTTTCAAAAAATATGTACAGAGATAACCTATGACTTAGATTGAACCATAAGCCATGTTTTACAAATGGAATTCTGTGTGTACCTGTACTTATCTCTATATTATATTAAAAGCATACCTAACTATAACTTGTCAAGTATTTGACAACCAACAAATCAGTGCTTTTAAAACACTTAGAGAATACAGAGTATTTTATACAAGCAAATTACCTATCTGTGTAAGCCACATGCTCAGATGAATGAATACAAGAAGCAAGACATTAAATGGAGAAAATTGGTATTATAAAAGTGAACAGCAAAGTTTATGTATAGCACAGAAAGTACAAAAAGTTATTTGGCAAAAATATTTGGTGTTGAATAGTATATAGAATATCATGCTGGTAAAGAACAGAAGCACAAATGCCTGGAAAAAAAATGAGAAGGGACTTAGGCGAATCTCATTAATGACCATTGCTGGATGTTTGTATTGAGCAGATTGCTTTCCTTAGGGATGTGATTTTATCTTTGATATCCAAAAAGAACATGAACTAATCATTTCAATGAGAGAAAAGACTCATTCAAAAATGTCCATTATCTGCTTTGCTGGCCTTCACTAAAATATATTTGTTCCCTGAATTGTCTTTTGAATTTCCTTATTTGAGATATATAAATGATGCTTACAAACCCAGACAGGATAAAGTACCTGTTCTACCATTTATCCCCGAGGCTCTGGAGAGCTAATTGTAAATAGCTTAAAGAGACAGAGAAAGAAAGAGAGATAAGTTTCATTTACATTAACTTATTTTTATGCTCAGTAAGGTCAAAGGTAAAGGTTTTTATCTCTTTCTGGTCCATAAAATATGGATTGCTATTTTCAAAGTACATCAACAATAGTAATAGTTATCCACATTAGTCAGTCACATAATCTTATGAAATATTGACATGGTAAAGCAATGCAACTGAGAAAAATTCAATACAGCATACATTTTTATTGACAAATAAATGCACAGACTTGAATTGTCTCTCAACACTTTTATATAACCTGATTGACATGTTATCAGCAAAGTATAGATTTAAGCCTGCTGAGATCAATAGTTTCAAAATAATTCTTTAGTGCAGATAAAAAAATACCAATTCAATCCTAACTCATATTTGGGTTCATGCTACTTTGACAGTTTCATTTCATGGCAAAATGTACTTTAATTTTATATTCAAACCTTTCCCCAGCTTTTCTTTGAGAATTCACTTTTTAATTTATGATACTTCCTTGCTCAATTCAAGCTTCATTCGCTTTTAGATACTTTGGGAAGATAAATAACTGACATACTCTGCCACTCATGAGTAATATACTGCTTGTAACGTAAGAAAATAAAGTAGGGATCCAAAGAAATATATTTGTTTTAGAAATAAATATGTATCATCTGTATAAGAAATAAAATAACAGTAAATTAGAAATAGCCTATAAAACTGCTTTCTTATTTTACTGAGATTAAATTATATACTGTAATATATTATTTAGGTCGTATACACTTAAAGAATGAAATACTTTAGTTGTGTCTTGTGCTGAATAAAGGCACATATGAATGGAAAGTAAGGTAAGCCATATGTTTGATCTTATCAGAGACTGGGACTTTCAGTGTATGTTTTCATTCAGAAACATCTTCTATTGCTGGCAAAACATTGTATGTTTCCACTCCAATCAACATCAACAACAAGATAGATAGATAGATAGATAGATAGATAGATAGATAGATAGATAGACAGATAGATAATGAAGAGCAAGGTATGTAGTACTTTTCTCCAATGTAGTAAGTCTGTGTAGTACTTTCTCTATGTAGTACATTCCAATGTAGTACTTTTCTCTAATTCATAGGCCATAATATAATGAGATTTTTTTTAATCCACACAGTAGCAAAGATCAATCTGGGGGTGGGGGGAGGAGAAGGAGGGGACATGCCAGTACCAGGGCTTGAGCTAAGGACTTTGAACGCTTACTCAGCTTTTTTGCTCAAAGCTGGCCTCTACTACTTAAGCCACCGCTCATTTCTGGCTTTTTGGTGGTAAATTTGAGTCTCAGGGTTTTGTTTGCCTGAGCTTCCTTCAAACTGCAATCTTCAAATTTCAGCTTTGTGAGTAGCTAGGATTCAGGTGTGGACCCACCAGGGCCCGTCAACAATGGTCATTTTAATTGCATACTTTCTTTATGACAGGAACACATCTGGATATTCACTTCTTCATATCTATTACTTTCCTTATTCTTACAACCACCTGGATAGGTAGAAAATAGTTACCTGTATTGTATAGGTGAGAAAAAAATCCATATTGACCTGAAGCCCGAGCTAGATTCTGACCTGTTCAACCTTAAAAAAATTGTCAAGTTAGGCCTAAAGATGGAAAAGCCAACCTCTTTCCTCTCCAGACCCAATTCTCACTCTTAACATGTATCCGTTCTCTATAAAACAGCACCAAGGTGTCCTCTATTTTAGCGCAATTCAGTTACTATGTGCCTGGATCAGAATCAGGCACTACAAATTGAGTTTGTAGGCCCACAAGATCACTCTTGTTTCAGACACCAATGACAAGTGTCAGAACCTAGTGATCAACCTTGTGATGGCCAGATCATTTTCTAGAATGGTGCATAGAAGTCAAGGGACATTCTACTTAGATTTACAGGTTTGCTATAAAAGGAAGAGCCAAATAGGAGAGATTCTTAGGTCAAGATGCTTATGGGGGGAGGTAGAAAGTCCTTGTACCTGGTAGATTACCTTCCTCTGTCCAGCAACCCAGAAGCTTTCTGAACCCTGCACTTTTGAGCTTCATTATATAAGTGTGGCAATAAGGCTATTAGTCATTGGTGAGCTATTCTCCAATTCCTGAGACCAGGGATTGGGGCTGAAAGTCCCTCCCCTCTAATTACAAGGTTCTCCTAGTAACCATCCTTATCTTGAAGCCATCCACCAGCTTCACCCATCATTCATCCCTTAAAGAGGTTTCAGCCAGGTACTGGTAGCTCACACCTGTAATCCCAGCTACTCAGGAGATTGAGATCATGGTTCAAAGCCAGCCAGAGAAGAAAAGGTTGTGAGACCCTTATCTCCAATTAACCACCAGAAAATCAGAAGGGGAACTGTGTCTCAAAGTGGTAGGGTGCTAACCTTGAGCAAAAGAGCTTAGAGACAGCAACCAAGTCCTGAGTTCAAGCCCCACACCAACAAAAGAGAGACAGAGACAGAGAAGTTTCAAACATTACACATTATCTCCTATTTCATCTCTAGATCTGATTACCAGTAGAGTATCAACAATAAAGATCACAAGTTACAACTCCTATTACTCTATTGATCTTTCTCTTAGTGCCTAGAATGAAATAAATAACAAACCTTCATACCTAGCCCACCCCAATTTACTAAACCAAGTGTGGTGATTGTACTCTCCTAGCCAGTAATGAGTGCTGTTCAACTGGCAAAGGGTTGCAAGAGGAAATTTCATAGAGGGGACCACTGAGAGATGGTTTTGAGGTAAGGTTCCCAAAGGGACAGCTTCTTGCTTTCTTCTAGATATCAGACTGACTATACAGGAACTTCCAAAACATCTTGTTTTCTGCCTGAAGATTCCTTTCTAATGGGCCAGAAATTCAGTTAAGATCCTAGAAGAACAAACTATTCTCAAACTTGGTGCCATAAAACAAACAGCTTTCTATGCTCCCAGTTGCTGTAGGACAGGAAGTTGATGGATGACAGAGGGTCCAGGATATCCGTGTCTCATAATACATAGGGTTTGGGATGGAGTTTTTGAAGACCGAAGGCTGGTATTATCTGACGCTTCACCTGCTCACATTGCATGGATTTTTCTGAGGAAGCTGTTGGATGAAAAACAAACCCATGGCTTCTCCACATGCCTTGGGCTTCTTCAACACTTGGTGATTGGATTCCACAGGTGTTCATCAGGAGATAGAGCACCAGTGCCAACCTGAGGGAGACTGCCAACTTCAGAAATCTCCCAGCACGCCTTCCCCAAAACACTGGAGCTCACAACAGCCGTCACATTCCACCCAGCTTCAAGATGAAGGAATAAGGAGATGTCGTTATCACATTGTTAAAAAAAAAAAAAAAAGGCAGGCAAGATGGGATGTATATTTGTATGGACCAACTTTGGAAATGCAATCTGCCACCGTTTGCTTTAGGCCACTATAATTCACAACCCTAGTACATGCAAAATACACATTACTGTTCCTCTCCTGAACCCCTCAAGTTTTATTACAGAAACAGCTCTAAGTCCAGGAACTTACACATTTGAATCACAGCCAGGAGCAGATGAGCCTCCTTAGATGTATTTCCTTAGCTATCATTCCTCAACTACATTCCTCGCCATCTGAAGGCTGTGAGTTAAACAGACAAGTGGTCTACTCTAATTACAGCCAATACTCAATAATGGGACAGGCAAGCCATACTAGTTATGTCCACAAAGTAGAGGATTGGAGACACATTGCCCCATATTCTAAAGGTGCAATAAGTATATATTGCTGCCTTGTTGATTAGATGTGAGACCTAGGAATTCTTCACTAGAGCTTTTGTTTCTGCTCTCTAAGTTCTAGCTCTTTTTCTATAAAATGCAGCCCACATTAGCAGGTGGGTGTTTTCCTCAGGTTCCAGCCTTCCCATACAAGCCACAGAACCTCTGTGCACTTTGCATTATTTCTGTCCTTTTCATGTTGACCTGACGGAACTATTTTTAAAGATTGCCTGCCTCTTATGATCTCATTCATATGACATTAGACCAAAGTATGATGAGCCAAAGGAGCCTTTCTGTCTTCTGTTTCCTTTCCTGGGAGGCAGACAGGAAATAAGGACTTTGGAGCCTTTGAAAGTTCTATTGTTATTTTGAAGTGCCACCTCAAATCATTCGGAGGCCTTAAAATCACACTCTTCATTTTATCTTTATAAAATGTGGGGTTTTTTTTTCTACAGTACCCTGGGCATGGTCACCAGCTGGAAAACATTTTCTAATTTGAGAATCTGAGACTGTCTGCAATAGGAAACATCTTACTTTTAAACTTGATAAAGCTTGCCTCCTCTCTGTGTTCTCAAACTGTTGAAAGAGGTGACATTGATCAAGACACATTGTATTCATAGACTGCTTTGCTAAATGTCACCTCCTTTGTACAACTACTTCAAGATAATAATTTGAAAAAGAGTGAACCAGTACCCCAAGAATATTTCCTATCTCTCACATTACTGCAAAGAACAGCATTGTTATGACCTTGACCTTCAACTTCTGAAATCATTTCTTTATTCTTTTAAGGTCTCAACCACAGCCTCTGTGAGACCCATCAGCTGTCTTTTAGGAGTGTCTTCATGACTTCCAACTTCACCTAACTTCATTCCAAAGCCATCTATATGCCCTAGACTTTGTTATGGTACCTCTTCACTCCCTTTACCAGAACTGATTCCTACAGGAATCAGTTTAGGGCTACAACCCCTAAAATTTCATGACCTAAAATGATAAATTAAGCTGGGTGATGGTGGCTCACACCTGTAATCCTAGCTACTCAGGAGGCTGAGATCTGAGGACTGTGGTTCAAATTCAGCCTGGGGAAGGAAAGTCTGTGAGACTTATCTCCAATAAACCACCAGAAAACTGGAAGGGGTGCTGTAGCTCAAAGTGGTAGAGCATTATCCTTGAACAAAAGATCTCAGGGATCAGAGGGATAGCGCCCCAGTCCTGAGTTCATCCAAACCCTAGGACTGACAATAAATAAATAAATAATAAGTTACTGTACTCCCAGAATCTGAAAGCAGCACAATAAAGATGTCTCCAGGATTTCTGGGGCTCAGAAACCAAACCACAGCTCAAAGTCTAATGAACAGAATTCCCCCCAAGGGCTACTGATCTTACATATTGGCTAAAGTATTTATCTAAGCCCTTGTGGTACAACACCTATCGAAGGCTTAGAAAAGTTTGCCTTCCCCACACGCATGCCCAGTCCCAGAGGCAAGAGCCTCGAAAAGGACAAGCACCACACAGAAGCTACATCACCTTTATGAGGTAAACTCCTAAGACATGCAATGCGCCTTCCCTCTTGTCCTGGCCACTGACATATACAGTGCATCCATACATGGTGTTGGGGAAACTCCATGTCTCCATTGTAAACAATTGGAGCTTTACCTCACACGATACCTAAAAATCAACTCAACATGAATTAAATACCAAAATGTAAAGCTGAAATGGAAAAACTCTTAGAAAAATAAATAAAAGTTCCCATATATTGGCCTTAGTAATGATTTTTTTTTGGCTAAAACACCAAAAACTCAAGCAACTATAAATAAGTGGGAATACATTAAACTAAAAAGCTTGTGTACAATAAATATCAATAAAGTGAAATGGCAGCATGCGGACTGGGAGAGCAGGCTGACAAATCATATATCTAATGAAAAGTTAATATCTCAAATGCATAAGGAGCTCAAACATGTCAATGAAAAACAAAGGAAGAAAACACCAAAAAATAAATAAATAAAAATGGATAAAGGACCTAACTACCTATTTCTTCAAATATATAAAAATGTCCACTGAGCATATGAAGAGGCGATTGTTAATCACTAATCAACAAGGAAATGCAAATCAAAGCCACAACGGATATCACTTCATACCTGTTAACAATAGTCACTTTCAGAAAGAAAATAGGTGAATTTTGTCCATGATTGTAGGGAAAGGGAACCCTACCCACTGCTCATACAAATGTCTAATGGTACAGACACCACAGAAAACTGTATGTAGCTTCCTCCAAAAAAAATTAAATTATGGTTGCAAGTTGCTATCGTCAACTATGGACCACACGTACAAGGATAGGTCTAGAAGACAGTCACCTAGTGACATCACAGATGTTTTAGTTTCCACAAATACATATAATGTGCTAACATATGATGTTTGCACAATGACAGAATCACTAAGGAACACATTTCACAGAATATATATCTTTATCTTTATCAGTTGATACCTCAGTGGCACCAACAATCCTATGCTGATCATATATCCAAAGGAAATGAAATCGGTATCTCATAGACATTTGCAATTCCATGTTCATTGAGGCATTATTAATAACAGCCAAGATCAGGATACAACCTAGCATCCATGAAATGATAAAATTATGATATATGTGTGGATGTATACACATTCATATATATACTACGGCATATTATTTGGCCTGTAAAAAGCAGATCCCTCTCATTTGCAAAACCAGTGATAAACCTGGAAGATATTATCTTGGGCAAAATGAATCAGACCCAAAGAGAAAATACTGCAAATAGTGTAAAGAGCTACTGAACATATAGGAATAAGGTCGTGATTGTTATAGAGGCAGAGAGAAAGGGCAAAGAGAAAATAGGGATATATATAAAAAGTGATTGTTGTGTAGGATGAACACACAATTTTAAAGTCTTAAAAATCAAAGAAAAGATGAAGAATAGTGATATAAGGGTGAGTCTGAACAAGAAATTTTTTTGTAGATATGGACATGTCAAAATGAAATCCCTTGCATAACTAATTGATGCTAATAAGACATAAATTAAAAGGTCAAACAAAAATGAAGTCCACTTCATTTCAAAGAGGTAGAACAAAGCCCCCTCACTTAAAGGAACCCTGTCCACATTTTGTGTGTTTGTGTGACATACGTTTTAGGGTGAATTTAACGTCTATAATGTGTAAGTGGTCCCAAGATTCTGAGGAAAAGGCACACTGGTTGCAAAATCAGAGTTGGGCACTATTCATGTGACATACAACATGATGCTATCCCTTTCTGAATTTTGATAGTCTTTTCCTACATATATGTAGAAAATCTTTCAGTGAAACTTGAAAGTGCCCAGTACATACTCCTATAATTTAGTAAGCAATTTATATTTCTACTTCCTGCAGTTTACTTCAATAATTATGATTTTATATGTGGAGGGACATAGACATTGCACCTTTGTGTTTCTCTCCTAAGAGTATCAAACAAGAGGATATTTCTTTGTTGTTGTTATCGTTTTATTTCTTTTTGTGTTGTTTGATCATTTATCTGTCTTTGGAAGGGTAAGGGAGACACAGAAATCGAGGGACAAGAGTGGACAGATGCAGTGGTGGTATTCACTAGACACCATGTTGAAAATGAACAACACAACTTGTGGGTCGGAGTGGGAGAGAATGAGGGAATGGAGGGGAACATTGTCCAAAATGAAATGTACTCTCGACTTATATAACTGTAATTCTTCTGTACCTCACTATTACAATAACAATTAAAATTTTTTAAAAATTCTTCTTTTGACACCTCTACTCCTTTGGCCATTTGGAGACACATGTAAACTACAAACGATTTTTATCAAATGTTAAATCAGGATGATAGACATGTAGGGTAGGAACTCTGGGACATAGCCTAAATACATAATCTCAGACTCAAATAAATGTGAAAAGAAATTATTCTTGTCTGTTATTTTTAACAGAAAACATTTATTGGTACCAGGCTGTGTATTAAAATTTTATGTGCATTTGATGCTTACATAAACCTTATAAGGTAGAATTAAAGCTTACTACATTTACCTATCTTGTGAAATTGGGCTTTTTGTTATGCAATAAATCCTCTATATTTTTAATATGTCTCACTTTCCTGAACTAAAAGATATATGTGGCAGAAATGTTTAAGAGAGATACTGAGGGTTATTAATAGTCACCATTAGCAATGAACCACAATGTTAATTTCATGCCCCAAATGTTTCTTTTCTTGCTCCTTATTGAATAGAATTCCTTGTTTGGCCTTTCAGGTCACCCACAGTGCATTGCCAAACACTGGTAGGCAGACAATCCAAAGATGAACAGGAAAACACAGGCTTTCACATGAAGAGAAAATTAGAAGAAGAAATTCCTTAAAGGAGATTCTAAAGTAAGAGAAGGAGTTCTAATCTAAGACGGAAAAAAGTACCCTAAAGGGGGAAAGACATAGAAAAAAGTTCCCTAATCATATGATGTACTTATGGTCACCAATAAAGTCCTATTCCCACAAGAATTTTGTGAATTATCAAGTTGTCTTCTAAAATTGATGGTTTAAACTATTAAGGGTAAATCTTGTTCCTAAACTTTCAGAGACATTGTTTGCTGAGAATGTCCAGAAAGGATCTGGGAAGCATTCGCCATATATATATATATATATATATATATATATATATATGTATGTATATATGTATATATATATATATATCACCTTAAGGCTCATTTATTTTTCTTGCCAAACTACTAGTCACTGGTACACAAATCAGGGAGTGTTGGGATGAACTAAGCAGTGATACAAGCAGTGTTGGCTGCTCATCAAGTGAGGAAATGATCATTGGATCTGGGAAGAGAATAAGGTCACCCATGCACACCTGGGCTGGACAGTTGAGTGGTGGCTTACAGTAGCCCTTGCTTGTCAGGGCCAGCAGGAAGGCAAAATGCCTGGGAACTGGAGACAGGCAAAGGAAGCTCCCCCAGGTAAGTCCATCTCGCTTCACACTGTTTTTTCATTGTGTTCTACAAACTTCAAACCTTTCCACTTGTGAAACATGTGGGCTCTAACACACACGATTGGGGAATGCTTTCCTCCTCATCTTTATGTGCCACATGGTGTGATCTATTGTAGAACAGCAAATATATGACAGCAAATATGCTCCCTCCAACTTGCTGAGGCTGACCCTTTACATTAGTTGCCATCCTTTTTGGTAATAAAAGTAAATTTGGGGTGATACTGGGGTTTAAACTCAGGATCAAGCAGGTGCTCTACCCCATAAGCCATAGCTCTAACCATTTTCACATTTGAGTTTATTTTTCAGATACATGATTCATCAGTATCTGACAAGCAGATGTGCTTTTTAAAAACATACATCTCTCCCCACACCCCAGGCATCAAACACTTGTGATTAATCACACCTCAGCCTTGCTAGTTTGTTCATTATTTCATTCATCACATATTTATAGAATACTTACTCCTAGCTAAATACCCTGAGCATTGGAGAGGGACACATTCCTTAACTTCCCTCTGTCACTACATCTTAGTGAGCTGGGCTCTGTGCTGTGTGCTGGAGATACAGTGGTGACTTGGACAAGAAAAATGAGTGCAATCCTAACTAAGTGATGAGCCCAGAAAGCACAGCCAAGGGACATAGCAACCTACACAGGGTACTTAGTGGGTGGGTGTCAGCAACTTGGACACACCTGATTTTATTTAGCTGTAGCAATGTGGATGCTGTCCATCTCACTGTGTGTCACATGCCATGTGAACATTTCATTCACAAAGATGAGGACCTCTGGGATCCTCCCCCAGTAACTGTGGAAAGAGACTCCCCCAGGTCCTCCAATGCCTAGAAGTCTTACCCTTTCTGTATCTCCTCCCCACTGCTTTGAAGGCAGTTTACAAGTTTTCTTCCCATGGTTCAGGGCCCTGTCCAATTGATGGGAGACTATGAGCCTTACATGGGAACTGTATCTACTGAGCACTGGTATCCAAGGCAAAATGAACCGTGGCATCCCCTGAGCATCCCTTATAGGACTGAGTTTCCCAGAGAAGCATGATTTAAAAGGACAGTGGGACCCAAAGCTGGGAACGTGGGGTCTCCTGCATCCGAAAGTGTATGGGAACAGTGCTCCCACAAGCCCTGTCAATGATCCAGGGCACTAGCCATTGTTCTGGACGGTGTCAGGCAGGTGTTAGGACTTACGTTAATCACTCCAGGTGAGTTTGCAGGCCAGTGAGTTTAAGGACCACAAGAAGAGTATTCATCAGAACTGAAGATGTTTTGGCATGATCTACAGAGGCGAATAAGTCACGTACAAAATAAAGTCCCATTCAAAATAAGTACAGTTTAAGAAATTAAAAAAAAAACAGCATTGCTGTTAGTCAGATCATATTCAAAGATTACACTGTAGGATGAAAGAAAACTTTATCCAAAGTTCCACGTTGAAGCCTGGAAAATTAATCCTTTAAAGTTATCTATTCCAAAACCATGATGCTAGGGTTGAAACCCAAATGAAATAAGGGCTCCACCCATTGGTTCATGCTCTTAGAGATTTCTTTTCTGTGGCTATTTGTGGGATAGGATCTCAGTTCTTGCCCCGATCAGCCTGGAGAGCAATCCTATTCACACTTCCCACCATGGCTGAGAAGATAGGCATGTGCCATTATTATTCCTAGCTTTTTCATTTTTGTCAGAGTTGGCCTGGAACCTCCATCCTCCCCATCTCAGCCTCTTGCATAGCTGGAATGATAGGTGTAAGCTGCCATGCCGAGATTCCTGATTAAAATGGAGTCTTGCCCATATTTTTTTCAAAATAAAGAGTACATGATTGCAATAAAATGTTCACTTTGTAATTTTTGATCTAGAATAAAATACATAGTATATTTTCCTATTTGTCTTTGTAATTACATTTAATATTGGTTTGAACTACACGTTTTAAATATCCCGAGTATGATTATATGCTGGCTAGTAAGTTTATCCATGTCTTCTATATCCTTTAATCATTAAAAATGAAGATAAACAGGTAAAAATTAGCAGGACCATCTCATTCTTGACTATATACTGATTAATGTAAGTGAAAATAAAAGTCTTCCTACATCTTACTGAATGTCCCACAGAAGCATTCCAGCAGAATGGACATTGGCACCTGACAGGCATTAGATACACCACAAGTTCATGGAGACCCTCACTGGCCAATGACAGGGTCCCTGTGCCTCTGTGCTAAAAGTTACACTCTCACAAGACCTCCCCTTCTCTACTCTAAATGACAAGGTCAGCACTGTGAGGGGATCATTAGAATCACCCCACTTCCAGATGACAGAACAGAAGCTCAAAGACATCAAGTCACTTGGCCGAGTGGCCTGCTGGCATCCCTGCCCCTTCCCTGTCTAACCTTGGCCATGTCATCCTTGCCTAACATAAGACCAGGGAAACACGGATGCTCACAAAATTCAGGGCTCCTTTGTTTGCTGTGCATATGGCTTTTGTCTGGGTTGGCTGTAGATTTACAGAGCCTTGTAAGTGCCAAAAAGCATATGGGTATGAAAATGAGGAACCATGCTCAACTATAAAGTCAAAGAAAGTCTCACAGAGTTCTTTCGTTTCTCCTGATGACTTTCTCTAAGGATTGGTTACGTCATCAAGTGTAAGAGCTCTTTCAAGTACATGTTTATTGCTCTTGCTTTACTTGGTGCATTAAAAATATACACAGGATACTATTAAGTGCAGGTCTATTTCAACCTGAATCACTGCAGAGGGATTCTTTCCAGACATTCCCACATTTCAAGGGTTTATTCCAGGAGTGACTGGCAAGGAGACTGCCTTCTATTTGACCTTGGCTTTACTGTATCTGTGGCTCAGCACATAGTCCTAGTAATGTTGCTGTATGCTAGAGGCTCTTCTCCTGGGCTTTTGACATTCTACTACCAGTACAGAAGCCATCTTGAAGTCTCACCTCTAGGGAAATTTCCTCAATCATAGAGGCCTGGCTAACTTTAGTTTGCACATGTGAGAATTCCTGCTAGCCAGGTCCCAGTGGTTCACATCTGTAATCCTAGCTACTCGGGAGGCTGAGGTCTGAGGATCAAGGCTCAAAGCTAGCCCCAGCAGAAAAATCTATGAGATACTTATCTCCAATGAACCGTCAAAAATCCAGAAGGGAAACTGTGGCTCGAGTGGTAGAGTGCTAGCCTTGAGCAAAACAAAGCTTGGGGACAGCATCCAGGCCCTGAGTTCAAGCCCCAGGACTGGTATGCGTACTAAACACGTGCACCCACGCACACATGTGCACACACACGCACACACAAATTTCTGTTGGCACAGACACATACATTAAATGTAGAGATACTCTCACCGTGCTATGCTAAGAAGTAGCAGTCGATCTGAAACAAGAAATCAAATATAAAAACTTGTGTCCAGCTATGGGGTCGTGGGTGTGGAAAGTAAGTGCCAATCTCCTCGTCTCTGGTGAATTCTCACTAGCATGAGGTGTCTCTGTACACTGGGCACCCACCACACATCCCCAGATCCACCTTGTTCCAAGGCCTCTATAAGAGACATCTTGTGTGACACGAGTGGGGGAAAAAAATGTAGTGAAGAGTTAAAAGTGAATCTCTTGCCTCTTTGAACTGTTTTCTTCGTACTTCGTGTACACAGATACACTTTTGATGTGTTAACTAGAAAATCTGACTAGAAAAGAACAAAGCAGCTGTCACTAGAAGGAAGGTACTGACAAAAAAAATCCCATACAGCCCTTTATTGGAGAACTGTCAACTCGTCCTACAGTTCTGGGCTTCTGTGTGGTGTTTATCAAACACCTAGATCTGATGCAGGAAATTAAAAATAATAATAATAATAATAAAGCTATCTGCCGGACATTTATTAAAGGAATCTGAAATTCTATTACATTTCAAAATAATGAAAATGGATATTTTAACAATTCAGAGGCAAGTTTGTTTCTATTAGTTAATAGCTTTGTATTAGCATATTCTTGTACATGCTTTCCTAATCACACACACACACACAAAACTGCATATAAAGAGGAAAAAAGATATATACAGAAAATATGTCTACATGTTATTCACACGTCTGAAAACTAAAAGCATTTTATTACTATTGGAAGAATCTTCTGATGCCTTTACATGTTTTTTTTATTTTCTCAATGTAAACTTCAACATTCCATTAAAATTGAATCATATATATATATATATATATATATATTCCTTAAATTTGCTTAGAAAGGGTCCTTCCAGGCAAGTGGGGTTCTTTATCTTGTGTTGCTTCCTGACACAATATTTTACTGCTTATCATTTATTCCTAGCTCTAAGGTAATATGTGGGCTTGTTTGACCCTGCACTCTTGCATATTAATTTATAAAATTATATTCCATAGGCTCAGTTTTAATTATTGTATTGCATGGAATTCAACAGTCTTAGCAAACACACTGTATATAGGATGAATGAGGGTTTTTTCTTACTAACCTCACTGGTATGAGCTTGAAAATAAAAGAAAGTTATGGAAGCGGGCACAGAAAGGAGCAATATGCATAATTGCTAGCAGAAGCTGGAACTAATCCATGTATGCAAATAGCCCTGTCTTTTCCTATTTTCCCATCAAAGGGGTCATGGGACAGAGTAAGTTTTAAACTTGAATCTCCAGACTTACTTATATTGCCTAAGAATCGTGTGGCCTTGGGCAGCTAATTTAACTTCTCTGAGCCTCAGGTTATTTATTTGGAAAGAAGGAATTCTATAGACCTCACAAAGTTTGTACTTAACTGGAGAAATACTTACCAGAGCAAGGTCTCCAAAAGCTTAGATTCAAAGGAAGCAAGTAGATGTTAGATGACTAAAATAGGAAGGGTGTGGGAGGATTTTTGCTGTTAAAAAAGTTTGGGAGATGCAGCACTGTCTTTTTCTTCTATAGATCCGAACTTCTCAGAGCCTTTTGCAAATGCTCCTCCTGATATTCAAATCATGAATACAATTCAGTACTGAATTTCATGGGAGTATATAACCTGGAACCATTTTACAATGAATACCTCTGGTTGTGGATATTTATTGTTTTTATCACAGCATGCACACACACACACACACACACACACACACACACACACACAATTCTGAGGAGCATATTTTCTTTTGTGTATGTGTGTGCCAGTTCTGGGGCTTGAACTCAGCTCTTGGCTGCTGTTCCTGAGCTTTATAAGGCTTCCACTGTACCACTAGAGCTGCAGTTCCACTTCTGGCTTTTTAGTAATGGAGATTAGAGTCTTAGAGAATTTCCTGCCCCGGCCTAGCTTAGAACTACAATGCTAGGGTCTCAGCCTTCTGAGTAACTAGGATTACAGGTGTGACCTACTAGTGTTCAACAGACAGGTTTATTTTTGCACATAGACAGTGAGAAAGGAACTGGGAAACTAGGCAATCATGATTTAGTTTACTATTGCCGCCAGTGCAAAATAAATTCCATGGCCTGAATTGACAATGAAGTGTACTTTCCTGGTGTCTACTGAGAAAAAAATAAATTCTCTAGAGGACAAATTAAGTAAATAAATTGCTGGGATTTTTCCTATTAAGAACTTGTTAGTGGTTTAAATGAGATTTCCTTCTAAGTGAGTTAGATGCACAAACACATCTACATGTTGACCAAGCTGGACTGTTGGACTAAGCTAGTGTCTAAATTGAGATCGGGACAGACCCTTGTAAGAGAGGAGTGGAGTTACATAGATTTTTAAAGACTTCCCATCCAGACTAACTCAAGGGAAGACCTATGGGGGGACTGAGCCAAAGACTACAGTCCTTTGTCAATTTTCACTTCTGAAAAGCCAAAACAATACATGGAACATAAATAAAACTAAGTTAACTTTTCAATCAAGTGAAAGCAGGAAAAATCAATGACTCATTTCTCTCCTTTTTAACCATTCTCTCCTTCTCTGAACATTTCATCTTTTTTTAGGGATCTGATAAATAATACCAAGTTCATTGGCATTTCAAACCGGCAAGACGTTGATCTATTTTAAACCGTGATGAATGTCATATTTCCATTCAAATTCAGGAAGATCACATTTTCAGCTACTAACCAACTATGGGGAAAAAATCCTTCAGACAACAATAACCTCTTAATTGAAGATTTCTCTTAAAAATTTTTAATAGAATAATGTGGGTGTTATCCTTCTGAAAAACAAAATTACTTTTAATGAAGCAGTTCAAAATCAGGGCAGGGAAAAGAGCAAAGAGTTTCCTTGAGGTTCTGGTGACAGTTTACATAAAAAGATGTTGTATTTTCTCTTGGCGGGGTGTACACCATCATTTTGTCTTATTATTCCTGACATTCCGTTCATCATATTAGCATCTTTGTGAGAAACAAGAAAGCAATTAAGGTTTTTTTTCTCCCTTTCTTCCTTGGGAGACAGAGATTTTGCTTTCTCTCAACATTCTTAGGCAGCAGGCCTGGTCAAACACCAAGTGCACAGGTTTTAAAATGTAATAAAGATAGAGCTTTAATAATTTTCAATTACAGTTATTCTGCAATAATGTTAGTGAACCTCATCTAAAAAGTAAATTATTCATTGAATAGGAAATGGGAAAGCTTGGGGATTGTGTGACTCTCTCATTTAAAGTTTCACTAAGATTCTCCTTGATAGGGAGCTTTTAAAAGATTACATATTTTAGACTTTGTTTCTATCTCCTTTCTTCACTGGGTTTGCTGTTTCTACTTTTTAATATACTTTTCTAACAAAACACAGTAGTTACAGACTAGCCATTCAGAGGGATCTATTCAGAGGAAGTATTCATTCACCTGCAGCCAGAAATACTGATATATGATATGTTTTATTTAGTTTTAAGAAGACAGTTTTCATTTAAAGCAAATTAAACTTCAAACCAAATTTTTAAGAAATGCTGTCTTTGACTTTCATCAGAAAATTGGTAGGAAAAATTCTTACCTATGCTTTAGCAAATCTTGCCTTTCATGTAAATAAATAGATCAGCTACCAGAAAGAGCACAGAATACAACAAAACTATAGGATCTAACAAAAAAATTCAAATGAAGGTGAAATATGACAAAATTTTCAAAAGGCAATGCAGACCCCTTCCTTTAAAAAAAAAAAAGGAAAACTTTTCTGCTCAGAGAACTTGAAAATAAGTGCTTAACTTAGTCATTTCTTGTGTTTCTTTTTTAATCATGTCTAATACATGACTTCAGATAAATGCTAGCTTTCATAATACATCTCTTATGCAGTCCTTTCCTTTGCCAGGAATTTTGTTACCTTTGTTAAATTTCCCTGCCTTATGAGAGTCACAGTGTTAACCTGGTGTAGAGATTTCCGGGAAACTTTTACAATGAAACTTGTGACTGGAAGACTTAACATACAAAGTTCTAGAAGACATTACAAACTTCCATAAGATTCATGAGATATTTCTAAATGAAATAACATAATTTGCAAGTCTTTATCCAGTATCTATCATCAAATCATTCAGGAGCCTAAACTGACGTCTTTGAGATGGCAAAGCTACAAGAAAATGGGAAGCCTGAATCAGATCAGTAATTTCTGTTAAATATTAGGAGCCAGACACTGGGGACTCACACCTCTAATCCTAAATCCTCAGGAGGCTGAGACCTGAGGATCATGGTTCAAAGTCATCCTGGGCAGAAAGTCCATGAAACATATATCTCCAATTAACCACCAAGAAACTAGAAGTAGTGGTCGGGTACTAGGCTTTGAGTGGAAAAGCTAGGGGACTAAATTCAGGCCTTGATTTCAAGCCATTTGTGTGCAATTACATGAAAATAACCAAGCCCATTATTGTTGTTGTTATTGTGCTGATCTTAGGTCTTGAACTCAGGGCCTGGGCACTCCTTCTAAGCTTCTCTTCCTTAAAGATAGCACTCTACCACTTGAGCCACAGTTCCACTTCTGGCTTTTTTGGTGATGAATTGGAGGTGAGGGTCTCACTGACTTTCCTCCCCAAGTTGGCTTTGAATCGCAATCCTCAGATCTCAGCCTCCTGAGTAGCTAGGATTACATGAGCTACCGGTCCCTGGAAACCAAGCCTATTAATTAGCATGGCGTTTTAAGAGCTATGTGCATGATCAAAATAACCCCAGCCTAATCACATGGAATAATTTATTTAGAGCAAATAATGAAGAAAGTGATTCTATCAGCCTTGCAACAGCAAATCACTCTTAAATGTCTATCTTGTCATTAATTATGCTGTGATAAAATTTCATAATTACATAAAATATGCCATATGCTGTAATATGTGTCCGTTTTGTCCTAAAAGGAGATGCATGCATCTTTTATGCATCTTTTAGTCTCTACAGTTTGGGAACGCTAAACCTGGGTGAATAGCTGTGGGTATTTCCTTAGTCTGATATTCCAAAGCATTACAGTACTTTCAGCCCTGACCCAGCCACCTACATTCCTATTATTTCTTGTGCTTAGATGATGCTCAACACCACAGAACGTGTGCCCGTGAATATGGTCATCTACTGTGAGAATAGATTATAGCAACTTCATTGAAAGCACTCTGTGTCCTCAAGAGACTAAAAGAAAATCAAGTTCATTACGTCAACCTATACCTTTGTGTCTCAGATCTGTCTTCCCGCATTTGAAACACCAATTTGGACATCTGAGTCTCTAACTGGCAAATTTGTCCATTCATATTTAATATCATTATTAAAATATGTGAATGTATTTTGCATTTCCTAATTACTATGCTTTTTCTTTACTTCCACTGTGCAGGGGAGAATTAAATGTGTACTGTGACTTCTTCACAAAGCACAGAATAATTCTGGTTTTATCCCCACAGACTAGAACTCTGTTCACCCATGCTATTGTGATAAGTATTGGTGCTGATCCCTTATCCTCAATGACATTATCTTTCCAAGTTTACTCACATAAGTTCCAGTTGCAGATTATTACCAGCCATAATTTAGCTTTACTCTCATTTATTCTGTTCTTTCTTGCCAGGAAAATCTGGTAAATTCTTGGGAACCTTTTATTTTGTCTTTTGTGACTTTCAATATTATTGTTTTTGTGGAAAGGCACAGAAATTCAGTGCGTAATATTTGGTAATATTAGAGCAGGAGGAGGAAAGGAACTCCTTAGGGATGTAGTGGAATATACACAAAATGATTAAAGAAATATTGGCATAGATTACCAACACCAAGTAGAGCCTGGACATGCAGAGCCTATCCACAGCATATATATTGTGTGTATTTACCTAGCCTGCAGGTGGGTAACCTCGTTTCTGCCAATGGGCATTTGAATACATATAGTATCATTCTCTGGCCATATAAAATGATCAACACAGGCAGATAGCCAAGGTTAGCCAAGGACAAGAATATGAGAAATAGACAAGTCTGTCCCCTCATGTGCCAATGATTTGGCTAGTTTATCCGGTCTCACTACTGTATGCTCGCAATTCCAAGTGTTGCCGCCAGGGTGTAATCTTCCTACTGGAGAAGTGACTTGTATAGACAAGCTTCCCATGTATATAAATAGATAAAGAGACCAATGTTTGTTTTTTTAATATCTTATGTATGGATATATTTCTTTTTTTAAATGTGGGAGTCCTCTAAGAATCTAATCAGACAAAAATACAAGTTAGCTACATGTTTGTTTTTAAGAATAAGAAGAAAGGGTGTGGCTCAGTAGTAAGAGTACCTGCCTAGTCTTGAGAAGAAGGAAAGTAAGAGAGAGAGAGGGAAGGAGGGAGGGAGGGAGGGTTAAAAAGCCATAACTCAGGAGGTTAAGGCAGAAGGACTATGAGTTAGATGCCAATCTGGTCTACACAGCACGACCCTGGACCCCAATAAAACTCACAAGCAAAAACAAGAAAAACACATCTAAATCCAAAATACTATAACACACAAATTGACTTTACAGATAAATATAGTTCATTCTAATGTGTTTTAAAAGTCTCTAAACTATACATGGCAGAATGAAACTATCATTGTATGAAAGCCACGATCCAGGAAGAGCTAGGTATTTTATCTCCGCCTTCCTAGCTAACATATCCATGGCCATCTTCAGTTGAAAAATCGCGAGTCCCTGGGCTGGGAATTGGCCTAGTGGTAAAGTGCTCGCTTCGTATACATGAACCTGGGTTTGATTCCTCAGCACCACATACATAGAAAAAGCCAGAAGTGGCACTTTGGCTCAAGTGGTAGAGTGCTAGCCTTGAAGCAAAAGGAAGCCAGGGACATTGCTCAGACCCTGAGTTCAAGCCCCAAGACTGGCAAAGAAACCAAAAAAACAAAGCAAGAATCGCAAGCCCCAACATGTCGCCACTGAACTTCCCCACTCCTCTGAACTATCCTTACTGAGATGTATGACACAGTTCTCCACAAGATTGAGACACAGACTCCTGCTTGTTTCCATCGTCTATATCCGATTAATTTCTATGCAAAACCCACTTCCTTTTTCTAATCTCTCTTATACACTATCAAAATACATTTCAGAAGGATTAAAATGTCAGTTTGCACACATGATTCAAATTGAAAGAATTTTTTTTAAAAATGAAAGGAGAAAAGCTAAAGGCAGAGACAGAGAATGAAGAGAACAAGCAGGCTGGATGGAAACCCCCCCCCCACTGCCCACTTACTACATAAAACCAAAATACTTGCTCGGCCTCTGAGATCATTCTCTCATAATCCCAGAATTCCCTTCGAATGGCAAGCGTCAACCACTGCCCTGCATGAAATCTGTATGTCAGCCAAATTGAGACTACTCCCGATTTATGACACATAAGTGACTATTCCTACCTCATATATTTTCTCAAACTTTCCCTCCCTTTAGTATGTTCTCACTTCATTCCACACCCTCCAGTCTCATTTTTACATTCCCCAGTCCCTATAACTCAAAGCCTGCTTCAAATGCTACCTTCTCTCGGAAGACTCCCTTGGGTTCGACTGTAAGGTGAGCTTTCTCTCTCTTTCATTCAAAGCTAATGAACATCGAAAGAAGGCCTCTTCTGTATCACTCTAGTGTCTTTTTCTTTTTTTGCCCTGCCCCGAGGGTGGCAGGTGTGTGCAAAATTGGTGGCATGTGTTTCCTTAGCTCTCAAGACAAATGCATTGCACATCCTGAGTTCCCAAATCGCACATGACGCTGCCCTGTCCCCAGGCTCAGGAGATGGGAGTGAATTTGGGGTGTCACTCAAATTGGAAGTCATATTTGCAATTCAATGTGAGCTCTTTGGAAAATAGCTCTTATTAGGCAAGAATTCTGGTGAGTGATTAGCAGACAGACGCAGTCTGGGGATTCATTTTAATAATATTTCTGTTTTAATATTCAAAGGTGCTTTTAGCCAAAATATGTACATCCCAGACCAGTATTCCTATTGATGGTGGCTATGACCGCAACTGAATTTCAATAAAGGCTTGAGACTACAGACATGCTTGCCACCCTACCAATGGTCTGGAGCCTATCCAAAGGATTCAGTTTGGGAGCTTGTGAGAAATGCAGGCTACTCTTAAACCAGACCTGAAGCAGATTTGCAGTTGGACAAAGGCAATGGAAGGTTCAGCTCTGCTTCTAGCATTTCAATGGACAATTATCAAATTAATGTCCAAATACATTATATCCATATGCTTATTAAGTGGACATATCATAAAAGCCTGTCTTATATGCTTAGTACAGTTTGTCGTCAAGAAATTAATTGCTAAGCCAGACATCCGTGGCTCATGTCCATAATACTAGCTACTCAGGAGACGGAGATTGGAAGATCACAGTTTGAAGCCAGCCCCAATAGGAAAGTCTGTGAGACTCTTATCTCCAATTAACCAGCAAAAAGCCAGAAGTAGAGATGTGGCTCAAGTGATAGAGTGGACAACCTTGAATTAAAGAAGCTAAAGGACAACACTTAGGCCTCGAGTTCAAGCCTCAGTATTGACACAAACAAGTTAATTGTTTTGTCATAAACAAAGTATAAAATAGAATAGAATTAAAATACCATCTCAAATAATCATCTTACATCATGCCCTCAGCGTTCCCAAAAGCAAGCCTGGGACAGCACAAAGCAACTCAACAGCAGAGCTCAATTTCTCCTCTCATACAAGAAGGGCAAAATAAATATCAACATGGAAAGATTTGAGCAAAATGGGGGGAATCCCAGGTGGCGCTCGTGAAACCTGAATGGATTTGCATCTACTCGAGGCCCAGAGACCTCTGAGCAGAGGGGAAATATGGTCTCTTTGCCACGCTGACACCCTTAATTATGGCTTTTGAGCTTTTGATGCACTGACACATAAATAGCTAAAAATTCGCTTTTTTTTTTTCATTTTGTGCACTTGCAAGTTGGAAATGTCATCAAGTTTCATCAAGATTGAAATGGGGTCCAATTTGCTAAAAATGCCTCATGCATAAGGAAGTTCCGTGCCTTCTTCCACATGGCACAATACATTATGCACCTCGAGCTGGAAGGATCTCCACATGCCACTCAAACGCCCAAGTGGAGGAGCCGGGCTTCAGGGTCTCTGCACTCCCGGGGGGAGGGGCCTGCCGCCCTCAGAAACTCCATCCCCAGCTGAAACCATTCTGTGATCCCACTAGCAAAACCCTGGCGTGGGAACTGCACCTAGAGAGTCTCCCTGCTCCTTTCTGAATCACAGATGGCGCTTCTGCTGTGCCACGCCCCCAACACGAACAATGGCAGACTAATGGAGGAATATCATGGCCACTGCTGCCTTCTTTTTGCTTTTAGCGATGTATAAAAACCAACAGCAATGGTAAGAATCACTTCTTCCACCTTTGCACACAACTGTGCCATTTTAATCCTTCTAACCTAGCAAAACAGGTTCTTGCTGGTTTCTACATGATACTGCCTAGTGACAATTATTTTTTCCACAGATACAAAGGTCTTCTGACTTCACTGAACTCATATTAAGAAGGAAATGGGCTAGGCATGGACAGTACTGCCTGCCTGCCATCCCTCCTACTCAAGAGGTTGAGACAGGAGGAATACAGTCCAAGATAGGACCAGATAAAATGATGAGACCATCTCTCAAAAAGAACCTATAGGAAAAGTGTTGGGGGTAGAGTGCTTGACTACATGCTAGGAAACCCTAACCTCAATCTCCAATATGGAAAGGGAGAAAAAGAGAGAGAGACAGAGACAAAGACAGTGAGACAGAGGCAATCAAGTTTCCCAGTTTAACATCACATAATTAATAAATCCCAAGATCTTCTGACTTAAACACCAGAGTTTTCTATTCTACCACAGATGGCTCAGATCATTTTCAAGTCTACATTTCTAGAAATCTCTAAGGGGGGAGGGGGGGTGGACGGGTGGAAGCGCTTAAATAAATCAATAGAACATCAAGAAACTTGGAGTCTTTATTTTCATGCAAATTGTCTCAGGATGAAGGGCAAGACATAAAGATTCAATGACCTTAATTGTAAAGGAATTAAAAATTCCATTAGTAACTATCACAATTTAATAATGCTCATTTTTTTGCAAGAATGGGTGATAGTTACAGGAAATTATAGCAACCTCTTAATTTCTCAGATGACTTTTTTTCAAGTGCATTTTCTCAGTTGAAGACTAGATGCCTTTAAAAAAAAATAATCTGACAATAACACAGAGTTTGAGTCAGAGTCCTTGCGGATGAGGAGAAGTGCCCTGTGTTCAGTAGCACTGTCAAAGGCAGCATTGGACTTCTTGCACAGTAGTAAGCTCCCTGCTCCTAGGGGAATTCAAGTGGAACCTCCACGACAACTTCTCAAGGATGTAACAGAAGAGATTCACAGTCTTTTAGGGTGATAGACTTTTCGAAAATCTAATTAAAGCCAGGGATATTTTCTTCACACAAATATACAGATATGCAAAATTCTGCATACATCAGGGTAAGAAGCTTTGCTACGCTGTGTGGATATGACAGAAAACCATTTGGCTCGGGATGAATCCTGGGCAGCTAGGTAGAGGTAGCAGTATGTTCACTGGGAAGAATTTCCTTAAGCCTTTGTCGTGTCTCTCTCCCTCAGCCTCATTTTCCAAATATACATGGGAAGAATGGTTGAGACTTGGAATCGTTTATTGGGTCTGCTGATGGTATTTGGTCTATGAGGCTTACTTTGATTTATTTATCTAGTCACTCATTCATGTATGCATGCATGCATTCATTCATTCATTTGTTTTAGTTTGGTAAATCAAGAGATTTCACATGGAGACTGTATCCTGGCTGCTGTTGGAAACTATCAGAGGTTCAGGTATGTTTCAGTGGTGATTCTAGAACAGTATTCATTTGCAGAAGCTGAGTGGAGGCCCCTCCTTCATGCCGATTTGTCACAATCAACCCCACTCACATAGATGTTGGTCTAATTTACTCATTTGTATTACCTATGCTACTGCAAGTTAGAGCTTGCAATCCCTAAAATAGAAAGAAGGGGTCTGGTGGGAAATTTTCTGAAGTGGGCATTAGAGGCACTGCTACACTGTCCTCAATGAAGTGACACAGAGTATGCAGAAAGGAAAAAGGGAGCGAGGTCAGGGCCAAATGGAACAACAGAGCAGAACAATCTGTGCATCTTGCAATGAAAGCTCAAGATGTCACCAAACACACCCTATTTTCTCTTTATGACAACACAAAGAAACTGACTTAGCATGTATTTAGAAGACCGGGAGAAAGATGCATCCTTTGAACCCAGAACATACTCTCCAAGCCCTTGACCACTAACCATGAGCTTGAACTTGGAGCTGTTTTGTTCAGGAGCATGTAGATAGGCATATATATATATATATATATATATATATATATATATATATATACATATATATACAAGTAGTATTAGGATTGTTAAGTTTAGAGAAAAGGATACAAAGATGACATCGCTGAGTGTGGTAAAAGAAAGTGTCAGACTTACAAACTTAATTCAAACAAGACAAAAAGGGAATCTCTAGACATCCTGAAAGTTCCAAATCATTTAATCAGTTGACTTTCACTAGAGTTTAGCTCTCCATTTAATAGGAAGGAAAACAATCTAAGTCAAGATATAGGAAATGCTGAATATACGTCAAAGATAAAACTAAGGGACCTAATTATGTAACTGACCATTTCTTTCCAATACAATAGTGATAGTAGTTTGCCATGTCTCTGTAATTTTTTTTTATTATACATCCTCTTGTAAACATTCTTCAGTATTTTCACTTTCGATGAAGCACTATATAAAAAGCCATGACTTAGGGTTTTTGTTTTGTTATGAACTGACTTCCCGGTTTTATTCAAGCCACATATCTATTCTATTCTGTTTCCCCATGGGTCGAATGAGGAACTCTATATTCCCCAGATTTATGGTTTACATATGAAATGTTCCCCCAGCAGTCATGTGTTAAATGCACAGTCACCAGATGGAGGCGCTATTTGGAGTGGCGGTTGAAGCTTTAGGAAGTGGAGTCCAGGCTGGAGGAAGGAAGTCAGAGGGGTGTGCATTTGTGGGTGCTATCGAGTCCCAGGTCCCTTCCTCTCTCTTTTCCTCCCTCTGGATATGAGATAAGTCTCTGGCACAGGTTCCTGACCCCCATGCGTGCCCTCTCTCCCACACTGTGGATCCGGAGTCAACAGAGCTGAGGACTATGGGGCATGAGAAAACTTTCTTCCTTTCACTTTGTTTATGTCAGATATTCCTCCAGAGTGACAAAAAGGCCAGCTAACACACCAGAAAAAGACACAATGCAACTGGGGGTATAAAAAGGTTGGCAAAAGGTAGAATCCTCCTCCGATAGAAGGTACTTTTTAGTATACAGACATGTTGAAAGTGTAATGCTTATTCTCTCCACAAAATAAACTCACAAATAAGAATGTTACATTTTTTTCCTCAAAAAGCACATGCTCATTTTATCTTCCTCCATAATCCATGTAATTAATGAAATTGGGATGGCCTCATCAACCATGGACATATATCAAAGAAAATTATCAAGATAATAATTATAAAGCCTATAATGCAATCCGTTTATGTTCCTTTTTCCATCAAAAGGTGGCCCTAATATTTTCCTAGGTACATACACTAGTTAGAAAACACGTAATTTTTTAATACCCTGATATTTGCTTGTTTCTTCCATTCTTTTAGTTGTTATTGTAACATTATATACCTTTAAATATTAGCTCCCTCTTATTTAGAACAAGACTAGCTAGTACCACTCATTTATCTCCTTAGGAAAGGCAATTTGGCGGAGGGGTAGCTTCAGTGATGGCAATTTGTCATTAACAGCAGTTCTAATTAAATAGCCTCATCTACACATTACTGTACCATCTTGTGTATTTTCCCTGTCAAAGACTAAATATCTTCTAAACCATAATAATCCACCAGATCAAAAATTCAGCGGCTTATGAAAGTGAGAAAATAGTGATTTACATGTTACACTTTAAGAGCTTCATCAAAGCTGTAATAATTTTGTTGGATAAACAATGTGATTCTTGAGATTAATAAGAATTTCTAAATATGAACAATATGTACCCTGAGGAGAATAGTATCTAACAAGGAACTGATAAATTATGTTGGGCAAATAATCTGCATACTAAAATGTGCGTAATGGAGACAGGAAATGAAAGAGTGGAATGTGTAAATAATACACAGTTTGGCGTGTTAATCTCCCTGCCTCCCTCCCTCCTGTGCTGGGTTAAATCCCAGCTTCAAAATAAGAGATGACCTAGCGCATGTCCTTGTCACTCACACAAGAGAACGGAGTAAATTGACATATGTCTCAGATCTAGCGTCATGCTGGGCCGGAAATCAGAAGTTCTTTGACAAGCTCCGTTTTGGAAGATACTTGAGAAAGAATAGGGAGGAAAATATCTATGGGATTCTTTTTTTTTTTCCTCTAGATTTCCAAAAGCTACATTTTGGGACACTTTATTTCTCAAGTACACCATCACCTTTGAAAGCTAGAATAAAATGTTACTGGCTACAAAGAGTAGATGAGCTGGAACTGCAAGGGGGAAAGCTGCCAAGACTAAATTAATTAGCATGTTGACATAGGACCCTGGCTCCTGCTCCCAGCCGTGGCTGCAAAGGTTACAAAAGATTATCTCACCATCCGTTCCTGATATGCCACTCAGGAAGGCATCCTCAAGCCAATTGTGTGGGTGGCAAATCCCATCAGGCACTATTTTCTTCTTGAAAACCATTATTTCTGGGAAGAAAGAAGTCTAAAGGTTCTTTCTCGGTCTGCACAGGGAGCTGGACAAGCACAGAGAGAGGGAGAATACAGAATTGGGGGTGGGGGAGGGATCACAACCTTTCCAAAGGCTGAGCATGATGCTACATGCCTCTAATCCCAGCTATTCAGGAGGCAGAACTGGAGAATTGCAGTCCAAAACCAACCCAGGTAAAAACACAAGACCCTATAGGAAAAAAGTCAGAACATAAAAGCAAAAGGACTTAGGGCATGGTTGACTCAAGCCTGAGGCCCCAAGCTTAATCCCAAGTACCACAAAACAAACAGACAACAACAATAATAAAACTTTCCAATAGATTCGGTTTTGAAAGCTATGACCCAGTAATAAATAATAACCAAGAGACACAGAACCCGTGATGCAGTCATAACAGAAGGGATAGCATAGGCATGAAAGATGAGACATATTCTCCAAAACACAAGTAAGAGGTAGAGAAAGTTTCAAAACAAGGCTATAGGAGAGACCAAAGCCCACTCAAAGACAATGAAGAACAAACTCATAAAACACACTAACACTATTGGTAAAAGCTATCACTTGATGATTCATCTCCAGAATATATAAAGAATACTTATAAATGAATAAAATGACAGCCCAATAGAACAATGGATAAAATTATGTACAATTTCCACACAGAAAGCGCAGATGAGTATTAAAACATTTTGAAGGAAATTTAGCTTTGACAAGCAATCAGAAAAGATGGAAATAAAACAATAGTAAGGAACCATGTCGAGCCCATCACATATAAAAATCGGACAATCCCAAGTGTAATAAAAAAGAAGAGTGGAACAGAAAGAACTTTTATCTGCTGTTAATGGGAGAACAACTGGTATAATCACTTAGAGAAAGCATTGTCAATAAGCAATAAAAACTTAGGATGTCTTGGATTCTACCATTTCCTTTATTAAAAATGTCTCAAATTTACATGTAACATAGATGTGTATGACTATTCTAATGCAATGTCTATCAACAGGAAATAACCAAAAGAGGAAACGTATGGCAGAGTCATAGAATGAAATATTAGGTTGCACTGAAAGTGAACTTGAACTACACATATCAAAGGTGAATCCCCTAAATACAGTGTTGAATTAAGAAGGAAAAAGAAAGAAGTTGGAGTAAGATGTAAGTCTTATCATAGCAGTCAAACAAATTTTTAAAACATATAGTAAAATGTCTACGCTGCCTGAAAACAAGCTAGATGTATGGAGATAGAAAGTAAAGCATAGGAACTGGAAGATATGACTACTACATGAGAGGTGCTTTTCTGAATAAGGAATAAAATGGTACTTCTGTTTATCCTGGTAATGTTTTATTTTTTGAAGCAGGGAAGTAGGCTATAATATTCTTCATATCCCTTTACACTTTCAAATAATTATCTCAGTAACAGCTGAAAATTTAAAAATATAGACCACATTCCAGTGGCTCACACCTGCAATCCTAGCTTCTCAGGAGGCTGAAATCTAAAGAGAAGATATCAAAGCCAGTCCAAGTAGGAAAGTCCACGAGACTCTTACTATCACTTAACCACGAAAAAGCCTGAAGTAGAGATGTAGTTCAAATGGTAGATTGCCAGCCTTGAGTGAAAAAGCTCAGGGACAGTATGCAGGCCATGAGTTCAAGCCCCAGAACTGACAAAAAAAGAACAATTCAGAAAGGAAGTTCTTTGACATGGCTGTAAGGTGGATAAAGAAAGAGACAGAAGAGGGAGAGGAGGCAAAAAATAGTCAGAGTCTCAATTCATAAGAATCCTTGCAATCATACACAACCCCTACATCTTCCAGAAAAGACCAGACAAACAGGCTGACTTCACCCAGACTTTAAAAACTTAGTCTCCAATCATCTTTGGTCAAAACAAAAAAGACAAAGAAAAAGGAAATCGAGGAATGAATTTGTCAAATGGGACAAACTGAAAGCTAAAGAACACAGCCAACTCCATATTAATTCAAAAGTAATATCAAGTTCCCGAGGAGGGTGGGGGGAACTAATTGAACCTTTAACCCCTTGCTCTGTATTTATTATATGGTGATAATAATGCAGAAAATGTTGTGAGGATTAACAAATTCATTTCTCCAGCTTTGTAGATAAAAATGTGCTCCCTAAGTGCTTTATGTTAAGAAATATGAAATGGTTTGTTTATGCCAGTATCCCATTCAGCCATTCCTTAAACCTTATCTTCCAGTTCTGGTTCTGAGATGAATATGGGGTCTTTTGAACGAGCATGGGTAACCTTTGAGGATTACGCATTTCAAGCGCTCCTTCACAATGCATATGTGACCAGATAGATGTCATATTGGAGAAAGTCAAAAATATAATCCCTGAGAGGTTAATGACACAAATTGCATTTGGAGTTTCAATTTGCTTCAATAATTCTAGACACTTTAGAATAAGTGACTTTGGCCTCAAAACCCAGTGTCTGCAAAATAAAGACATCCTGACTTAGGGTCTGTTAGGAAAAAGCTAGGGCTTGGGCTGAAAGGCAGAAAAAAAAATCCAGTTGTGAGATTCATGGAAATGAATGGAAACATATATTAGGCTCAGTAGAAAGAGAATTCAAGATGTTTCTTTGAGTAGCTTGCCCAGTAGCAAGCAATGGTGTTTGGAATAAGGCTGTCTGCTTTGGAAGGCCCTATGACCCATGGAGTAGAAGCAAGAGCAGGCATTCTTCCTTCCCACTTTACATTGACTTGATAGTTTCTTTATTTGACCAGCAATTCCATCTGGGAATCAATCTGTCCCAGAAGGGTGAGTTGTCATAGTTGCCTTTTGCTAGCTGTATGAAGAGTGGCTAGACCCGAGCATGCTGCTCCCCAACTATAATCACAGCACTTGAAAGGCAGACGCTGGAAGATTTGTGGGCCGGCCTATGCTACATCATAAGATCTTCTATTACAAAAAGAAAACCAAAAAAAAAAAGTGGTTGGAATGCCAATCTACCATCAGGTGGTGTTCAGCATTTCCTAAGTGATGTGCTATCATGTGACTAGTCAGGTGATCAGGTGATTTACGAGGAGAGAAGAGACAGGGTCTAGAATGCATTCATCTACTCTCATCTCTGTTTTTTTTCTAGCAAGATCAAAGTTCATACTGGCTCTTTCATTTTTGGAATGTGTCACAGCTCATTTTACTTCAGTCAATCCAGTATTTCTCAGTCTATTCAGAGCCTGGGCATCTCTTAATACCTCCAAATACACTAGGATAGCAGAGAACAACATCAGAAAAATACTGTCCTAGACATGTGTCTTGGGACCCCTTTATGAGAATAAGAAGCTACATGGATAGCAATGAATATTACTGTTAATTAATTACAGCCATAGGTTACCTGTGATAGGAACGTGGATGGGAAGTACTTGGGTTGTTGGTGTTACTGTGGTGTGAATGTCACAAAATTTATATGCACAAGCGAAGATGGCAACAACCATAACACTAGGTGGTAGGAGTGGTTGTAGACTCACCATTGGATATGGGGCTCATCATAATCCAGAATGTTGTTACTTACAACATGATTGTAATTGATCTTCAAAGTCGTTTTCAAGATAGCTCCCCCAATGACCCCTGCCTCCTAGAATTGATGACTTTGTGCCATCTCTTTGTGTTGTTCTTTCAATCAATAGCTGTTTAGGGTCTCTGCTTCCATAATCTTTCATAACATGACCTCTGTCTTCCTAGCAGACTCTCTTGTGAGCTGTGACAAAGCAAGCTGCCATGTAGAAATCCTGTACTGGGGAAGAACAATGGTCTCTACCCAATCACCAGCAGCAAACTGAATCCACCAGCTCAATGAGCCACAAGGAGTGAGTAGTGCTGCTGGCCCGGCGAGCTCAGAAGTAGTCACTTTCCCATACGTCCTTGAGATGGGCCCTTCACCTTGGCCAACACCTTGACAGGTGAGAGACCCTGGACAAGACAACCTGCATAAATCATGCCTGGCCTCCTGACTGTGGAAACTGTGAGATGAATGCTTGCATTGGATTAAGCCTCTAAGTTAGTGGCACTTCGTTATGAAGCAAAGAACTAGTACCATTAGCTAATTAAACCATGACTTACAACCTCTAAGCATCCGTGACAGCCACTGAGATATCATAATACTTTAAATGATTTAAATAATTTCTGCAACTTCTCAGAGAACTGGTAGGATGGTGGGAAAGAGACACATTTATACAGTATCACATTGATTTTATAGGGAACATTATATTGCACTTACATAGCAGGCATTCGAGACTGTAAGAATAGCAAACTGATGTAGTCTAATCATTCTGTATATTTTCCTCTTTAATCTTCACACCTATTCATCGTTAATAAAAGGAAAACTTTTTGAAAATCTACATTTCACAAGAAAGGAAATGGAGGCCAAGAATAAGACAGGGAGTCCCAGTCTCAGAAGAGCAGAGTACAAAGCCACTTCACTTCCTCACCCTGATGCTAACCTCTCAGGAGCCAACATGGTATGCACAAGGTGATTCCTACAGAGGCTCTGCCATAGGGACACTGTGTGTGTGTGTGTGTGTGTGTGTGTGTGTGTGTGTGTGTGTGTGTGTGTGTACTGGGGCTTAATCTCAGGGCCTGTGTGCTTGCCTTTAGCCTTCTCACTCATGATTGATGCTCTACCCTTGAGCCACAGCTCTACATCCAGCTTTTTGGTGCTTAATTGGAGATAAAAGTCTCACAGACTTTCCTGTCTGGGCTGGCTTGAAACAGCGATCTTCAAATCTCAGCCACATGTGTAGCTAGGAGCCATTGGCACCCAGCTTATCATAGGGGTTTAACACAGCTTAAACACTTTGATGGTACTCTGAAGGATGAGTAAGATCATATTTGAGAAAGACAGGCATTCTCAGTTGTAACCACAGCAAACACCGAGGTCCTGTGGCAAGTAGACAGACTGGAAGAAATGAAGGTTGCAGGAATGGGGCTGGAACACTGGGTAGGAGATGAAAGAGCTGAGTGGAGCCAGACAAGACAGCGCTCTGCGAACCATATTGACGGACTTTGTCTTCATTCTAGAGCAGTGCGATGGAGATGGAGGGTGAAGCAGCTAGCTAGAGGGGTGGGGAGGAGACCTCCCAAGTTCATTTTTGCGTTCTGAGAAAGAATAGCTCCATAGCTTCAGGAGCAGGTCAGACTGAAAGAAGCCCCAAGGAGATGAGTAAAGCGGTGAGATTTGTTCAGGTAGGAGGAAATAGGGGTCACTACACAGAGGAGGAAAGGGAGATGGAAAACCAGCAACAGAAGCAAGAAAGAACATGTGAATGGAACAGAGATTGGAGGGAGGGAGGTGAGACAGAAGAGATCAAGATTGACTCATGGATTTTGGCCAGGCACAACTTGGATTTTATGTAATTTGTACCAACTGTGAGTTGATGGGGACAGGGTTTCTGAAGTCAAAGGCAGCGCCGCGGGGAAGTTGGCCCCCAGAGTCAGGTTTGTGTTGAGCCCATACATCACAACATAAAAACAGGGAAAACTTAACTACACACGGTTAGAGTTGCAAAACATCCCCCAAAGGCCCCTAAGGGCTTTGACGGAGGACTTCAATCACTCATTTAAAAATCAAATAGCTTTGGTTTTAGCAAACACTTTTTTTTTCTTTTTTAATGAATGGGCCAATATGGTTGTGCAGTGGGCATCATTTCAAAGCTTCCCTTCAGAAGTCTCTCTATGGCTCTGTGATTGGCCAGCTCCAATACATCACACGGGAATTGTGAAGTTTCACGACCCCTCACTCTTTCCTTCCAGACCTGACTGGGTTTCTCATACCCTACTCCTCATCCCCACATATAGCCGGCAAGACATTCCTGAATGTCACCCAGACAGGAGCCTGGTATACATACACCCTGTAAAAGAGAAATTAACCCACAGGCAATGTCTTTCATTCCGAAGGAGACTTTGAAATAGTCCTGGCATAGAGTGGTTCATCTAATTGCCTCCAAACAGCCAAGACAACTCTCCTTCTTCAGGCCAAACAGATCTGCAGTGCAAGCCAAAGGCTTAGACATTATTCTCTAATCTGGAGTGCTTGCTAAGCAAGCATTAGTACCACCCTAGTCATGTCCCTAATCATTTTGCTTGTAGGGTTGTCTTTTATACCGGGTCTTATACCAACCCAACCTATGCCACTTGTAGACAGGCTTCTCCTCCTACCTCTGCCTCCTGAGTTGTTGGGAAAACGGGTATGCTTCACCATGTTCGGCCTTCTTCTAATGTCTTAACAGTTTATCGGTGCATTTCTTCAACTCCTGTTGAGTTGTCCTAGTTTCAACTTCCTTATCTAGAAAACTGGCATGTTAAAAGTTACCCACAGCATAATGAAGAGAATTAAGGGAATATTCAACACCCGGCCCAATATAAAGCATCTTCTCCATAAATGTCTTCATGAATGGCTCCTAGCTCAGGGCTATTCATAAAAGAAAGAGAGGAGGCTGTGGACAGAGAAAAGGCAGCGTTCAACTACTGAACCTTCATGTATGGAAGAGACATGAAACAATGGAAGGTGTGTAATGACAGTCCACAGCGATACTTAGCCAAGCCAAGCCTGAACACTCACCTCACCATCTCCTTCCATTTTTCTTGCTGTTCCCTACCCAGGAAAAGTGCCCCAGGGAATTCTGCCACTGAGCAGCAGAAGAAAACATGTAGAATGTTGATCTGATGTGAGGAAAACATAAATAACACAGTAGCTACGTCTCCAGTGACTTCTCATAAGATTTTTAGGAAGAAAGCCAAGCACCAGTGCCTCATACCTGTAACCCTAGCTACTCAGGAGGCTGAGATTCTGAGGATCATGGTTTGAAGCCAGCCCAGGCAGGAAAGTCTATGAGATACTTATGTCCAATTAACCGCCAGAAAAAAGGCTCAAAATGGTAGAGCAGAGCCCAGACCCTGAGTTCAAGCCTCACAACTGACTAAAAAAAAAATAGGGGGGGGGCTGGGGGAACTGCTAAGAATTATGAGCTCAGTGGCATGGTAAGGACAGAGCGAGCCATGGAAGCTTGCACCTGGCCCCAGCTGTGGGCACTCTTCCTTGAGTGGATCAAATAATAACTGCTGAACACCACATAGCACGCAGGATCCAGGTAGATAACAAAAAGATGGGTGTTGTAGAGATCTGGCTGTGTTACATGAATTGACCACAGTGAGCTTCAGAATGAACTGCAGCTATCAGCTGCTGGCTCAAGGTGACCAACAAAGCAGGAAGTAGACAACCAAGGCCAACTTATGCCACACCGTTTGGAGGGAAAATGAAACACCAACATGCACAATCCAGTATAAAATAAAACACAGATGTCTCTCTTTAGAAAGAGCATAGCTTCTCCAAGTCTCATCTACTTCAATTCTCATTTCACTGCTTCATTTTAGAGCAGGAATTATTTGGCCTACTTGGGACCAGAGAGGTTGATTTCTAAACTAAATTCAACCAGCCTTGGGGAGAAACAAGGATAGGTCTGTCGCATAGATTATGATGTTAGGAGCCGTGAGGAGACAATTATTGAAAACAAAAAACTAAACCTTCTCATCTCTTTTAATTCACCTAGAAAGTAAAAATAAGCCAGTCAGGAGTCCCAGGAATACAGGCACGTGACACACAATTCCAGATACGGGGCCATTATTCTTCCACTTAAGTTGTATGGGCCCTGTCTCTGGCTGCCTTTGAGTTTATACCCTCTGACTGAGAGGTCATTTTAGAGTGACAAAGGCTACCCAGCAGCAGGGACATTTTTGTCCTCTGAGGCTCTTCTGGAGATATCACCAATATTTGCTCTCTGTTAAGGGTCTTTCCAGACCTATTTCCAAGTGACAGAGTCCTGATACCCACTTGCTTATTCCTCTATCAGATTGCCTCTGCCTGCTCCAATAGGGTGGTAGTAACATTCAAATCACTTTAGCAACAGATTTGGAAGGCAAAGGCTCATGGTGACCTGAAGCCTGGTTTGGGGAAATCCATGAATAGAAAATGGAAGCTGTATTTCAGTCTCTTGGTGTGCATGAGTGCCAACAGATGTATCCGGGTAGGATTTCATCTCAGGACAGACCTTTGTAAACCAAATGAACCAGACGCCCCTGAAACTGTGGCACACTCATTTTGAATTGAGAACTCTCCATTTTGAGCTGAGAAAAACCCAGGAAATACAAATGTATTCACGTGAAAGGCGGCCATGACCTTTGCCTGAGGGTTTCTTACACACAATCATTTAGGGTCCTAGTCTCCCAAGTGCCTTGAAATGCTTGGAAATTATGTACGTGGTACCAAGCTGCCATGCTAATAATGATTTAAAAAATAGATGCATGCATTTTTCCAACTGAGGTCACCCCAAGGTACAATCTGCAAAGCCATTCAAAGTGTCCATTCACCCCATTTGTATGAACTGGGTGATGGATGGACACACGGAGATTAACCAAGACCCCTTTCTCAGAGGCTAAGCTGCGTTACAGTCCCACTCACATGTCAAGCCTAACTATAATATTCACATATACATCGATTCTGCGTTTTTAGGAGGGGGGTAGGTTGTCTGATGATATGCTACTGCATTCGAAATTTATCTAAGTAAATAATTATTTTTAAACCCAAGATTTAAGCAGTGTTAGTATTCCACATTATGCTAATGTTTGACAATTACTAAGTGTGGGTATCAGCCAGTGAGGTCTTTTTTTTTTAAGTTTAATTTAAAGCAATTTGACATGGAAAGGTTATTACTTTGGTTGCCAATAAAAGCTGTACTTTTAACATAAGTGTACAGTAGGCCCTAGGGTATGTGACTATTATCTTTTCTGCAATTATGTGGTGTTCTACATAAATGTTTTTTTTAATACTTGGAAATATCAAAAGTACTAACTTAGATACAATATGCAAGCTGATGGAGAGAGATGGCAAGCAGGTTGCTTCAACACATGACATGTGTCGAGGTTTCCCCCTAGAGGTCAGATGCAGAATAACACCAGCTGGCTCTGAATAAATTAATTCAAACGATATCTTAAAAACACACACTTAGCAACCAGAATATCGATTTCGTGAACATTCTGTCTCGAGATGCAGTTGTTCAATTTCACAAGCTAAATGCCATTAACAGTAAGAGCAAGTCTCTGAACCAATTAACCTATTTTTCCGGAGTTGCTGTGCTACCAAAATAAAAAGAACATTTCTCAGATGGTGTTTGCCATCCTGAGATTTCATATGTCCCGGAGAAAAGAAAATAATTTATTGCCAGTAATTGGGTAACTTTTTCTCTTCCCTTGATCTTTTAAGAGGATTAGACTTTAACAAAACAAAATAAAATGATAATATTTTGTTCTTAAAAAGAACGAAGGCAGCCAGCCGTAAGCCAGCTCTCCCCCCTCACAATCCACATGTATCAGAGAGATGATCCCATTTAACTAATGGGGAAGGGGAGAATCACAAGGAAAAAGAAGGAGCCTGGGGAAAAATTTAATCAATAGCTACTGTCAATTTTTCATTATTATAGCATATTCCCTTCCTATAGTAGGAAATCATTCAAGAAAAGTAAGGCCAGCTAAACAGGGCCATGCATGCAGCCATTCAATTAATAGGGGCATTTAATCCATCAGAGAACAGAAACCAGGGATGGAAAGGTAAGTTCGTACACTCTGATCTATGTAAGAAAAAGTTGCTTTGAGACAAATAATTTTAAAAAACTCCTTGTTAAGTTACTATGAATGAGAAACATTGCTTTTGTTATTATTAACAAGAATATCATTACTTTTTTGTTGAGAAATCTATGTCCTTGGCCCTTGGTACACACCTTAGAAACTTTGCCTTCCTGGGCACCAGTGGTTCACACCTGTAATCTTAGCTACTCAGGAGGCTGAGATCTGAAGGTCACAGTTTCCAAGCCATCCAAGGAAGGAAAATCATGAGATTCACCTCCCATTATCCACCAAAAAGCTGGAAGTGAAGCTGTAGCTCAAGTGGTAGAGTGCTAGTCTTGAGCAAATAAGCTCAGGAACAGTGCCCAGTCTCTGAGTGTTCAAGCCCCAGGAACAGCACAAAGTGAAGGTGGGAAGGAAGGAAGGAAGGGGGAGGAAAAGAAGGAGGGAGAGGAGAGAAAGAAGAAAGGAAGGGAGGGAAGGAAGGAAAGAAAGAAGGAAAGGAGGGAAAAAGAAGGAGGAAGAAAGAAAGAAAGAAAGGGAGGGAGGGAAGGAAGGAGGAAGGAAAGAAGGAAAGGAGGGAAAAGGAAGGAAGGAGAAAGAAAGAAAGAAAGAAAGAAAGAAAGAAAGAAAGAAAGAAAGAAAGAAAGAAAGAAAGAAAGAAAGAAAGAAAGAAAGAAAGAAAGAAAGGGAGGGAGGGAAGGAAGGAGGAAGGAAAGAAGGGAGGGAGGAAGGGAAGGAAGGAGGAAGAAAAGAAGGGAGGGAGGGAAAAGAAAGGAAGGAGGAAAGAAAGAAAGAGAGAGAAAGAAAGAAAGGGAAGAAAGGAAGGAAAGACAGAAAGAGGGAGGGAATGGAGGGAGGGAGGGATAGAGGGAAGGAAGGAGGAAGGCAGAAAGAAAGAGAAAGAGAGAGATCAGAAGGAAAGAGAACTGCATCACAAGGCCTAGCACAGCACCTCAGACCTCCCAGGACTAGGCCTGGCTAATTTTACCTGAAAGGTAAACCTCTATACATGGTTTCAATTCCTGTTACCTTTTTCCTTCCTTTATGGCTGTACTGTGGCAAATGGCTGCTACATCTGGGTTCCTTCTCCTCATAAAATCAGCATAGTACTTCTTTGAAATTACCCCTCAGTCCACGTGTTGGATATTGCAGTAGGACTCACCTAGTTCCAGCTCCAAGATTGGGTCTGGGTCCCAGGTTAGACCAAGCAGAACACAGTTCTGACCAAAGAGACTGACTTGGGGATTGGCACGTAACCCAACCCTGACAACTGGCTGTCTACTGAACATTAGGAAAGCAAAAAGAAGCTGTGTTTGTCTTGGGGTGACATGAGTTCAAGACAGTGAGCATAATGCATTTGGACACCCTAACTGAAGAGAACTTGCCTGTGGACAGAGCTGTCAGGCAGGCAAGCAGACAGAAAAGATGCAAAAAAAGCAAATTTTTATGTCATCGTCATTTAAACCGCTTGATTAAATCATGCCTGAAGTAATGCTACCCCTTGAGGTAGCATTTTAACAATGGGAACCAATAAAACCCTTCATGTGAGTTTACATATAAATAGGGCAGGTTCCTCTCCTCAATGACAGTCATCTATAACTCTTTCTTGAATAAGCACATTCACTGACTTCAGAATCCTGACCTGCCTCAGTGCCTGCTGTGCAGAAACAAGTTCTAGAGAATGAAGGGGCCACGGTCCCCTTTCTGGGAGTCCCTACACAATTTGGCCTGATAAACAACCCAACAGGATGCCTTTCCCCTACCACTTACTTCACTGCCTCCATGAGAAAGCCTGCCTTTCTCTTGTATTCTGTTTCTTATTCACCAGGAAAACAGATCCCACATCATGTGTGTTAATAAGAACACATTTGGCTCCCCCACTTAGATATCAGTATGCTACACGTAGACAGAATTCACTGCGCAAACCAAGCTACCTCTTTTCACATGTGAGATCTAGGGAAAGGGACATGTGCTTACAGAGAGCCTTCATCCAGGAGGCCTCACATGGGCAAGAATATGCCTCCAGAATACAGCACTGGCTGCTTCTTCAAAACTATACACCTCTCTCTGTGGGGGACTGCTCATAGTTGTTTGATGATAGGATGCTGGGCAAAATGTCAGAGCCTACAAAGGTGGTCCTGGCCAAATAAGAAGATCATCATGTAATCATTGGCAAGTGTGAACATTTAAGAGAAATACGACAAAAATCCTTTAGGAGGCAAGTGAAAGCAGGCAAGATGTGAATCTTCTGGGCCCAGAGCGGTCTAACACATCAACTTCAGGTTTGGGCTTCAGACCTAGCAGAATTTCCAACATAAACCCATTTCAGACTAGAAGTTTAAATTTATTCTAGAAGCCAGTGCAGATAGGGCTGTGAGTACTGACAGACCCCAGGACAAGGTGCTCAAGAGACTTCACTGGGGGCTAGGAATATGGCCTAATGGCAAGAGTGCTAGCCTCATATACATGAAGCCCTGGGTTTGATTCCTCAGCACCACATATATAGAAAATGGCCAGAAGTGGCGCTGTAGCTCAAGTGGCAGAGTGCTAGCCTTGAGCAAAAAGAAGCCAAGGACAGTGCTCAGGCTCTGAGTTCAAGGCCCAGGACTGGCAAAAAAATGAGAGAGAGAGAGAGAGAGAGAGAGAGAGAGAGAGAGACCTCACTGGCCATGCTGACAGATAGCAGAGACTTCATGTATGAAATTCTGTGCAGGAAAAGCTCCTTTCTATTGGTATTTCTTTTCTTTTCTTTTTTTGGTAGTATTTGACTTGATAATTTTTTTAATTTTAATTTTTTTCTTATTTATTGTCACAGTGATGTAGAGAGGTTACAATTTCATACATTAGACATTGGATATATTTCTTGTACTGTTACCTCCTCCCTCATTCTGGTATTTATTTTCTACTTTAGTACTCAGGTAATAAATCCTTTCAAAATACTGAGATTAATCTCGGTTAAAATAGGAAAAAGAAAAGTCACGCTTGAGACAGAACATAAAGAGAGGACAGCCAGGAGCCCACAAAATAGAACTACAAGGCAGATGGAGGAAAGAAAAAACAAGGTACAACAAGGCACAAGGCAAGGGAAGGATGCTGTGGCCCCTGAGCTGGGAGGTTTCTTCATCAGTACCAAGGATAAATCTTGCTTCCTTCATTAGTTTTCTCAATGATAATATATAACCTTTAGTTGAAATGACCTGCCACACCTAATAAGTATTTTAGGAAAAAGAGAGAGAGAGAAAGTGCACACGTTCACATGCATGTACACACCAGGGCACCTGAGCTTTTTTTGCTCAAGGCTGGTACTCTACCACTTGAGCCACAACTCCACTTGCAGCTTTGTTTGTTTGTTTGTTTGTTGCTGTTGTTGTTGTTGTTTTGGCCAGTCCTGGGGTTTGAACTCAGGGCCTGAACACTGTCCCTGTGCTTCATTTTGCTCAAGGCTAGGGCTCTATCATTTGAACCACAGTGCCACTTCCGGCTTTTTCTGTGTATGTGGTACTGAGGAATCGAACCCAGGGCTTCATGCATGCGAGGCAAGCACTCTACCACTCAGCCACATTCCCAGCCCCACTTGCAGCTTTTGCTGGTTAATTGGAGATGTGTGTCTCACAGACTTTCTTTTGCAAACTAATTTTGAATTGTGATTGTCAGAGCTCAGCCTCCTAAGTAACTAGGACTACAGGCATGAGTCACCAGTGCCTGGCTTTCATAGGAGATTTTTTGGAAATGATATCACTGCCGTGATTATCTCTTGTGTAAAAAACAACATGTTTAAGATACCCAAAGTCAATCCTTAGACAGTAAGGAAGGGTCTGGAACTCTTAATGTTGTTTTCTTCTATAAAGTCTGAACAAAGCCTTACAGCATAGGCTGCGATCAGCTAATGATTTCTCCAATGACTCTCTCAGTGGGCTGAGAGGTGTGGCTCAAGGGATAGAGCACAGCCTTGAGCAACAAAATAAATGAGAACATGAAGTTCAAGTCCCAGCATACACACACAAGAAAAGACTAAGAGAACTCTGACAGTTGCTCTTCCTCTCATGTTTCTTAGTCCTTCATTCTCTTGAAAGGGACTAGATCATTAAATTAACAGTAACTACATTGTGGATTTTTTGATGAAAGTGTACCTGTAGAACTCTTTATGTGTAAGTTGGGTCTGTAGACAATAGTGTGCTTGTTTTAAGAATGAACAAAATTAGGATGGAGTACAGAATGTACCCACAAATTATAGAAGAATGACTTTATTCAAGATATCAGGGAAAGGTTCCCTCAAAAGAAGATTTCACATAAAGCCTGAAACATAAAACTCAGATTAGGAAATTACAAGAAATCAAAGAAGGCACATTGACCCTTCTCCATGCAGAGGATGGAATGAAAGCAGGATGCCCTAGAGTTCACAAAAGCTCACACACCTAGTTGTCCTATATCTACCTCCATCTTGCCAATGGCAAGAAAATGTCCTGGTTAGCCAAGCAAATCACTTAGGTGGGGATGAGAGAAGACACAAAAAATTAAATCTATAGCTATTCAAGGAATTGCTTCTTGCCAACAAGAAGGGTATTAAACATGTAGGATATTTTGCTGTTCTTCATTCTCAAAAACTTTTTTGTGGAATGAGAAGGCTTAGAGAAAAGTGGGACATTCACTCTATATACAACTTAGTTCAGATGAACAGTTGCAAGAGGGATTGAAACCTGCCACTTCCAGCTGCTGGGCATAGACACAGAAACCTTCCTTAGGTCCTCACCCTCACCCACCCAGGCTTAAGCAAAAACATCATGACTCCAAGCCCACAGCAAACTATATAAACACAGCGTGTCCCTGAATAATAACCTTACAGTCCTTGCTATGGGCTGAATCTATCAGTTGAATCCGTTCATTAATGGTGCTGACTGTAGGTAATAATGATACTTAACACATAGAATTGTTTAGAAAGTGAATAGTTCACATAAAGTACCTGGAACAAAGTAAGTGCTCAATAGATATGTGAGGATTTTTCTAATAGTTGTTGTTGTTTGTAAGTAAGAAGATGTCAGTCTTGTGATGACTGTAGAATTTCTGAATGTGAAAAGAATTGGAGGCTATATTGGGACTCAAGGGGGAACATTTATTCAGAAATAGAGTGATGGAAAAGGGGTACAAGACCCTTGTTCCTATGAATGTTTCCATTTCCCCCTGTTCCCACTTATGGGTTGAGTTGCTCACCTGATCCCTGCCCCCTAAATTTAGCCTAGAGAAAAGAGAGAAGAAAATAATCTCTTCAGATTTCATTCAATGATTCACATGCCACTTTTTTTTTCTCCTTCTAAGTAGAACCAGGCGGCATGACTGAAACACTCCTAATGAAAGATTGTTCTCATCTCTGTTAATTAGTGTCAATTGCAATGGTGGATTCTGTTTCAAATCCATTCTTGTTCACTACTTTAGCCTTACAAGATTCTGGAAAGGATACAGCAGGGTTGGGTTACCCGCAACAAAAACTCAAGCAGCAAGCAGTGTGCTTTACAGACATTCCTGAGGGCTCGCCCATCGCTCTGCGATTAACTCCATGCCAGAAAACAACTGGAAAGCGTGAGAAGCAGGCCTGGAGAGACCAACCCAGTGCAAAGGTGTCAGGCAGAAGGGTGTGATGGGGAAAGAGAAACCAAAAGAAAGTGCAGGTGCTGGTCTCATGTATGGCTAATGTCCAGGACTCTGGTTGGGATTCAAGATTTTCCCGAATTATGGGAATAATCAGAACAAGAACAGGTAGCCAAATGATTTCCATTTCCACTTATTCATTCATGCATGCATGCATTCAGACCATAGCTATGGAGTTCCTACTTAAAATCCAGCTTATAGTCTCTCTGGAAAGTCATTTATAATGTCTCTCCTACAAATATAAATGTGAAGAGGGGCAGACACACAAACACACAGACACACACACACACACACACACACACACACACAGAGAGAGATGTGGTGTTGTAAGTGACATTTCCTAATAAGGAGACTGATTTCAAGTAGGAAGTCAAGGAAAAGCCAATATTCCCAAATGACATGTACAAGTTAAACCTGAAGGACATGGAAGAGTTGTCACAAGAAATGCTTGGAAAATGAGGGCACTAAGAAGAGGCTGCATCCCTACTCTCTGCAGCAGGTCTCTCCCTGATGCCCTCCACATCGAGGTGCACTCAAGGAAATGCAGTGAACATGGGAAGCCAACCCACAATCCAGATGTGGTCTGTGGACAGGGCGTGGTAAGGTGGTGGCCATGCTGCAGGAGGAGTTGGGACCAGACTATCTCAGTCTTTCTCTTAACTGCCCCAAGTTGGGGACTGGAGGCCACATAAAAATCTTTTGTCTGATGATGACTGTCAGAGTTTCCAGCTGAAATAAGAGGAACAAGGACCGGCAGCAGTAGCTGCAAAGACAGGGAGCTGACGAGTCAACTGCAAGTTGCACTGTAATGGTAGCCCCTCACAAGTATTTACATTACGGCCACATGTGGCCTCTCAATGAAAACCAAATGGCAAACTAAAAACTCCTTGCAAGACAAGCAATCCTGAGCACTTTAGAACAAGTGAAGGCTTTTTCTTCTAAGAAGTCACATGCCACCGCCCCGCCCCCCCCCCCAGGGATTCCTCAGACCAATAGTGATCTTTCTCCTCCTCCGCATTCACCCATAGCCTAGAGGGGGTGGCAGTATGGTTCCTTAGCTACCTTTCACAGGGAGCTTGCCAGTGCTTAATTTAGTGCTTAATAAACCAAGAGTTAGGAGCTAATCACACAGACTCTAAATTCATACTAGATTTGAATCTTAGCTCTATCACTTGCCTCTCAAAGTAGTCTTGGCTGTGTCACTCAGTTTCTGCACCTGAGGAACGGGACTATTGACAGCACCTACCTGCTCAGGTAATTTCAGAAGAGTTTAGGAGTTACATGTAGGCTAGGGCATGACAGATATATGTCCAAAATAGAGGTGATTGCTAACCCTACCTATCACGCACAAAGGGTTCTCTTTTACACATATGGAACAACCTTGGTAAAGAAAGCATTGTGGTTTTAATTTACTAAATTAGTGCATTATAAATAATGATGAGATGATGGAAAAATTAAACAAGGTACTGAGACAGACCAGAACACTATCTGTGAACTAAACTGGAATAAACAAAAATGGTGAGGCATGGGCTGATATAGTAATTAAAATTCTTCAGAGAATCAAGGAAAGAATTGTGTGAGTCAGAAGGAATTCCAGCCAGAAGGAATTCAAATATCTACCCTCAAGTCAGCCAATGGAATGAGTGATGGCTACATTCCAGATAAATGTTATTTACAAAATCAGGCAATGGATCAGTTCTGGCCCATGGATTGCACATTGAGAGTACATGTTATAAATATGATTTAATTGTTTTATAATAATATCTGCTATGTACTTATTGAGTTGGGCCAGCGTGGGAATGAAGTAAGAGGGGTACCTTGGACATAAAACTTAAGGGAACACAAAAAATTCCACAATACTGAAAATGAACACCTCTTTAAACTTTATGCCTCCCTCACTTTACCTTGAGCCTGGCCCTATTACTGAGTCACCTGAATCAGATTTGTTGATGTACTGGTCAAAGTTCAGTTCTTCAAAACCTTGAAGAAGAAACAGATTTAATGCCTGCAATTAAATGCTTGCAGAAATGTTGCAAGGACTAAGGAAGCAAGTGATGATGGCAGCCATACTGGCACGCTTGCTTGTATAAGGAGCCTCTGCACCCCTTGCTCACAACTGTAAAGGATAAGAGAGCTACCCAGGGAACTATTCAAAACACTTCATTATATGCATGCCCCAGGATGGATCAGGGCCACCACCTCTGCTAGTGCACATTCAGAAAGTTAGTAAGCAACACCAGAACACACCTTTCCAAACAGTAACTGCATGCACTGGCGGGAACCTAATGTTCCCATGGAACTGTAGCTGCAAGAGAGTCAAGGAATTGCAGATTGAGATATTCAACCAGTCATCCTGGAAGAAATGCAAAGAGTCTGCTAAGGGACCATGGTCCATATTAGCCATGATAGAAATCCTAAGAATATCTGTCCAAAGGCATGAGGAATCTCCTGTACAAGTTCACATCTCACACACACACAGACACAGACACACACACACACACTTCTGTATTTGTGATTTTAATCCATGATATTGATCTGAAGCTTACAAACAAGGTTGGAGGATGAATATAGGAGACACAGGAAGAACTGCAGTAAGAATTAAGACTCCGGAACGCCAGCAGTGTGGCAGACAGCAGAAGGAAGAATAAAATTAGACCTATAGGACGACAGTGGCTAAGAAGGTAGCATGAATAGAAAGCTGGGAATATCTTCCATGCATCACCTCCATATCTATTACTAATGGAGGAGAAAAGCTGGCCTCATTTCTGAGGTTGGAGGTGTGTGCAACTGACACACGGTATGTGACAGCGAAAGAGAGTTGTGCAGACTGCAACTCACAAACATTTCCACAGAGAAACAAATTCTACCAGTGAATAGGAATTGAATCGTTTTTTTTGAAAAAAGCTTTCTACTCAGATATATACTCAGATATATGACATATATAGACATATATGTTACATATATATAATTGTGAATAATAATCATGAAAGAAACACTTACACATTCACTACCTAACTCGGGAATTCTATAACTGAAGCTTTCCCTGTGTTCCTTCTGATGTCTTCACTCCTCTTTCTTCCATTTCTAATAAACTATTAACCCCAAATTGCCTTGATTGATAGATACATACATACATACATACAAATGATGTTATCACATGTATGCAATCTAAAATAATACCATGTTCACTTATACACCTTAATTCATTTCAAATCCCTGCGAACTCATCTTATTAGCAAATGTCCTTCAGAAAAAAAGAAAAACAAAAAACTGTTGAAATTGGAAAGTAAACTGAAATCTTGGGCATTTCCAAGAAGAATGGAATAAAAAGGAAAGCAGATATATTTTTCCATGGATGCTTAATTCACTTTATAATTTAGACAAGTTTTCATTTACAAAAGCAGTTTAATCCTAAAATCCTGTTGTGACATGCTAGCCTCCAAAATCAGTGGCTAATTTTAACTGTTGTTGTTTTTTTTTTCCGTTAAGCGTGAGCCAGTCACAGAGTTAATGAAATTAAGTTTCCTTCATTTCTAGAAAATTCTTCCTATAAAGAAGAGCTGTTCAACACCGAATGCAGCCTTAACCCAGGGCCAGTTTTTAGGGCTGGAGCCATAGCTGATTTGTCCCACCGCCCTTAACAACATATTTGTGTTTTGCAAAAATGTATAATTTTTTTAGCCCCTGAACAAATATATTTACATAACTGTGTCTAACGAGAAATTACATTTAACTTCTCAGAAATGACAATAACGAAAACCTGAACTGCCAATTCCACTTCATTAGTGTGGTTAGAAATGCATTCCAAATGTTAATAAAAATTCCAACATGCTGATAAATTAGAGCTTCTAAGGAGCATGTGACACCTTGGTTAATATATTCAACCTCAATTATATTTCTCTTCAGCACCCTGTTATCTGGAACCTTTGCTGGCAATCAGAGGTGCTGTTTTTTCAGCGGCCAATTTTCTAGATAATGTAGCTTATCAACACTGTGGGTAAACTTGCCAATGGAATCAGGCTGCACTGAACCACACACACGCTAATTGCATCCCTTTTTTATGCATATTTACAGACTGTCACTTCAAAGAAATCAGTGGCCCATTGAGGTACCCAGTTAGCTGGAAGAATTGCCTCTTGCAAATGAAAATTAGCAAACAAGCTAGTGATAAATATGAAATGAACAAAGTATAAAAATACTGTTTTGTTCCCCAAACTTCCTTGTCATCCCAATTTATACTCCCAAAAGAAGAAGGCTGCAATACAGGATTTTTTTTTTTTTTTACCTTTTGTTTCAAATGAAGACAGGAAGAATTCTTCCTGAAACCCACTAACTAGGTAAAAGCCTATTAGCTTTTTCCTCTTCTCCCACGCCACCCCCACCCCAAATTTCTATTCACATAAACAGGTTATTAAATCCAGTATTAGATTTGCTTTGGAGTTTGAATAGACAAATGACATGTAACACTTCAGGAACAATTAACCCTGGGAACTTAATTAAGTTCTTCTGACTTAAAGGAAGCATATTTCAAAATAATGTTTTTAAACTCTTCAAGTTTGCTCAAGAATGACAATCTTTTCCTTCTCAAAAGTTCTTCCAAGTTCTACGTCCCAGCTGAAAGCTCTGCCTGGCTATATATGGATAAAGATTACGGCACACAATGGCCCACAGTGCTAGAATCAACCCCATTGTTGGCATAAAAGAGACCAGGACCAAAAACAAACAATTGTCAAAAATATTTCCCCAAAACTCCAAACTCTGAGCATACATAAGGAGAAGACGATTTTATAACTTCATGCTGGGAGCCTGGCATAATCAAATTTGCAGAATTTGGACTACGTGTTTGTCTGAAATCTTTTCCCCTGGCTTTTTAGAATAACATTTTGAAATCTCTCACCCCTACAACAATGTTTTTAAGGCAATATTAAGTTTTGGAAAGCATGTCATGTTAGTATAAGCAGGTCATTTTAATATAATTTAAAATAAACCTCATACCAATTAAACTATAAATACTTTTTAAAGTCTGGTGCCAAACTGAGTGATTTAGAGTAGCAAAACTCAACAAACAAATGGCACTTAAAGTCTTAGCTTACAGCTAAGGGTCAGAGATAGATTGTTTGGTTTGGAATAAAAAACATCATTTCTGCTGTATGTTACTTTCAACTGACTCTGAAATTCCTTGTCTTTGCATTTGGTATACCATGTCATTTGAGTGATTTTGTTTGTATAGTTTTGGTTTTGTTTCTTTATTGTTGTTGTTTTAAATTTTTTAACAGAGCCTGAGCAACAACATAAATATTGATATCAAGACTGAACTGAAGGCATTGCTATTTTGATAAATATGCTACCCCTGCTTGCAGGCTGGTTCTTACATGAGACAAACAAGGTTCTTCAGTGATCAGTGATCTAGGGTGTAGCTGTAGGTGCCAATTCAAGCCACTATTTTATATCACTCTGAAAATTGTATTGTCATTGTGATCATGTGCTTTTACATCTACCTCCCTGCCTGAACCAGCAAGTCCTTGGAGTCTGGGATCTCTCGCTTTCTGGCAAAATAAAGATCTACCACCCATGAGTCCTTGGGGTAGAGGGGGTTGGAAAGTCACTTGGAGAGTTAGCACATACCAGAGACAGAAACAAAGAACCAGGGATTACAAAGAATAGACCAGTCGACTGTGCCCAGAGACACTAGGCAAGAATTGCACAAAAGATGGCATTGGAGCCAGCTTACATGATAAGTAAGATCACGCCCTGGCAGGAAAGGCATTTCAGGCAGATCAAACCACATCAGCAAAACAGAAAGCACAGAAGTAAATGGACCATTCAGGGAAGAGCCATTTTCAGTGATGATCAAGTTTAGGCTCAGGGCAGCGGGGCAAGAACATGCACCTGAGGTATAAATAAGAGAGAGAGAGAGAGCGCACAAATTTCACATATGATTGTGTCATCTTTACCTTTACAGAGCAGGTAGTATGAGCTTCCTGGAATCTAAATAGGTTCTTTAGGGCTGATGAAAAGATGTCCTCACTGAGGACAAATTCATAACGATTTTAATTTTGACATCCGTCTTTTTCTGCTCTGCACAGAAGCATATTGTAGAGAGTTTGTCCTTAACATTAGGTGAGGCTCACAGAATGCTTCAAGACATCATATCACCTTGCTAGAGTGAAGTCAAAGAAATACTAGCAAGGGTGAACTGTAATTTGATGCAAGATTTAATCCTTCCAGGACAGAAATTTGTATTTGATGTGGCACCATCATTAATGGTTTATTCAAAAAATGTAGTGCCTTAAAATTATATTTTTTGTTTTAAAAATAAAAGCAATAAAGGCATGCAGTTGTTACAAGAGGAAACCTTAGGAGTTACACGCTGCCAATTAGTCATTTGTTCTCAAAGAAAAATTTTTCCCAATGATTCCTATCATCATTCATTGTTTCTTGGCTATCTTAGAATCCAGATATTGCACTTAGAAAACACCAGGTGAAATTAATACCTGTGAACAAGATTGAGGGTGGTTTTCAGTTGTTAAACAGCTAACAATCTGAGAGACTCACCACCCACCACGATCTGTCTTCCTGCCTGAAACATTCTTACAAAGTAGGTGTTTTTAGTCCTGTGTGTGTGTTCATCAAAGAAGAAACGAGTTGATTTCCCTTGGCCAAGTAGACTAAATAATGACAGAATTAGGACTACAATCTGGGCTCCATCCTTACAAACCTGTGCATTGTAACTACGGTTCCATGCTACCTCTGTCGAAATCACGGGAGCATGTTTGTCTTTTTCTTAAAATAAGCTTCCACTAAATTCCATCTAGAATGGCCTAGAGAGGTACATACCAAAGAGAGAACAAAAGGAAGAGAGAAAAAGGACTAAGGAAGGGGTGGGGGGCAGAAAAGGACCTAGAAAGGGAAGCTCAGGAGAGGGGAAAGTGTCCTAACTTAAGAATCTCCTGTTTTCTGGTGTTTTAATAACATTCTGCCCATTCTTCCCACGTCATTATTGCTTTTCCTTCATCGGTCCCCTGTCCGTGATGGATTTCAAGCTCTGTAAGGGCTTGAAGTGTCCTGGGCCCTCTTGTAGACTTCACCTGGACATGGTGGATGGTCTTTTCTTTCTCTTCGCTGCCTGAGTCACTTTTCATGTCACCGTGTCGTATGTGGTCACAGAGAGGAAGCCATCAACATCCCAGAGCACAAGGACAGAATCGTTTCCTTACACTGCACTGAATGTGTGTGTGCAAGCACATTTTGTTCAGGTCTAAATGCCACTAGTTTGCTATCCCAGTAGCATAAGCCTCATAAGAATGTCACTGGAATCCTGGTTCTTCTTTCATTCATTGCCACCTGGACACAGGAAAACAAAGAGTAGACATCCCTTGCCTTTCTTTAACGATGTCACCTCAATTTCCCCAGGATGCAACCTAACCAGAAACCTAACCACTTTCAACAAGCCACAGAGCTCATTGTAACCTTTGGGTTATTTTATTAACCAACATGTTAATGTTTAGTCCAATTAAGAATGATGCTCAATAAGGCTACTGTCCCATTTCATATTCCCATCTACTCATGCCTGTAATCCTAGCTCCTCTGGAGGCTGAGGTCTGAGAATCCCAGCATGACACCAGCAGGGCGGGTAAGTCTGTGAGACTCATCTCCAATAAGGGGCACAAGTGGCAGAGCACCAACCATGAGAGGAGAAAGCTAAGGGACAGCACCCAGGTTCTGAGTTCAAGCCTTAGTATACACACACACACACACACACACACACACACACACACACACACTCACGCACGCACCAAGCTTCATATTCCACTATGTAAATATTTGCTCTGCATTAAAACCTCCAAACTGCATAATCATTTCTTCAATGAAGATAGCTTGACAGTTACAACGTATGTCAAGTAGTTGTCTCTTAAATGCTGAGTTTGTTGCTCATATTGTCCAAGTTCCATCAAACACCTGCTTTGTGCTTAATTTTCCATTCATTTTTCTTTTTTCTTTAGTTTTTATCTTTTTTTAAAAAATCTTTTTCCCAGCCATTTGCTTTGCCAGTTAAAGCTGCAGGGTTGGTTGTTTTGTGTTTGTTTTGTTTTTTTTTTTCTATTTTTCCCCTCTTCTCCCTGATCAGGAGGTGTCCTTTGTGTAAGAATTTATTCATGGGACTCACAAAGGAACGGAAAGGGAATGCTAAATAAACTCCAGCTCAGGGAGGGGAAAAAAAAACCATAAACAAAATAAAAACCCCATGTTGTTTGAAGGGGTTGTCTACGGAAAGTTTATTGAGCTCAGCGTGGAATAAACAGAACGGAAACTAACTCAGGAGCAAGAATACTCTCCGAGCAAAAGCTAAGCTGGAAACTCCCGCAAACAGAATGTCCTGAGCAGCGGTTTTGTTTTCATTTGAGGAATTGAGTCTCCCTGCCTGCTTTGATCTGTGCAGTCCTTTTAGAGTTCAACTAAACCCAGAGAAGACCTGGAATAACTTTAACAAAACATGAAAATACAGAGTTTACTTAGTACTTGAAAGAATGAGAGGGAGGGAGGAGAAGAGTGGAAAGGGAAGGGGAGAGAGAAGAGAAAGGGAGAAGAGCTAGCTTTAAAAGTTTTTTAGAATTGATAAAATGTAGTTTGGTCTGAGTATTTTTGACACAAGTCATCCTATAATTGCCATTTATGGAAGGTGTCTCAACTAGGATAGCACAATGTAGCTGTTTAAATGCTATAAATTTGTCTGAAGGAGGGGTGGGAAAGCCACAACATTGTCTATTAAGTGTCAGAAATGCTTTTCTTTAACGACAGAGGGCTTGGACAGAACTCAGGAAATACTTTCAGCTGGAAAAGAAATGTTAAAAGCTACCCTTCAAGTTATTGGAAAACCTATTATCAAATGTTAAAAAACATTTTCAGAAAAAAAAAATATATAATACATGCAAGAGTCCCCAGTGTGCTCCTATATCTTTGTTTCACAAAGGTCGATCATCATTGATAACCAAAGACTGCACAACCATGAACGTAAACAGACTGCTGATCCGGGTGCTTAAATTAAGAAACTCAGAAAAAGAGGTGCAGGATTCCCCATCGTTTCCCAATGCAAGAAGCAGGTTTGCATGCAGAAAACACACTGCTTCTCTTATCACATCTCTAAGTCCTAATGTCAGCACTTTGGATGCTACAAGCTGTCACTGTAAGAGATCTAAAGAAAAACAACAAAACAGCAGTGAAACACTTGTACATTCCACTTAGCATAACTTTCCTTCAGGAGAAAATGCCCCGTGCAAAAATGTACACAGAGCATATGCATACACAACCTTTCACTAGTGCTCTTGGTTCATAGGACATAATGAGAATTAATTAGCACATTCCTGAATCATTAGCCCCAATTTCCTCTCTAATGTGTGCATCTACGCATAACTGAAGATTTTGTAAAGAAAAGAGACAGAAACCAGAAAGCTGGGGTCAGAGGCAAATGCACAGATGCACTATAAATGGATATACTCGGTTTGCGCTTCTTTGTGATGCATAATTACAAATGATTTTACTTCAACCCCTTCTCTAGGAACCATCATTTTCTGTTGGTTTTTGTTTTTTTTTTTATCCTGTTCTAAATACAGTACCTCCAAGGCCCCCAAATTCATCTCTTACAGACTTGGAGGGTTTAAATTTTTCTCCAAAATGCCACATGTCAGTCAAAAAAGAAAATGATTGGCTTTTAAAATTATAATTTAAAGCACATTGACTAAAGGCTATGTTTTCATTAAAATTTAACCCCTTTTTAAGCTCATGTGTCTGCTGCTTTGGGAAACATATTCAAAGTTGGTGGGGGGTTTTTTTCTGTAACCTTCTACAAAACAAAAGCCAGAAAATAAAATTTAGAAAAATATTAAAACCTCATAGCATGTAAATAAACAGCAGCCCATGTTAATAAGAAACTGTGTCCCTGAATACACTATAGACTATTCAGTCATTTGGAATATACGGAGAAATTAAGAGCCTTTCCTTTCCATCTGTAAATGTTTAAAAATTAAATCTATCTAGAAAGCTTTAAATAATAAGCATATGGGAACCTTATTTTTTAATAGAGTCATTTTATGTCCTCTAAAGAGGACTCATTTTCTATAGATAAATGAAACTTTTTTTAAGGCAATGAATAGCCACTTTGCTATTATGGTAACATTTCATTAAAATATGAATTATTTTAAAGGTAAGATTTTTCAGTAGGGTAACCTGAAACATGCAACAAAATAATTAATTGTTCCAACCACTTCATTCTCCTTTTCCTTTATGCCAGCATTAAAAATAAATTGTGTTCTGCAGGTTGTACAAATCTACACAATTGATCAAATTTAATAGAATTATACCAAACAATAGGGAGCATCAAAAATCTGGTTAAATGCACAGTGTATTTAAAACCATTTTGTTGAAATCAGTTCCCATTTTTGAGAGGTGCTAAGATTATATACAATGTTTCCGTTGGGGGTAAGCTGAAGAAAGGGTACAGGTAACTGTCTACAATTTTTACAGTTTCTTATGAACCTACTGTTGCATCAATATAAAGGCTAAGTAAGAAAAAAAAATCACCTCTATGACTTTTATAAGTCTGACTTCCCAGACATATTAGATTTTTTTTCTAACACTGGAAGGATGGAATTGCTTCTCATTAACATTTCGATCTAAAACGTTGGGATGGATCTTAGAAAAACTCGACCATATATCCTTCCATGAACTCAGATCCCAAGGAAAACAAACTCCAGTAGTATCAGCTGCTAGGTTCCAATAAAGACCTTGTCTCTAATGTTCTCGAATTGCTTGTTACCTAGGTAGAAATATGGCCCCCCTCGCATCTAAAGGTGCAGTGGTGTGTTATACCACTGCCCCTGCAGCCTGGCCACACTGCTGAACCTCCCTGAGCTCAGCTTGCTCTTTTGTAAACTAGAGAGAATTGCAGGGTTTACTGGTCCATTGGCAGGCAGTTAAGTGGAGTCGTGAATGCAAAACTCGAACTCAGGATCTGGTGTCTAGGACACTGATTCAGGGTTCAGCCTTGTGATAAAGCACCCAGAATGTGCCTAGTTCACGAGAGTTACATTTCATACACCACACTTAGCCTGTCTTGGCTTTTCTCCATAAAATCCTAAGAGGTAGATGTCAGGTACAATTCCATCTTTCTATCTTTTATTCAAGGCCTCTGTCAAGTAGATGCACCACAAACGGTTTGCAAAATAGTCATTATTTCTAAAAACAATAGCAAATAATGGAAAAATAAAACATGAAAACCAACCATTTGAACCCGCCTGACAAAGAGCCATAGGGTGAAAATGACCCCTCGGAATCACTCTGGCTACCAAAATTCTTCCTTTCATAGATTCTGGAACCTTCCGGCTCTCAGGTAGTAAATACAAAAATAACTCTAGAAAGGAATTGATAAATCTGGGCCCCAGATCTCAGTATTATCCTAGAGTAATCTTTTGTTATTAAAAAGAATAAAAACCCTACTCAACGCAGCACAGGTATGCTCAGGAAAGCCATTAGGAATCTATGCTAATGTCTCACCTGTCCAAATTGCCATAGTCCATTATTTGGTTAAATAATGCTCTTGGAACAATCTAGCAAATGCCCACAAAAATCACCTGGGCTGCTCTAATTCTTTCCACATCGTTTATTCCTGGGCTCTCTTGTGAGCATTCTAAAGGGAGGGGAGGGAGGGGGAAGTTTGTCTTGCCATAACCCTGAAGTCATTTAGAAGGCTAGCATATTATATTCAGGAAACAGTTGGTTTTCTGTCAGAAGTACTTATTGACTGTGACTCCAGAAACCCTCATACAGATAAATCTAACACCACAATAATTCAATATCTCTTCTCCAAAACAAAACCATTAGCATTTTATTAGAAGAAATATTTCATCTCTCCTCGCTCTCTCTCTATTTAAACACACCCCAGATGTGGTGCTCCATGTGGGTTGTTAGAAAGTCAAAGAATATAATTTCTTGATTAATTGCCACACACAGGATCCAAGTTACGTACAATTTTAGTAGTTAACCCCACCACCTCCCATAAGCAGTTACTGCACAACCTTCCAAATAAGCACATTTATGATAAATCACTTGGAGCCGTTTAAGTGGATCAGGCCTTGAGTTATTCCTTGGGACAGATCATGTCATTTTCAATGTGCTTGAACTGCGGGAGAGAAACTCTTCCGTCAACCTCAGCCTAGGCAACTCCATTTCCCCTCACAGACTTCAGGAAGTCTCCATCAATATTTCTTATCTTATTTTTAAATACCTTGTGGCCTCAGAAATGGCCAGTGATTCAGAAATTACATCAGGATTCCAAAGGTAGACCATAGGCTTATGACTTCAATAAATGCAAGAGTTCCAAAAGAGGAAATAAAAATCTTTTGGTTTTAAAACTACTGGGAATTACTAAGCTATCACTATCCCTAGGTAGACCAGTTAAGAGTCCATCTCTACAAAGCCAGTTAAAATCTCTCCTCCTCCATCCATCTACTTAAATGGATGTATGAATAGAAATCCCAAAGATTTCTATATATTTGTAGTGTTCAAATCTGAGCTGTGGACACCATGCTATAGACTGCATTCCAACGTTACATGTGTTTTATGACATGGTCTTTATATTTGTTATTTCCTCAATGGATAAATCACAGATTTATCTACCATCACAGAGATGGCAGCAGAGAGAAGGATAAGGATAAAATCAAATGTCTCATGTGCCTGATGGATGATCCTCAAATGCTCTCCGATGAGTAACTTATCACACTTGTGTATGTGTGTATGTGAGATGGGGTGTGAGCTCAGGTCCTCCTTTTCACACTCAGCTTTTTTGCTCAAGGCTGGCACTCTACCACTGAGCCACACCTCCATTTTCGCCCTCTTGCTGGTTCTTTGGGGAAAAGAGTATCAGGACCTTTTCTGTCCAGGCTAGAATGGTACATCACTCCTTAGATCTCAGCCTCCTGACTAGCTAGGATTACAGGCATAAGCCACCAGCACCCAGCTTTAGCACACATTTTTCTAAGGCAACCTCTGGCATGAAAATTCTTTGCAGGTGACCTTGCATTTCCCATATACCTTGGTTTCTTTCCAGGACAGGCACAATTGGAAAGCACAGCTCATCTTCCTTCAAATGAGATTAGTCCATCAATCCATAAGTGGCAAGTAACTGGCACTTCTTGCATTCAGGTTTCTGACATCTCTTCCTTCTCCCAAATTGATCTTCTTTAACATTGCAGATGTGTTTCCTAAAACTGATTTTTTTTCCTGAGATTTATCCAGACAACCCCCCCTTCCTTCATTTCAAGTAGGAGGGAGGCATTGATATGATATCAAAGCTCTTAAAAAACAACAGTCAATGAATTCTAACTATCCAAAAGAAAAACTAGCACCCAGTGTGACCATTTCTGTAAATCTCAGGCTTTTTCATTTAGGAGTAATATATGCTCATATAAAATAAAGTTACACTTAAGAATATATATTTTGACTATTATCATCTCAATGTCCACTAGGAAACAGGGACCACTCTTGCCATTACAAATAGTCTTCGAAATGAATCTGACAAAAATGCTATATATATTTTTCCCCTTCAAAACAGAAAATACCATAAGGAAGTCTCCTAAAAGCCTATGCCAACTTTTGTTTGTTTGTTTTTTGTTTATTTGTTAGTGTTTTTACTTTTTAACATCCCCCTGACCATTCCAGATTATCTTATTATGAGATTACAATGTCATCAACAGCTCACTATTCAAAAGTATTTTTTATGAAATCCATAAAGAACGAGTGAGGAGAGCATGAAAGAAAATGTCCTCTACATTTTCCTATACATATCTTATAATTTTTCCAGTTGGTTTAACCACTCAACATATTTAAATAACCAACCAACATATTTATTTAACATTCGGCAGATGGACATGAGAGAAATATGGTGATTTTTTTTTCAGATGTATTTTTCTGACTGCAAGGTTTTCTTTGTGCCAGGATGACAACAGGTTCTTAAAGGTAAGGCCAGCCTAACCTGCTGTTTCCATACTGCTGGACTCACTCACAACCTAAACATGTCCACTCGGGTTAATTTAAATCCTTGACATTAAAGCAGAAATCAAATCATTCCCTTCCATCTATCTTTTTTTTTTTTACCCACAGCATAAAAGAGACTATTTTACATGTTAATAGTAATCTGATGTGGTTGTATAAATCTGATATAAATATGATACTCTGTTTGGAAATGATGCTAATTTAGTTTAAAATGGAGATTACATTTCAACTTGTAAAAAGAGCAGGATGAAATATTAGCATTCATGGCTGTTATGTAATTTCCCTTTACATTACAAAAGTGTTACTCAAAAATCTTTTCTGAGTCTCTTTGTCCAAAGATTTCCCATTCTTCCTGTAAGGGGGTGAAAAAAAAAAAAAGACTTCTCTATTTAACTAGAAGTTAAACAGGTGGTAGAGACCCTTGAAAAAAGATTAACAACAACCTTATAAATGCATTTTTGAAGAAACATTTAAAGTTACAATGTAATAAACCGAACAGAATGTCATAAGAATGTCAAACTGGGCACTGTAAAAATAAATGTTATTCCCAAGGAAAATAAAAAGTCTGCATATTTATGTAACGTTCAGCAGATGGGTGTGATATTAATATAGGGTTTTCTGTTGTACTTTTATAGCTACTAGATTTTCTTGCCTAACTTGGCAACCTGAGGCACCATTTGAGTTTTGGATTTGGACAATACTGCAACAGATGTCCAGACCAATAAAATAAATTCCTTAAGGGCTATGCTTAATTTGTGTAATTGATCAATTTTGGTTCCATAGGCCTCCGCTCACTAGAATGGAACTGCTTTCCACAAAAGCTTTGCAGTTGGGATTTCGTTCCATATGTTAACAGAGTTTATGGGCTCACTCTCTCTTGCTGATAACTCTGCAAACAGAACCGGGTCTGTAGTGACACCTGTTGGCGACCAGTAGAGCAAAACAAGAAGGAAGGGGACAACTTGCTCAGAGGTAGTGGCTCTGAGCCTTGGCAAGATTGACCTTTGGGGCCATTTCTTCATTGGGAAGGGAGCTGTGCCGTGCATTGTAGGAGGTTTGTCAATGTCTCTGGCCTCTCCTCCAATTGTCCCATGAGGGGCAGCATCATGGACAAGTGGATTCTCCAACAAGCCTCATGCATTGTATCTCATATCATATAAGAACATAAAAGATAACTTCTCTCGCTTGCCTTAAAGCCTCTCCATCTAATAGTAGTTTTACAAACATTTTAAGAAAACCTTGAAACTGGGTGTGGGTGGCTTGTACCTGTCACCCTAGCTATTCAGGAAGACGAGGTCCCTGTGCTGTGCTTTGCAGTCAGCCTTGGCTGGAAAGTCCATGAGACTCTTACCTCCAATTAAGCACGAGAAAGCCAGAAGAAGTAGCAGCCAAACTTGAGCACCAGATTTGAGTGACAAATCCAGGTAGAGCTCAAGTACCAGCACCTATACACACACACACACACACACACACACACACACACACACACACACACACAGAGGTAACTTTGATCTGACCATAATGCATGTGTGCCAGTACCAGCTTTATCCCTATACTCGGGAAAGTGATAATTAAGACATGGATTCAAAGCTCAACTCAAAATGTTCATCACTCACCTATTAAACTTGCCAGAGTTGCTATGTTAATTATCTCCCATATCCTTGATTTAGCATAATACGGCCTGCAGCCTGTGACAGAAATTAAAGGAAAGACCAGTGACCTCTTTTGTGATTGTGCTAATAACTACATGATAATAAATTAGTTTTCAATTTTCAGGAGACTTTACATGGTAAAAAAAAAATGGAGCAAGTGCTCGATACACAAACTTGATACAAGATAGTTCATTGGGAACAAGTTGGAATAATCTTCTTTAAATGAATTCCATGTCGATGAAAAGGGAAAATCTAAACAAAATCCACCACTCATTGTTGAGGCTCCCTGGGAAGTTGAGGTCCTTGGATATTTGAACAATGAGAAGCCGACAGAATAAACTTGCACACACACACACACACACACACACACACACACTGTACACATAACCCTGTATCCATACCCCCCACCATACACACAAGAGAATTTTTCTGGGAGACATATTGACTTGAAGAATCTCTCCTAGCAGAACAAGAACATGTGAAGGAAAATGACTCATCCAATGGCAAACAAGAACCGTGACTTCTTGGCATGTTGCGTGCCTACCTTACATCTGCTCCTGCCTCTAACAGCTTTCTTGCCTTGGCTGGTAAAACACAAATAAGAATGTACAGGAAGCCCGGCCCTACTCGGATGTACAATAATATTTAGCTAATTAGAAGAATCTTGCAGCTCATTATGCTAGGCAGAAGGAAGGAAGAAGCTACATGAAAGTGTGTGTGTGACACTTGCTCACCCTGGGATGGAGTCAAAGCTGAACTGCCATTACTCCCCCCACCCCCTACACACACACCCAATTTCTTTATAGACTTGGGAGGGGGGAGGTGCCGCAGCAATTTTAGTCCTTTAAAACCATTTCGACTGTCAGAGGAATGGATCCTTTGAACACTGCACCATCTTCTGGCCAAATGCAGAACTACATGTTCTTAATTACAGTGTAAAGTCAGTTTTCTGAGATCTGGTATTTTTATTTCAGGAGAAATGCAGGACCTAAGAAAAACACAGGACATTCTCCTTCCAGTTAAATAAGAAATGCAGTCTTAATACAGTTCTGTCTTAATATAGTTCTGTGTTTTATTCACAGTCTCTTTTTTTTTTCTTAATCCCACAAATACTTGTGGAGGGGCCATGTAAATTGGATATTTAGAATGGAAGCCTAAAGAGGTATAAAGAATGGTCCTGACCCCTCAGAGAAGTTACAAGCTAGTCATATAACTATAAAATGTAAAATGGAGCTGGGTGCCGGTGGTTCACACCTATAATCCTAGCTACTCAGGAGGCTGAGATCTGAGGATCACAGTTCGAAGCCAGCTCTGGCAGAAAACTCTCCATGAGACTCTTATGTCTAATGAATCACTCAAAACCCAGAAGGGATGCTAGCCTTGAACACAAAGAAGCTCAGGGACAGTGTCCAGGCCCTGAGTTCAAGCCCTACAACCAACAAAAAATAAATAAAATAGAATGTAAAATGAGTGACTGCTGAATGATTTGGGTGAGAAGAACAGAGGAACTGGAGGTAAGAATTACACACTGTTATTGTGGCAAACAATTGCTGCCCAGTTAGCTTTGAACCCTGATGAGGGAGAATGATGTTGATGCTCACACTAATGGTACTTAAAATATGCTGAGTGCTTGCTGAGCCCTTACAAATACTACCTTAATGTTAATTAAATCAAAGCAACCACATTTTGCTGGTATGTGATCCACAAAGGGAGAGGAAAGGTTAGGAAAAGCCAAGGTTAGGAGACGCCCACTACCTAGCTCATGCTCTGAACCACATTGCTCCACTGCCTCCTGGGATAGAAATGAGCCTCACAAAAGAAAAGGAGTTTGGTGTGCAAACAGGGTTTGCAAAAGGATGCAGCCAGCTGTGCCCTGTAGGAGGGACTTAGGAAGGAAACCTGATTCTGAGAAAGGCTGTTTAGCTATGGATGGAGAGTGTCCCCTAAAAGGTTTATGTACTCAGAGTCCTGAATATATTGGGAGGTAGTAAAAACTTTAAGAAAGAGATTCCAGGGAGAGACAATGAGGAGCTACTTTTAAAAGAGATTGGTATCACTTTCCTAGGACAGACTGTGAGTGACAGAGGGTTGTTATCCAAATGTTTCCACCCATCACAAGGTCTCGCAGAGCAGATGGGAGCCACCTGATCTTGGATCACTTTCCTTTATCAAGTATGCAGCCTTGAGTATTTTATTACAGCAACACAAAACACACGCACACCAGGGCTGAGCAAATTACTTGTTTGTAGCTCTATTTGCTGAGGAAATACACAGCTCCTACCGGGGGGGAAAAAAAGAACAAGGCATGATGGGGGAAAGGGGAAGGGCTAAGCTCCCAAGGAACTCCTGGCAGCTACCACCAGCGCCATATCCCAGCAGCGTACATGTAAAGCGGGCAGCCAGTAGGCTGAGGGGCTCGGTGGTGTAAAGGGGCTCACAGGAAACAGGACTAGAAAAAACAGGTTGGAAACATAGAAACTTTCACCAGTTGTCTGTATATCTAATTTGGAAAAAGAAGGACCCTAGCAAAACGTTATCCACATTGTTACCGTTTAGGATACAGGGGAGGAAGTGGGAAGCCAGAGAGACAGAGGAGTTCTCATATGAATGAACACAGTTCTTTGTCAATAGAAAGGAAAGAAAGGGCCGATGTGAATAGCGTTGAAAAACAAAAGTCACTGGGGGCCTGAGGCTGAGTAGGTCATCAGTCCTGCAGAACAAATAAGAGCCAAAAAAACCCAAAAAACCTTTCCAACTGGTTCAGTGTTAGAAGCGAAGAGCAAACCCATGGGCAGATAGAAGGAAGGCAGGAACTGAGGCAACTGTTCAGGAATGGAGGAAAATGTGCACTGAAAAGACAGTTGTGTCTCTCCCAAGTTCTGAGCTATCCAGGACAGAATGTCCACTATGCAATTGGAACTGAGACTCACAGGTCACAGTGAACTGAGATAGGGGTTATTGGTGGAGATGTGCAAAACACTCGTCCCACGCACAGTGATGAAAGCATGAGAAGCAGTAGGAAGGGGAAGTGGGAGAAGCCAGAGACTGGGACAGAGGGGATATCAGAGCAAAATCAAAACAGCCAGAGAGGAGCATGAGAGCAAACAAATTGTGGGTAAATGGTGGCTGTTCCCAATAGACCACTGAGAAGATACTACAGCGTTACTTTTGACAAATATTACTGACTACCTTCCACAGAGCTGTTACAGTTCTAGGCCCTGAGGATGGAGTCATGAACAACAAGAATCCATGTCCTCACCCAGCTTGCTTTAAGGAAAAAGATGAAAGACAATGCACAAAGAAGTACTGCAAACTAAGCCACGTCAAATTGCCCATCTTTGACTGTCTGAGTGTACAAAATGGCCTCTCTTTGATGGTTCAACCTAACAGGACATCAGATCATGGTGAGGGTTTCCAGGGTGATCATAGACATGTTAGCTGTCATCGTGAGACAGGGCTCAAAGAAACACACATCAAAGACAGGCCTTCTCAGATAGAGAGGTCAGGGGAGTCCTCCATGACTAGCTGTTGTTTGTACAGAGGTTAGGATACAGGCAATGCACTCAGAAGGATTGCCTAAGTATTACTCATTCCACAAGATGACCAAGTCAAAGGGCAAAGGATCTTGGGAGATGGGAGACTCAAAGTTTCACTAGTCCAGAGAGATCTGTCCATGAGTCCAGCGGAAAAAAAAAAAAGCCCAGCAAGAGCCATGAGCCACCCTGTAGAAATCAGATACCAAATGAACAGGCACAGGTGGACACAAAACAGCCAAGGCAGAGGTTAAGGAACACAACCTTCAAACACAAAACCAAAGCTTCCTTCAAACAAATGTAAATGTGGGGATCCCAGATTAAAAAGGGATGGCAAATTCAAACCTGAGGCAGGAAAAGCAAATGAGTGAGAGAGGGCTGGCCAGGTAAAATGTTCCCAAGAGTGGCAGCCAGGCACCTGGTGACACCCTGCCCTGTCTAAAAGAGAGCAACTGAGCCTCAACTCAGATGGCTGTCATGCAAAATCAGAATCCCAGAATTTGCCAGATGCTCAGATATTTTAAGACAAGCTAAAAAGATGGGTTTCTCTCTACAGTCTCTCGATGTGTCTGTTGTTAGGAACTTTAAAGAATCTTTTAACACACGATGCAGGCCAAAGAAAACACATCTGTAGTCCAGATGGGCTCTGTACATTGCCAGTTCAGGTCTACGGGCTTAGAAGCATGCTCTTCACACTTGGTCACTAATTGAGCAACTAATTCCTCGTCACAATCACCTGCTAGGTGATCCCAATTGGAAATCCTGCTGCAGACCACGCACACCTGAATGCCTGGCTTTTCTCTCTCTTAGATCCCTCTTTCTGCCGTGGCAATTTCTCCTGAGTGGCAGGCGGTTGGTTGCTCACATCCTTGTCTTCCCTTTTGCACACAACAGTTGTGACTCCACTGTATCACAACACATACTTATTTCCTTTCCTGTCCCATTGTCCTCGCCCCTAGCTTAAACTCTCATAATATCCAGGCTGGGTCAGCAAGCTCAGTGGGTCCTAACTTTCCCCTCTTGCCCTGTTCTTTTCCCATTACACATACTACTGGACTCTTCTTCCTACAATATAGCTCTTTTTACTGAATTCAGCCCCAAGCTAGAAACTTCACATGGCTTCCCCCTCTGTGCATTCACTGTAGACAATTTCAGCTGGCCAGGACCCATGAGTCTTTACAACACAGTTATCTTCATCCAATATTTCTTCCCAGCTGAGACTTCTTTCCACATCTATATACATTCTAACCTCTGCCAGTGGCTCCAATTCGACTCAGGTTTTTGCACGTCTAGATCAGGTTTTCCTGTATCTGTCATTTTTTAATGTTTTGGGCCAAATAATTCTTTCTTTGCTGAGTGGGAAGGTCCTTGTCATGGTGGGGTGTTTTGTAGCAATCATAAACTCTACCCACTAAATGCCAGAAGCAGTCCCTCCCATTGAGGTCTTGTGATATTTTCTTTGGGGTAACCTTGAAATTAATTTGAAATTCGAACACATCAGTAGGTATTAGAAAAGGGTTGCTTAGAATAGGTGGTTTGGAAAAGGAAGTTAAAGGCATTGTGACTAATGTTACTGAGTATGAATTATAGCATTGATAACTCTAGTCCACACATCTATTGACTTTCACTTTGACTAGTCAAAGAAACTTTCCTGAGAGATTTGCTGGCCTGACTCTGATGCTAAGGCAAGTTCTTTTCCTCTATCACCTTCCACTTCTTTAGATCTGCATGGCACTTTTTCCTGCCTTGTTCTTCATGATTCCCCATACGTCAAATCTGTATCACCGATAAAACTTAAGGTCTCTCAGACAGTCTGTCTTCTGCCTTTTCATTATGAAACAGTAAATATACACTTGACAGTTCTAAATATTTGTAGGATAAATGAGTGAGGAATCTGTCACCTGCTTCAACAGCTGCAATGTCTACCATAACCAATGCAGCCTTAGCAACTGTGATAACTAAGGTTAATATACCAACTTGGCTGGGCTAAGAGGTGCCCAGATAGCTAGTAAAATATTACTCATTCTGGGTGCACCTTGAGAGCGTTTCCAGAAGAAATTAGCACTTGAATCAAGGAGCTACATGAAGCAGAGCATCCTCTATAAGGGTCTGAGGAGTACAAAGTTGATTTTCTTTTCTTGAGCTGGGATGTCCACTTTCTACTGTCCTCAATTCCAACTCTTCTAGTTCTCAGGCCTTTAGATTTCAATTGGGATTAAATCATCAGCTGTCCTTTCTCCCTGATCTTGGGCAGGAACTATACCATATTTCTTGGGCCTCCAACTAGAGATGAAAGATGATGAATCTATAATTATGTGAGCCATTTTTCATAGGAAATCTCTTACCACATATTTATATATGCAAATAGCTATATATCTCCAATTGTTTCTGTTTCTTCCAAATAACCCAGACTAATAAAGTATCAAGTTATGATCTCTGATCTCTTTCTACAATGCCTATCTAATGTGTGCACACTACATGACAAATGGACTCTAGACATTCACACAGTGAAACAAAAGGAGGATATTCTTAGGAGAGGATCACAAGGGCTCAATAGCTATGTGCATAGGATCATATACGATGCTTATCAAAATGGACTCCAAGAAATAGAAACAAGAGGGTTTTTATTTCACTTTTTGCACTTCTTTTTTTCAGTTTTCCCCTTTTTGTCACTGTTTTTTATTTCTGTACCTTTTTTCTTGTATATAAGTTTATCTGATTTGGGGAGGGGAAGCACAGAAATGGTGGGACAACTGGTGAAGTAATTCAGCAGTGATACTCAACTAGACACTAATATAACTCGTGGGGGAATGGGGTCAAGAAGGAAAAAAACTGGAAGAAAACGAGGGAAGAGGTGACGCTGTTCAAAAAGAAATGTACTCATTATCTGTATATCACCTTTGCAATAATTTTTAATGTTCCATTGTGTATTTTAAAACTAAATAAACTCAATTTTGATTACTATTTATTTTGTAATAAATATGTCAGACAAACACGATGGCATCACACATTTTTATCATCCTATAGGTTTGCGTTCTGTTAAGATGAGTCCCTTGTTAGGAAACATTGGGATCTGACCTGGTACAAACTCAGTAACCACCTTTCTGTGAACTTTAAGCAGCTCCATGAACCTTCATGGTCTTCTCCATTTAGAGAAAAGATACATTCATATGTGGCTACAAGTAGGAGGGGAGAGAATTTCTACAAGCTCTAGGTTTGGAGACTTCATTCAAATCTACTTCTCAATATGATGCCTGTTTTAAACATTAAGAAATCTCTCTGATTTAGTTCTTCATTTACAGCATGGGGGAGGCAAGTAGAGTTCCTATTCTGAGATTTGTAAGATGGCAGTTATGCAGTGGTAAAGTCACAAGTACTCAAGAAAGCAAACACTGGATAGCAAGACACAAATGAGACAACCTAAGAACCAAAGCATTCTGGATAAAAATCATTCCAGTAGCAACAACCCATGTCACAACTACAATCATTGGAAAGTGATAGGACAAATGTCCGATAGCCGAACTTCCATTTAAGCAGAATTTTTCCTCCTCCCACAGAATCGGGGCCACAAAGCCAGCCCACACTAAGACTAGAACTGGGTCCCAGACATGCATTCAGACATGCATTACATTTCAAAGTATATAAACCTGGGATTTTCCCAAAAGCTTCATGAAATTGCCTTTTTGTTTTTTTTTTTTTTAGGAGACCTTTCTATGAAATCTGCTGATGTTGTCTGGCATATCCAAATGTGTTCCAAAATCAGTTGGAAGTTTTACTGCAGTAAAATGAAGGCAAAGTTGAACTGCAAGTTCAAAATGAAGGCAAGCAGAAACCTAGTTTTGCTCCCTGGAAGAGTCAATGGCCACGCCCAGGTGTTGACTGGCAGCGTACTAACAAGCTGGGCAGGACACGTGTCCTTCCCCCCCCCTTATACCTGAGCCTCGATTTTCTTCATTTATGCTCATTTACCTGGCTCATCCTTATCAACTTTCTTGAGGCTGAATGAAATTTAATTAAATTTACCACTTAAAGGGCAATCTTCTCAGAAAGAAAGAAAAAAATGAGGAAGAGATATTTTGACTCGATCAGATCCAATATCTCTCTTTTTTTTTCTAATTCATTAGCTTAACAAATACTTACCTAAAATTTCAAATAAATGTCTCAAGTTTTCCTTTTTCACTCTGGCTGTGAGACCTGAATGTTGTTTGACTTTGAGCACAATTTTACTCTCAAATTTCCCATCAATAAAACTGAGAAAATGACAGCATTTGTCCATTGCATGGGGGAGTTGTAAAAGTTAATTAATTGAAATCTTGGATGAAATTTACAGACAGCAGCAGCATTTTACACTACTTTCTGACCTGTGTATGAATGAGTGTAGACTTACAAAGACAAATTCTCCAATTTATTGAATAGTGGAATTTTACACACACACACATGCACACACGCATGCACACCCGTTCACCCATATGCATATGTGTATGCATATGTATAGCTTGGCATTTGTACGAATGTGTGATTTCAGCAGTAAATCAGCCAAAGGAAAAATTAGCTACAGTTTTTTTTCCCCCTCTTCCAAGGAAAATAATTTTTTCTGTTCCTGTTCTCTTATTTTCAAAAAGACTCTAATGCTGTTATTTCAAAATGAAATGTCCTCAAACAAGGCAAAGACAATTCCTCATTGAATGATGACTGTGCCAACTCTCTAGTCTTATATTAAAGAGCAATTCAGCAAAATAAATGTACATAGAAGCATTCCACCTGTTAGGATCAGATAACTCAGAATGGGAGAAGGTATAGAAGATAATAGGAAAGAAAATTATACACCGAAAGCATTTCTTCTCTCCATCATCTCTCCCGGTAAAATGAAGTAAATTCTTTGCATTCTGACTTCACTAAATTGGACAAGGTCATTTGTAGCAAAGTCATCAAAATGGAAAGCTCCAATGTGCCATAGGAAGTATCAAGAAATTATGTCTTAATAGAGTTAACATAAATCATGTATACAGAATGATGAAAGGGATGACATTAATCAAGATGCGTTGTACTTATTAAAGGATTTGTTTTGATTTGAAACCCCTTTGTGACAATCGTTTAAAGATAACAGTTTGGTTGTTGATTTCTTTTTAAGAAACTATCTCTTTTTCACATCTTTCAGGTTTCCTGCCCCACCCCCACCCCCTTTCTATGGGACAAAAATGGATTTGTTATTTCTTACAGATAAATGTTTTCTCTGGAGGAAGCTATTTTCATAGTTGCTTAGTTGAGCAAATGCCATCGTATTTTTAAACTTTTTATTTATATAAGTTTGGCTTTTATGCCAGATATCACCAATTAACTTTGGCATCAAAATATGGCCTCTTGTTCCAGGGAATCTGGAGGCCACTGACAAAGACCAAATTCTGCCTCGGTAAATGGGAAACCATGGAGGTTATAGATGGCCATCTTGTAGCATTAGTGAGAATCTTTTGTTAGTTTTAATAGCATTGCACCTTAACATCTAACAAAAGAGTTAAATAGGAAATATAAGCATCATACAGGCATATATTAATTTACATATTATTTAACTTGGCTTTGTTACATCACTCTCTACATAGTGTACTTACATCTACCCTTTTAATGAAGAGAGAGAAAGAAAAGTCACATGGAGCGTACCAAACGGATCTTCAACAAAGAAAATACAAGACAAGTTGTTTCCAAATAGACGTATACCCAAAGCAAAGAAAAACAGAAATTCTACCAAGTGCCCAGCAGAGCAAATACAGCTGCTAAGAAGTGACTAAACCTTTTTCCTTCCCTTGTTGAAATCCTTTATTTGTTCATCTTCCCAGTTAATGGCCTGTTTGTTGGATAGAAGCATGCTTGACACATAGTATGTGCTCCATAAATTCTTGCTGAACAGGCCCACCTATAAAATCCGAGTCCAGTACAAGAGCAAAACTAGGCCTGTGGAGACTTGTGACCATCACTTTGAGTCTTAACAAGGTGAGGGGAAGGAAAGAAAAAGAGCTGTCAAAAGTAATCAACAAATGGGCCTCTGGCTTGGTTAGCACAGATCCTTCAGAGAAAGAAAACAGAAAACGACCAAAGGATCATGGGAAGGGTTCCCATTTGTTCACAAGAGAAATATATTACTTTAAGAAAGTTGTAAATAGAAGTGCAAAGGGAACCCACAAAACATCTGAATGCACAGAGGCTATGTGCACTGACGAAGCCCTGGCAAACCTTCAAGACAGTTGGTGAGCTCAGCGATCTCAGTCCACAGACATAACACACAGAGGCTGAGTTTGGGGGCGTCACCCAAATGGACACTTACCTGTCTAGGCTTCAATCCCCAGAAATGCAAAAACATTTTTTAAAGGAAACTGTTGCTTTTTCTGACACACAACAGGTATAGAATTTGTGCAAAACTCTACATACATTAGAAGAAAAAAACACAGTGGATCACAGAGAAAGGTTTTTTGTAAAGTCTCTAAAATTCAGGTGGCTACGTCTGAGAACTCTTATAGGAAAGAAGAGTAAATGCTTCTAGAAAAATGAAAGCGCAAGGAAAATAGGCCTGGAGATTAAAAAAACTACACACAGTGAATTAAATGACCGTGAATGCACATTTTCAAGACAGTCGAAGAACGGTAGAAGTGAGACAATGCTCCCAGCAACAGGGCACAATACTTAGGATGCATTTTGAAAACACTATAGATTAGAATAGAAAAATTCATATATCACACACAAATCTAGTAGCTTGAAGTCAAACTTGGCCTGTGCCCATGTTGGTGTATTTATTTTAACTCCTCATTACAGAAACTTCAAACATAATCCAAATTAATATGTGTAAACTTATCCATCAGCTAATTCAATAATAATCAACTTAGGTCTAATTATACCCCAATTGTTTTACTTATGTCCATTTCCTCAACCCCAGGATTATTTTGAAACAAATTTCAAAACCAAGGGGCTGGGGATATGGCCTAGTGGCAAGAGTGCTTGCCTCGTATACATCAGGCCCTGGGTTCAATTCCCCAGCACCACATATACAGAAAATGACCAGTAGTGGCGTTGTGGCTCAAGTGGCAGAGTACTAGCCTTGAGCAAAAAGAAGCCAGGGACAGTGCTCAGGCCCTGAGTCCAAGCCCCAGGACTGGCCAAAAAACAAAAACAAAAACAAAAACAAAAACAAAAAAACCTATATCATTCATTTGTAAAGAGTTTAGTGACTATTTCTAAACCATAATAATACTTTAATGTAATTACAACATCAAAATCACCCAAGAAAGTTAATAGTAACTTCTAAATATCATCCAATATCAAAATTATAATTTAAACTGTTCCTGATAAAGACCACAGTGATATTAAGAATTTAGAATTCAAGCAGGGAGCCAGTGGCTCAGGCCTGTAATCCTAGCTGTTCACAAGGTTGTGATGTGCAGATCTCAGTTTGAACCCAGCCTAGGCAGGAAAGTCCATGAGACTCTTTTCTCCAAGTAACCTGCCACAGAAAGCTGGAAGTACAGCTGTGGTTCAACTAATAGAGTGCTAGCCTTGATGGGGGGAAGAAAAACAAAAAACAAAAGAAAACCTCAGTGGTAGCACCCAGGTTTTGAGTTCAAGCCCCAAGATTGGCAAAGGGAAAGAGACACAGAGAAAGAGACAGAGAGAGAGACAGAGAGAGAGAGAGAGAGAGAGAGAGAGAGAGAGAGAGAGAGAGACAAAGAGAGAGAGAGGAGAGAGGAGAGGAGAGAGGAGAGAGGGAGAGAGAGAATTTAGAATTCAGTGTCACTTAAATAAAATAGGTATTTCAACCGAAAGTCTGCATGCTTCTAACTTTCCTTGAAGAACATAAATGTAGCTAAGTCTGAGTACACATTCTTGACTAGCAAGATTGAGCAAAAACAATGTAGCTCCATTTAACATGGTCTCTAGCTAGCAGCTCTCCAGCAATCCAACCCAAGATAGAAGTAGGCAGGCGCTTTATATGATTCTGCTTACCATCCACCCTTCCGGCCTACCATCCCTTTCCTGGCTCTATACAACTGAGTTTGCAACCCTAAATCTATGACTAAAGGCCATCTTTAGCATTTGAGGTTATCAACAAGAAAGACAAACAGTCATGGCAAATAGCCTGGGAGACTTGAGTATGTAATAGCTAGGTCTGATTTGAAGGTCAAACCAAGGACAGTTGAAGATGCAAACTCAACAGACAGAAGAGCCAAGGGAAAGAGAATTGAGGCGTTAGGAGACACAGATTTATTTGATTAATTCAAGAATTATTTGGAGAACCAAATTATGTGCTGGATTCTTTACTGTGCTGCATTCTTTACTGTGCTGCATTCCAAGATCCAGTGATGGGTAATGTTGCTTTTGAAGGAGTCATGCCAAATTCAACACCACATAAAGCCTTTCTTCATCTCCCATTTGCTTGCCAGTGTTGAAATGTGAGAATGTGAACACAGTAGGTTAAATTAAAAGTGTAGTCACTGAGGCGAGGCATTAATGTTCTCAAAATTAAAACTAAAATAAAAACAAGATTTCTTATACTCCCTTCTTCCTATACGGTGATTGTGTGTGTGTATGTAGATATGTGAAGATGTTCAATATTCAATGTAAGAAAACAAAATGCTGTATGTTGGATGGCTAGATGTTATTCAAAGAGCTGAATTTTCAGGCTAGAGAGAAAAGAAATGCACAATTTGCTTATTATGCCAAATAAATTAAAAACTAAAAAATGCAATGAGTATGAAATATTAAATATTTATTTCTTGGGATATTTTTATGCACTCTGGTATTAATGGATAATAATAATTACTGTACCTTATCCAAGACACACCTAAACTGAGAAATTAATCTCCCAACATATGGAGATGCATATCTATCGATGCACACGCATACTTTCCATTAGTGTTAATTGTACCAGAGGAAACGCACCAATGAAAGTAAGAGAGACAACCCCTCCCCCCAGAAATCTAATATAATGGGCAATTTAGAAGGGTTTGTTTCCCTGGAAAAGAAGTGAATTTTATTAAAATTTGACAAAATAAATATGTATGCAGGACACCGAAAAGCTGAATACAAAAATGTTTAGTAGAAAAATGTCTTCCAAACTCAGCACGCCAGCCCTCAACTCTCTAAGTACTCAAACTGGTCAGCCACCTGCGTCCCTACAGTTTCTCCTTTTCTTATGTGTTCATCCAAAAGAGTTCACCTTGACTGCAATAGCACCCACATCAACTCCTCCCCCCCCCCAAAAAAAACACCCCAAACCCAAGTTCATAGCTATGGGACAGGAAACACAGAGCAGTAGGAAATGTAATTCGGGAGTCATGGAGTTGGTGCTCTTGTGTAACTTCCGCTCTGAATGGATGAACTCAACCTCGACCTCAGCATTTCTGTCTGGGAAGAAGGAATTGATGCACATCCACCTGCTGCCCTCGCTTTGCAAGCTCCAGGAAGTGGTGCGCATGTGCGAAGGTGACTGACTGCCCACTGAAGAGCACCACACCCATGACCTAGTATGGTGTGTTCTGCCTTACAGAACTCTCATTGGCTTGCAGTGAATTTTCCTGATTTTTGGTTTTCTTTACTAAGCAATGCGTACCAATGCATGTACATTAAAGCAAAATCAGCAGAAAGAAGTGAGTGTACCATTCATGTGTTACCACCCTGAAATAAAGCTTATTAATATTGTGAAACATACATGTGAACCCAAGACAGAGCTTCTCAAAGAGGACCATTGTGTCCCAATGAGGTGACATCTGGCAATGTCTAGAGGAATTCTTCATTGCTCACAATTCTGGAGGAATTCCACAGAATCCGGGGATACAGCTAGCCAACCCACAGGGCACAAAACAACACCTCACCAAAAAAAAAGTACAACATCTATGGTTCAAACATATGTATGTGTAATACAATTAATTCCAAAATGCCATTTAATACACTTTCATCAAGTTATGTTAGATAAAATGGTACTCTACAAATCTCACAGTTAACCCATGTTGGTGATGTTATAATAACATGAATGTATTGTACAAATGAGATTTGATACAGGTATTATAAAATGTTCCTTCATGTACATCTAGTGGGAGACAGAAGGGTTCCTCTCCCTACTGCATTGATAACTGCAGGAAAGGGATAAGGCAACAAAGGAAAGGGTTAGGAAGGTTTTTGATCAAGCAGATTTAACAAGATTTGTCATTTACTCCTACAAAATATATCCCTTATGTTCAGGTGTTAGTGGTTCATGTCCATAAACCTAGTTAGTCATGAGCAAGACATGGCAGATAGAATTTCAAAGCCGGCAAGGACAAAAAAAAAAAAAATCTAGGGGACTTCATCTCCAATTAACTAGCAAAATGCTAGAGTGGAGGCCTGGTTCAAATGATAGAGTGCCAACTATGAGTGAGAAAGTCAAATAAGAACACGGGGCTTTGAGCTCAAACCCTGACACTGCTGAAGTGTGTGTGTGTGTGTGTGTGTGTGTGTGTGTGTGTAACTTGACATTGCAATGGGTATGCTGATATTAAATAAGTATGTTGACATTAGAGTGTGAAAGAGCCCATAATTATGATACAGACATTGTAAAATGGCTTATATTTTTGTGAGTGGCTATTTTTTGCTTTCCTTATGAATATGTACTTACAGAATAAAAAAAGTTTCATATTTTGAAATCCCCTTAATAAAAATTAAGTATTACTTTTTATAAAATTGAGAAATTAAACCCCACCAAAATAAATGTAACAGTTCAGTTACTTGAAATGGAAGGAGTTCAGGTAAGAAAGAAAGAAATGGGGCTGGGGATATGGCCTAGTGGCGAGAGAGCTTGCCTCGTATACATGAGGCCCTGAGTTCGATTCCCCAGCACCACATATACAGAAAATGGCCAGAAGTGGCGCTGTGGCTCAAGTGGCAGAGTGCTAGCCTCGAGCAAAAAGCAAGCCAGGGACAGTGCTCAGGCCCTGAGTCCAAGTCCCAGGACTGGCCAAAAAAAAAAAAAAAGAAAGAAAGAAAGAAAGACACTCTACAAAATGTTCAGCCTAATGCATACTATGCAAAAGTATTCTAGTTAAAATACAATTGCAATAGTCCAAATCAGGTCTACCACCTACTTTAACTTAGAAAAATATAAGTTATGTCTTTATGAATATAAAGAATATAACTCAAAGCCACTCTTGTACCAGCACAAAATATTTCATTGCATGGCTATTATGAATCCTCTGTTGGAAGTAGTTTATTATTGACATTCTTTCATTACAGTAAACAATGCCATTCAGAACATCTCTACTAAATACTTTCATGCATCTTGAAATACATTGCTTATTTGGGAAGAGTACTCATAGGACTCATATGACCAAGTTTTTCTGCAATAGCTTTTATGGAAAGACAAAATTCAAGCGTACTTTTGTATTTGTTTTATGTTTTATAACAAGCTGAATCTCCTCCTGAAAACAACTCCCAGTGCCATTCCAGGCAAGCATGACACCGTCCAGACACAGCTGGCCCTCAACCGCTTCCACAGGAGTGAATGCTGGGTATTCTATTCAACTAACTGATCACGAATCAATTATCATTCAGGTCAAAAATCAAAAGACAGACTCCCATAGAAAATTCACTTCATCTATGAGAGGAACATTCAACTTAGCTATCTATCATTCCTTTAAGCTCATTCTTCTTCCAATTGCCTATTCGTGCATTCAATCAACAAATGAGATTTTAAAAAATAGTATTTCCAAGCATCACACGCCCTTCTTCTTTCTAATAATTTCACAGCAAGTAGTCACAAAGAGAGACATTTTGGGCCTTACTTTTATTGTCCCTAATTTACAAGATTCAGGAATTACCTCCACTTCCTCTTCTTCTCCTCCTTTCCTTCTCTTCTTCATCCTCCTTCTCACTACACTGGAAGTGGGTAGCCAAGGTTTGGGGAGTGGTATTTTTTCCGATATAATTAAACTGTGTTGTTTTTAATCACTGCAGTCTACTACATTTGTACATGGGCACATTGCTGTTCCTACACAATATGCTTAGTTAAATGGAAAAGATTCCCCAAATACCAAGAGGTCTCAAAGATTCAGTAGCTTAGACCATGGGTGCCATAACCCTGCAGTTCTGCCTCCTGGCCACTAGGGTACCATTTTCTGCTCTGCAGCTACATGGGGCTTCTAGGCTATAATACACCCTAAGTGTGAATTTATTCTTTCCCTCCTTGCTGGCAATTTTTACTTTTCCAGCTTGGCACATAGAATCTTGCAAGTCTCCCTGGAAGGTGACTCATATTTAAATATGAATGGGGCAGCTGGCTTCTGTTATCTTAAAGGGCTGCATTATGTCATTGCACATTCTCAACAGGGTAAAAACAAACTGTGCTCTTTTCACACATCCACTGCAGTAATATATATATACTTCGATGAGATCACAGGGACTTATAAAGTGTCTGAAATGTTTCCAGCTTTAAAAGTGAAAAACAATGTACTGTTTCTTAATAATTTAGCTGCCGCGACAAAAAACATTTTTTTAAACCCTTCGTTTTCTGGCATGCTACTTGGAATTTATTTCTAAAACATCCCAATGATGATGCTGATGATGACAACAATGACAGTAATGATAACCATAAATGAGAGCGTGCTGCCACCACCAGCCGCATGTCAGACACTATCTCAAGCGCTTCTCTTGGTGTCTTCATCATGCTTCAAAGTCAGGGTCCTCTTAGTGTTTTCATCTTCCAGATGTAGACTCTGAAAGTATAAAGCATACACCAGCAAAGAGCTGGTAAATGGCAGGGCAGGTTGTGCCACGGTGATAAACATTGGTCCTTCTTCTCCTCTGGGAAACCATTCCTCGCCAGCCAAAGCTAGGTTCCTAGCCCTCCTCTCTATCTGCTTTTACAGCCTGTTCCTAGGTCATTCCCCACAGTGGGCACAGAGCTCCTTGAGGACACAAGTGACACCATCACCTCCTCCAGTTCCAGCACTAGGTTGGCAAACCAGGAACCCCACATACAAAGGTGTTATGTTGGTTTTACTTTAGAAGTTCAGTCTCATTGTAAAATTTACAGTGCTGGATTTCCCTTCTGTTTTCCATCATCCTGTGCCAAGCAGTTAATGTTCCTAAAAAGAAATTATCCCAAATCCTGCTTTGTTCCAAAGGATAATAGACACAGGATTCACACTGCCTGGGTTGGAATGTTAGCAGTCACTCTCCTGATGTGAAGGTAGGGCTTAATCTATGCACTTGCCTGCAAAATGAGTTCTCTTAACAACATTTAACTCATTGGAGAGGACTTGTGATGGGACTTAAGTAACAGAATGCATCATGGCCATTAAAATAATAATAATAATGACCACACAAGTGTTTTCACAGCACTGTATTAATCATGGCTATAGACTTCCTAACCACATTATTATCAAAGATACTACTCTCTGAAAAGTTGAGGATGAAAATTCCATGAAGGAGCAGGAGGATATTGTTTTGTGCCAGTACTGGGGCTTAAACTCAAAGCCTGGGTACTGTCCCTTAGCTTTTTTTGCTTAAGGCTAATACTTTACCATTAGATCCACAGCTCCGCTTATGACTTTCTGGTGGTTTTTTAGAGATAATAGTCTCAGGGACTTGCCTTTCCTGGCAGGCTTTAAATGGCAGGCCTCAGATATTAGCTTTCTGAGTAGCCAGGATTTCCGTTATGAGTGGGTACATGGATAGGTTATAGTTTTACTTTCTCAAAGTTGAAATTGAAGTTTGATCTTTTCATGAAAGGGCATAGCTCCCTCAACAAAAGTGGTGCCAAGACTCCATTATGTGCCTGGTAATAATTACGGAAATTGAAATTGTGATTATTTCTTACTTTCTCCATCTCTGTATATAGTAAGCAAAATAATGATAGCCTGAAGATATTTTCATTTAGATCTCCAGAACCTGTGTATACACAGCCTTATCTGGCAAAAGAATCTTTGCAGCTACATCTAAGGTTAATTTAGATAAGGAATTGGCCTAGATTACCAGGGTGTGTCTAACCTAGCCATATGACTTTTATGTCTTAACAGAGACATTTTCATTTCTGATTCTTTTCAGAATCAGTGGAAGACTTGACAATGGGAGAAATAGAAGAATGCAACATGGGTAATGGAAGAAAGTCTATGCAACCAGGGTTAAAGGTAGCCTCTAAATACTGGAAGAAGCAAGCAAAGAAAATCAACACTTAAGCCTCTTAAAACAAGTGTGTCCCTGCTCATACTTTGATTTTACTTATGGAGACTGGAATAGTGCAACAATAAATTTGTTTTGTTTAACCTATACCATTTTTGGTGATCTATTACACTGGCAATAGAAAAAAAATAGTATGTTCAGCAATAAAAGAAATAGAATTCTTTCTAAACAGAAAGAAACTTGGATGTGTGTGTGTATACAAGGGTAAATATTAATTTTCATGCCTAAAAATTGGAAAGTACAAGAACGTAATGAATAATAAAGTAAATATTAGTATTGGATACACTCAGTACCAGCTGTGAAAATACCCACTACACCTATCACATTGCAAATCTTCCAAAATCAATACACAGCATTGATGGATTAAAGTGAGCTTCTCAGCAGTTAAGATGGACAGCCATTCTTTACCCCAGTCTTCAGAACTCCAAACTCTTCGCCAGGAAGATCTGCATCAATCGCTTGATTTTTATTATTTTTTAATTTTGAATATTTTCATTGGTCACATTCACCTACAAATGTGGTTTTTCAAAAATACGTACTTTCTGCTCAGATTGTTTCATTCTGAGCAGAAAGAAGGGGGTGGAATAAAAGGCTTGATGTTGTGCCAAAGAAGAAAATAATTATTTTTGTTAAAATAAAACATCTTTCCCAAGAAATGGATGGTAGCACAATACAATGGAATATGAGTACCGACCTTATGTAATATTTCTTCTTGACTTTTACTTGCCTTTTAAAAATAGGGTGGATAGCTAGATACCAGTGGCTCATAAGCGCAGCTACTCAGGAGGCTGAGATCTGCAGACTGCAGCTTGAAGTCAGTCCAAGCAGGAAAGTCTGTGAAACTCATTTCTAATTAGCTACCACCAATGCTGGAAAATGGAGCTGTGGCTCAAGAGGTAAAGTTATAGCCATGAGTGAAATAATAGCTCAGGGACAGTGTCCAAGCCCTGAGTTCAAGTCCCAGGACCAGCACACACACACACACACACACACACACACACACACACACACACACACACAAGAATAGAGTAGACAAATACAGTCATAATATTCAATGGGAGTGTGTAAAAGTGGAACCAGTTAAACTGAGGAGATGGACAGGTGTCTAGAGATGGAGGAGAATGATCAAGGGTTGCCACTAATCAAGACGCATTGTATTCACAAACTGATACATTTAATTGAAACACTTTTGTACAACTATTTAAAGATAAAATAAAATAAAAATGGTCTCTCCTATATCGCCCAAGTGATGCTTAAAAAGATAACTCACTTCTGAAGAGAGTGACTTCCTCCGCATTAACGTCCACATGTTTTTGTGAGGATCCTTTAGTCAGAGAAACTTATCAAAAGAAAAGATCATTAACAGTTAAAAGGAATAACCAGTATGATTTAAAGAAGAGCTAATAAAGAGTCCCAGATTTTCCCAAGGTAACACAGGCGCTTTAAAGGCTCATATCTGTGCTTAACAACTGGAAAAAGGCCATGCATTTAATATCTCACAAACAATATATTCAATTTATGTGCATTTAATATATGCATTTTAAACCCAGACCAGTTGATTCACTCCATAATAAGAAATTAGTATATCATGCTTTTGGACATTATGAGGTAGAAAGAGTGTATAAATTTTTTTAAGAAAATACATTTTTCTTTTTACCCAAAGGAAAAGGCGGGGCGGGGGGGTATATAAAGAAATGTTAATGGCGCCAGAGTGTTGGACTCGTGGTGAGCAGGTGCTTGCTGCTGAATTGGCCTCTGGTGAATTGGAAGCTTTTAAAAGAGATTGATTCTCTTGCTTAACTAATTATTTCCAACATGCTTTTAAAGGTATTAATTACTTGCAGAAAAGAGTCTCCATTTGCTTCTAAATTGTTTCTTTGCAAGATTCTTTGCTTGCAAAAAGAAAAAAAAGGGTAAAAATGAACATTCTGTCATCATAATATAATGATATATATTTACATATACCATTTATACTAGTGAGACATTGTATTTACATTTTTATTTTAAATTATAAAAGATACATTTAAGTGTAATTGAAATTATATCAAACAAATATAAAGCTGTATAAAATAGTTTAAATTGTGATTGTGTGTAAAATTATACATATACATTAGATTGTATACACAGTTAAATTTATTTAACACGTGAATATGTAAATGCTACATTGAAAATCCCTAACAGAACATGTCATTTTGCTTTCTTTTCTTTGTGCATGTGTGTGCATGCCTGCAGACACAGTGATACCTAACCTGCTAGTTAGTCATACCAGATGAGAACTATAAGCAGAAGTCATCAGTATCTTCCTTGTCTTCCCTCCCTGTCTCCATTCAATTGTTTCTCAGTTTGATCTGCTGGAGGCATTTGAATCTACATCTAAGAATGAATTTTTTCCCTTAGTACTTTTGGAAACACTGAGTAGAATATTGCACTATCATCATTTAGATGTTGAACAAAAGTCCACAGAGCCTGCTGACTGTATTCTTGAGAGTTAGCAGGCTCATATGGCCAGATATACCTGAAAAGGAAAATTGCGCCCTCTCCCAAAACACAATATACTTTCTATGTGCTCTAAGAACAGTTCCTGGTGACATGAGGCCAGTTTGCTGCTCTGAACTCAGACTAATGAGCCACAGACAGCTGAATAAAGAAACGTAATGCTCTGGGTATTAATAATCAGGCTAAAGATTTCTCATTTTAAATGCACCTTATCAATGCCATAAGGGAACAAATAACATTTTTTTAAAACATCTCACAGATACCCTTGATGTTTGAACAACTATTTCAGCTGCCAAAATTCCCAGCAATATTTTTCTTATGCCAGTATCTACATACATATATAGTTCCATAAATATTTTGAAAGCAAAGGGAAAAAAAACTCAAGTATTGTATTCAGGTATAGGTGTGTAGGCGTGTAGGCGTGTAGGCGTGTGTGTGTGTGTGTGTGTGTGTGTGTGTGTGTGTGTGTGTGTGTGTGGTCCTGGGTCTAGAACTTGGGCCCTGGGAACTGTCTCTGACCACTTTTTGCTCATGCTAGCATTCTACCACTTGAGGCACAGCTCTACTTTTGGCTTTTAGGGTAGTTAATTGGAGACATTCTTGCCCTGGATGGCTTCAAACTCTGATCAGATCATTTTTCTTTTGCTCTTCTTGTTAACATTTTCAATAATCCATCAGCTACTCACCACCACTCATCCAGAGTTTTAAAAGTTTCATCTCCACTTAAGACATATAGATAAGAGAAACAGAAGGATGAGAATCTACATCAAAAAATGCATCTTGGTTGGCACCCACCATAATTTAATACATTGAATGAATATCTAATTGTAAAAATCAACACAAAAGATGAAAGCCTATCTCTTAATGTTCCCAACAGGATAATGTAGTCTCACAGTTTATAAACACAAGACAGGAATTAAAATTAAAAACTACCTCCAGGTCAGAAATGATATCACTTTATAATTAGAGAAAGAAAAAAAAAGAAAGAAAGAAACACTACCAGTACCCAGTGGAGATGAAGGAGATGGTTTCTGAAAATGTCCATAAGAGCGACAAAAATAAACAACTTCAACAGTCTGGTGGCACAATTCTGTTCCCCTGTGATAGAAACACAAAAAAGAATCTCTAACAAGCTCCAAAAATATGTGGATGTGTATTTTAAGGAAAATTTAGCTTTCTAGCCAGGCACAGTTTTTCCCCCTGCTAGAAATAATGAACTAACGTAAAAATGATATGAGGGTTTGTATAACAGAGACTTTTAAAGTGAAGCAGGTTGAAGAGCTCCATAAATTTCCCGAAGATTAAATTAGAGCATGGAAATGTAAGAGGTAGTGATAAAACAATTTGGGGTGGTTCCTCCTTTAAGCAAGGATGCTTTGGGCTTTTATCCACAACCAGCCTTGCACACCTAATCACTGACGGACCAGCTCCAAATTCAGAAACAGAAGCCTCAAGAAGCCCCTTGGAACATATACATGCTCAAAACTCATTACTTTTGATATGCCTTGTTCTTGACCTAAATGCAATAGAAATTCTTCCTAAGGGTGTATGATATACATGGAAAAGTACAACTTCTTTTTAAAATGCCATTAGAATATTTTATTGTGTGTGGACATACACTCTTGTTACTCCTAAATGCTATTCTATTGAGTGCAGTTTATATTCACTGGCAAAGCAAAATCTCCGGGGAAGCCAGAGAGGGAATGCAATTTCTAGTAATAACAGCTCACAACAGTGAATACTCTCCACTTATCCCCACAATTTCCAGCTATTTTGGACTCCTTTCTGAATTAACCTTTCATATCAAAAGGAGCAATTCTGCACACTAGAGACTCCGGCACAATTTCATGCATAATTTATTCACTCAGTTCAACATTAAACGCACAGTCCTTGACTTTGTCAAGGTGGAATCTGTTGGCAGACTTCACAAGCAGCAAAACAGAAGAAATGAGATCCACAACTCAACCTCTTCACCTATCCTGTCTGGTAAGAGACGGTGGGAGGGAGAGGCACAAAGAAAAATAAGGCGAGATTCCTAGTACCGTAGCTGTCATTTGTACAATCTTTGGCAAGCTTGCAATATCATCTCTCCATAGTCTCTCAAAGATGCATGCCTTTTTAAATTTTAAAAAGAAAACCCTTTGAATTATATTTTACCAACAAAAGTCTGGTATAATTTGTTGCCTTCCATATAATCCCACCATTGGTAGAAAAATAAGATTTTATCTTGTGTTGCTTCACAGGCACGGTTGGAAGAAATTACTGGAAGCTCTTATTCAAACAGACACAGACATCAGCTTGAGGTCACATTAGGAGGTCTCATTTCAGCAATTTAAATAACAGAGACTCTCCAATGAGATCTCCAATCCCAGATTTGTGCTCCCAGATTGGCTTTCAAGAACATACACATTCATTTTCTCTTCCTAAACTGCCCATTGTGAACTCTCAAATGAGGAAATGTTCAACCACTCAGGAAAACAGGACCCTGATTCACCAGGAGAAAGATCCTCAGCCTCTTCAATGGGGGAAGAAGCCCTGAGAAGACAGCAGATCCATTTTCCCACTTTAAAAAAGAACTTCATTAAGAAACCATTGATTTTAGCCCCTCAGTAGATGAGAGGATCAGGAAAATGGGGTACATATACACAATGGAATTCTATGCCTCTATCAGAAAGAATGACATTGCCCCATTCATAAGGAAATGGAAGAACTTGGGAAAAAAATCATACTAAGTGAAGTGAGCCAGACCCAAGGAAACATGGGTTCTATGGTTTCCCTCATAGGAAATAATTAATACATGTTTATGTTAGTCCTAGCAGAAGATCACAATAGCCCAATAGCTATGCCTATATGAACACATAAGGTGATGGTAAGTGAAATGAACTTCACGTTACGGAAACAAGTGTTATATCATTGTTGTTATTATTTTCATCCTCCCATGTGAAACTGTACCCTTTTACTTTCTTTCTTTTTTTTCTCTCTCTCTCTCTTGTATTCCCTTTCTGTGGTTTCTTTTTTTTTCTTTCTTTCTTTCTTTTGCCAGTCCTGAGGCTTGCACTCAGGGCCTGAGCACTGTCCCTGGCTTCTTTTTGCCCAAGGCTAGCACTCTGCCACTTGAGCCACAGCACCACTTCTGGCTTTTTCTGTGTATGTGGTACTGAGGAATCGAACCCAGGGCTTCATGTATGGGAGGCAAGCACTCTATTCCCCCTTCCTGTGGTTTCACCCTCGCTATCACTGTATCTGATCTTAGTTCCCTAGATACTGTATATACATGTATAGGAACTAGGGAAGGGAAAGAGAATACCAAAGAGAGACAAAGGATAAAAAAACCAAACCATTCTAAAAGCAATTCTTACAAAACTAGTTGGTGTAAACCAACTGTCCAATACAACTCATAGGGGGAAGAGGTAAATGGGGAGGGGGGAGGCAGGGGAAAAATGAAGGAGGAGGTACCAAGTTGAATAAGAAATGTACTCACTATATGGGAAACAGTGTGTACTGGTATTAGAATTAGGAAATTCAAAGGGAATACCAAAATTGAGCGACAAAGGGTAAAATAAGAGAAACAACAACAAAAGCAATACTTGCAAAACTGTTTGGTGTAAGTGAACTGAACACCACAGGGGGGGAAAGGGGAAGGGGGAGGGGGTATGAGGGACAAGGTAACAAACAGTACAAGAAATGTATCCAATGCCTAACATATGAAACTGTAACCTCTCTGTACATCAGTTTTATAATAAAAACTTTAAAAAAAAGAAATGTACTCACTGCCTTACATATGAAACTGTAACCCCTCTGTACTTCACATTGATAATAAAGAAAAAAATTGGAAAAAAAAGATAAAGAAACTATTGAGTCCAGTCACCATTGTCTAACTGCTGCTCAAGTAAAATCCCACAGGGTGCTAGGCTTTGCAGTTACAGGAAGGACAAATGTTTCGGTTATCTTATAATAGATACTTCTTCTTGTTAATAATTAAATTATTGGTTTCCTACTGTAGGCCCAAATATGGCCACATTAGAACAGGCTTCACAACCATCATTGAATTGGGTACATCTTTACACCACCATACGATGGTCATTAGCACCCACATAGTGCAGATGAAGAGGCCCATACACAATGATCCTAGTTGCCATGCCAACTACCTCACAGACCTCCATTTCCTTTGAAAGACAAATTCTGAATTAGGCAATAATGAAATTCAAATGCAGAAACAAGACACTGATTACCCTAAATATATTAGACAAAGTGATATGATCCCTAACTTTTGCCTTCACCCTTTAAAAACACTACTTCCCAGCAGTGGCTACTTCTACTTTCCAAGTTATGTCTCATACAAGGCCTCAGAGTATTCAAAGAGACGTCATTGGAAATTCCACAAATGTTGGAAATTTTCACTCAGAACGCTGGCAAAGGCCTTTAGGTCTAAACTTTCTTAGCCAGCTGCCCCTACAGTCTAGTTAGACAAAGCCCTATGCACATAAATTTGAGTCTTACCAAAACTGAGGCTTACTTTTTATAATTTGCCTTGAAATTTACTGCAAGACTGTGAAAATTAAATGCCTCTGGTACCAGCTAAGTAGCTCACTGAGAGTTGTGCAGTCCTGCCCGGTTCCCATTCATCAGCCTTTTTATTGTCTTGAGACTGTTTCTGGATGTAGACCAAATCACTGAAAAATCTGTGAAAACTCAAGAGGTGTGGCAGTTTTCCGTTTATGACCTTTTCCACGCCAGCGTCGCTGATTTGCATCCTGATTATGACATACCAAATGAAGCTAAGAAGCTGCATTGTGCCCTGGGTTCCATTTATCACTTCCCCAAGACCCTGTGCAATTTGGGATGATTGGCAGCTAGTGGGAATAACACAAGGCATGACAGACATATTGACTCGGGATGCAACAGTTAAGCATCCTCCTCCCGACCTTCTCAACATGGCTGCCTCTCACTTTCTTGAAACTGCCTCCCTGGGCCACAACAGCCTAAAGCACTGACCTAGAATCTGAGATCCCAGAGTAGTGGCTCATGCTTCCAGACTGACAAGCAATGACACAGCCTCTGACATTCTTGTCAGGAGCTGAGCAGTATCTCAGTCTGCTGCTCTATATCAAGACCAGGGTGAGGATAATAAACCGCCTAGCATCCATTCCTTTGCTTCCTAGCATGATGCTCTTGTTTTCATCTACTCTTACCTTAGTTTTTAAATTAGGAAACCGTTTGACTTTAACAGGATAATGCTGTGTTGTTGTTTTTTGAGGGGGGGTTGCCAGTCCTGAGGCTTGGACTCAGGGCCTGAGCACTGTCCATGGCTTCTTTTTACTCAAGGCTAGCACTTAAGCCATAGTGCCACTTCTGGCTTTTTCTATATATGTGGCACTGAGAAATTGAACCCAGGGCTTCATGTATGTGAGGCAAGCACTTTACCACTAAGCAATATTCCTAGCCTCAGAGTTTGTGTTTTTTGTTTTGTTTTGTTTGTTTTTTGCCAGTCCTTGGGCTTGAACTCAGAGCCTGGGCACTGTCCCTGAGCTTCTTTTGCTCAAGGCGGGTACTCTAATACTTGAGCCACAGTGCCACTTCTGGCTCTTCTGTGTATGTGGTACTAAGGAATTGAATCCATGCATGCTAGTCATGCACTCTTCCACTAAGCCATATTCCTGGCCCCAGATAATGCTTTTAAGTTGTATAACCTCCTGCCTAGCACACACAAAAGGGATTGGTATTAACAGGTGACAATTATCTGTTTTTCATGTATGATATCCATTTTAATCTTCAAACACATCTCTGAGGTGGTTACTATAATGCTTTTCATACAGATGTTAATACAAACCCCCAGAAATTAAATTACCTGTGTACAAGTTGCTTAGCAAGTAAGTGAGGAGCTGAAATCCATCACGTATTTCTTTGGCTTTAAAACCCAACATGTATAAGTCATCAGACATAGCTTCCATATACTAATAAATGGTAGATAAAAGTATTTTTGCAAGAACTGACAATGTAATGAAGAGGAATTTGTGTGGGACCATAAACTTAACTTACAACTAAAAGAAATGCAAGGTTGGACAATTTATTCCTGTGGTATCCTGCAAGTACTCCATAAAAGGAATATTCAAATGTGTATTTCTGAGGTAGACCAGTTCTCCACCAAAGTTCTCCTTCCTGCCTGGTACCCAGCCATTGTGCAGACCTGTGCCCAGGCCTTACACCTGTCATCTTTACAAGTCCTTGGTGAATGGGAGCCACTTCTCAGTGAGATTTCTTGGTGGTTTATTAGCCAGGAGCCTTCAAAGATACAGGAGAGGAAAAAGACAAAGGGGGAATGAGGGAGGGAGGAAAGGAAATAGAAAAGGAGAAAGAAAGGGAGAGATGAAGAAAGGGAAGGAGAGAGGAAGGGAGGCTGGAGATTCATTTTAAGGAGTTGGGTGATATAGCTATAATTATGAGTCCAAATCTTCAGTTGGAATCAACAGGATGAAATATGGAGAACTAGCATTGTAGATGAAGTCCAGAGAAAACTACTTTTTTTAACATCTGGGAGGCTAGTCTATCTTTATTTGATTTAGTCAAGGATTCAACTGATTAGATGAGTCTCATCCCTAATAACTAAAGACAATTTGCTTTAGACAAAGCACATGGTTTTAAATATGAAGCTCATTAAAAAAAATCCCCTCCAAGTTGACACACAAAATTGACCATGATAAATTACTCCCAGCCCTCCCCATTCACAAGACCAACAATGAACAGGATTTAAAAGGCCGGAAGAGGGAAGAGGGAGCTCAGAGGTAGACAACTTGCATAGCATAAACCAGACCCTAGGTGTGTTCCCCAGCAGCATCATACGAAGCATTTTCTTTGGTTGATAGTAAACTTGTCAAGTTAGACTTGAAACATGAAAAGGACTCAGTATGCTGTTTCCTGCTTGAAGCTGGAAGAGGCTACACGTAAAGAAATACGGGCAATCTGGACACCTGAAAACAAAAGGAAAACAGGGACCCCAGACCTACCCTAAGTGGCCTGGAATCTACCAACAGCCTGAATGAGCCCATTATGAATTATATCCCATAAACCTCTGGTAAAATCCCAACCAGGTAAATACAGCACATTGGCTCTAGGCAGAAAACCCAGTAGATCCTGCCTAGATTTCTTACCTACCTAATCGTAAGATCACTTGTATTATTTCGAGGTATAAATTTTTTGAAAAATTTATCATACAGAAATATAAAATGGACACTATCATTTTTCTTAACACTTTTTAATAAGATAGAACCAAACACTAATGACTCAAAGTGTTAATGGTGCTTAATTTCCCCTAAGATGAAAAGTACCCATTGAAAGATTCCCAACTTAAACATGTTCTTTTGAGTTCTTACAGATGGCATTATAACTATACCATGTCAAATGAATCAGACTGTACCAATTTACCATTGATACTAATTATTCCTCCACATGTTCCATTCCCTTCCATGCCCTAAACAAATGCTGCCTGCCCTGGGGCAATTGGACACATACAATCTTGCTGCTCCTCCTTGCACCAATGTCCTCCAGCTCCTAGCACCACATCCTGTCCTGCTTAAGATGCTCCTGAAATCAGAGCCTGCATCACAGTGTGGGAGCAGATGGCTTGTGTGGGAAAAGCTCACAGGGAGCAGGAGTTAGAAGACGGGATGAATAAGAAAGAAAAACAAGTAGGGTTGTGTTGTCAGGTCACTAGAGCAAACATCAGGACCTGCAAAAGCTACACAGACCCAACGCTTCTCAGAGTTGCTCACGTAAAGGCTTCCTTCTGTCCATGCCTGCTCTATTCAGGTCCCGTTGCTTTCAGAGAATGACCTGGCAAAAGAGCCATTTCTCAAACTCTGCTTGTGTCAGAACTATCCCATGCTTGGGCAACCAAATCAGAGATAAGCTTTAGGGACACAATAAAAGGCCCCCAAGAACCTGCTATTCCTTCTCTGCAAAGCTTTCCTGACTCCCCCAAAGAGAGAACTTTGTGGCAAGTCCCTGTGCTCAGCCCAATTGCAGAATGAACCGGAGGTCATTCCAATCTTGACTGATCTCTGTCTAGCACTGGGCTCTCATCTCCATGAGGGTGTCCTTGAGGGCCACTACTAAAAAAAAAATCTCAAATATTCATTAAATTCATCAATCCGTAAAGCTTTCCCTAAGCTATTTCTGAGGACTAAACATCGTATACATATAAGGAGGTAAGACACCAAATTGTTAATTGGATGTTTAAAATCTGCAGCCCTGTCAAACCAAAGATTTTTTATTTAACTTAAAATGCTACAGTAAATTTGTTTTCTTCTTGGAATTTCAAAAAGTAATAAGTAAAGGAGACAGAGCAAATATCCTCTCGGTTGAAGAAATTTTAAATGTTTATATTTGTGTTTATATATATATACATTATATATAGAGAGGAAGTCACTCTTCAATATATTGTTATTATATTTTTAAATTTGTGTTGCTATAAACTCAGTCAATAGACAGCTAACCTTAAAATAATTTAAGCAAGTAACTACATTTTTTTCTACTCCAGGCTTATTCAAGTTAATATGAAAGATTTTTTTCTTCAACTCTTCTCCCATTGTTTGCTTGATGTACGCTGACATAAATTCAATACAAATATGGGTGGCTGTTCAAAGGAGCAGCCTAGAAATGTTAATTGATTGATCAAAATAATGGACTCACTCTAATTCTATGCAGCTCTCATCCCTAAAAGAACCATGCCCTCAAATTCCTATAAATTTAAAATAAAGTCCTAGTGCTTTGATTGATAGTGCCAGTCTGCATTATTTTTTCCATCTTATATAAAAAAAAGACACTCATTGTAGAGAAAAATGTGCCTGGCACACAAAAATGTATAAAACACATACGTAAGTTTCTTTATAGTTAACTTAAAATAATTATGGTTGATAGACATTTCAGTCAACAACTGTGCTGGTTAGCACTCCTGCGCCTGGGTCTGAGCGAAGAGCTGTGCTTAGTCTTAGTCAAAGGGCAACTCTGCAACTTCAAATTTCATCACTCCACATTTTTTTTTTACTTGTGTGCTTTGTGTTTGTTGTCAATACAAAGGTTTGGACCTAGGGCCTTGTGATTGCTTAGCTTGCTTGCCTAGCTGTTGTTCTACCACCTGAACCATGTCTCCAGTCCAGTGTTTTGCTGGATCAGGTTTCCTCACCCCCATCTCATGACCACTGAAAAGTAACTTCAGGAGGAAAGAGCAAAACTTGCTCTAGGAGCTCTGTAACTACAAGTAACACATGGCAGGATCCTTCTAACTTAAAGAAAACTGGAAAGAAGAAAAAGGCTAAGGAGCAGATCCTCTTCTCCCAATCACTCCCACACAAAAGAAGACACACAAAAGAGGAAAATCTAAATAGGACAATAAGTTAAAAAATGATCAATGAAAAAGTACAAAACACATGGTTGGGTATCAAACAGTAAGCCCTCATAAGTACTAGCTACATCTGTAATTTAACTTTCTCACATGTATCTGGACAGATTTATTGGCAAAAATAGCACATAAAATTTTATATTACCCTTCATTTACTTTCTTACTAGGACCTATAGGTAGTCAATATTCCATAGAGTTGGAATCAAAATGAAGTTCAATCAAAAAGGTCACTAAAATTGAAATTCGTCCTTATAGTTGAAGGAGCTAGAAGAAATATGGGTTCAAAACAAATTTAAGCCCAGTTGCAGTGGTTCATACCTAGAATACAAGTTACTTGGAAGGCTAAGATCAGGAGGACCTTGGTGATGGCAAGTAAAACGTTCACAAACCCCTTCTCAACAAGTAGCTGCACATTAGCGGTGCTTGTGTGGCCTTTCTAGCCATGTGGGAGGTGACGGGGAGGTGGTGATTCGGAGATCATTATTCCAGGCCAGCCTAGGCAGAAAACTCTGCATCTATGGAAGAAGCTGAGTGTTGTGGCACATGTCTGTCATCCTAGCTATAACAATAAGTATAAAATAGGCGGATCACAGTCTAGGCATGGATAGGGTAAAAAGCAACATCGTATCTCAAACAGTGCAGCTCCTTGAAGGAGGCCCTGCCTGGCAACTTTGAGGACTAAGTTCAAATGCCAGTACAAAGAGAAAGAAAAAGACAGAGACAGAGAAAGAGAGAGGAAGGAAGAAAGGAAGGAAGGAAGGAAGGAAGGAAGGAAGGAAGGAAGGAAGGAAGGAAGGAAGGAAGGAAGGAAGGAAGGAAGGAAGAAAGGAAGGAAGGAAGGAAGGGACAGAGGGAAGGAGGGAGGGAGGGAGGGAAGGGAAAGGAAGGGATAAACACAGAGAAAATGGAAGAGAAATGGGGAACAAACTCCAAAGTTGGAAAGTATTAAATAATTTTTGACTGAAAAAGAGCCATTCACACTTGCCCCAAGCTGCCTCCACGGGCCTCAAATACAGTCTATCTCAATATTACCCTAAGTGCAAATAGCTTTGAGATGTCTTCTGTGTGCTTTGCTGAGGCCTGGAAAGAAATCAGCACATTACCTTGCATTTGCTCTTGGAGTCATTAGCCTTCGACAGCACCATCATTTAAGAAATTTATCATCAGCACTGTCCTTCGCACTGTGTATTAGTGCAATGCATTATTGGAGACCTCACTCTCATGATGTATGTCCCCAGAGATGGTGACATCTGGGGGTGAGAGGGACAAAGAAAAGACTTGGGGTGAGGGAATTAATATACACATCCACCTAGGTAGTGCTATTCTGGGAGGGAGGGAGAAGATGAAATTCGTTGTTGCCAACCAACCTCTCCACAACTCCTAAGGATCTTTTTAAGTTCCCTCCTTAAAAAAAAAAAAACCATAATCCTTGATGACATTAAGTCCATTTTTGATGACAAAGGGTGGGTTGTTGAAATGAGTGAGTTGGTACATTGAAGGATAAAGGCAGATGCAGAAGCTTGATGATAAATTTTAAACATGGCTTTCAAGAAAACTCCAATTTAGTCCACCTCTCATGCCCTTAAAAATTTCCGTAGATTCTTTAAAGGAGAGAAAGGAGATTAACGTGTGGTATGTTCCAAGGTCTCAAGACAAAAATTGAGTCACAATTAATTAGTCACCACAAAATCCTAGCTTTCTACATGGCTGATGACACATTTTTTTCCCAAGCTCACTTTGCCCATTTCCATTCGTCAAAGTCCACAATGCTACCCTTTCTATTACTTTGTCTAAATAGGACGCAAATATTGTAGCTAACTACTGAAATAAATCATTATGAACATCCAATCTCAAAGAAAATTATAGCAAATAAAAATGACTCTGTCGCCTGACAGATGAACAGGGGAGCCCATCAGCAGGGTCACAGACTTTGGGGTGAAAATAGGCTCCAGGTACCCAAATTCCTGTTTCACAAACTCCCAGGACAGTTTGGGAACCGACCCTCCTTCATTTTCAGCACTTCACCTCCAGGAGCCAGTAGTAAGGAACATCTCTTAATTCAACTCTGTTCTCCAACCTCTTTTTGAAAGTATGATTTCTGATTTGCAATGATTAACACCCAATCAAATAAAAAACAACCGGACACTCACAAAACTTCTACATTCATTCCAGAATACCCTGTAGATTCCTTTCTTCCTATACTTTTCTTCAAGCCCATGAGTTGTTCAAGTGGGTGTCATGTCACACGTCCAGATATACATGCAATGCATCTTGATCAGACTCACCTTTTCTTTCTTCCTCACCCCACTCTCCACCTTTCCCAAACCAATCTCAATAAGCTTCATTGTCCCATTTCCACACGTGTACATGACGTAATTGGACTGCATTCTCCCCACTTCACCCTCTCTATTCACTCTTTCTCCTCCCACTCGTCCCCAACATGCCCCCCAAGACCTGTTCTACATTCATGTCACTCACTTCTTTTCAGGGGGTTGATGATATTTGACACATACAGCACTTCAGTCAGATTGACCCCCTCATTAACTCTCACTTTCCCCCTCCCAACTACCCCACTATTCAACATCTTGTGGTGTGTTTCATTTTTTTGATCTTCGGTATGTGACTGTGTGTCTCAAAACCTTACCACCGTTACCAACCTGTAGCCTGTCTGGAATTCAGCTAAGGTCACTGGAAGATAAGGTGTCTGCAGACCTAGGTCACTCTTAGCCCATGGTGCTGTCTGTGAGAAGCTCCAGGCCACCCACAGCACCTTCTTCTCCCCATTTCCCAAGCTCCTGAACGGCACAGCCTTCATGGTCTCTCATCTCCTCCCACAATGGACGGAACATCCTGAGAAGTCAAATCTTCCCTGGTTTCCGCCTCTATTTTCCTCTCTATCTTTTTATTTGTTTATTTCTTTTCTTCTTTCTCTTCCTTTTTTTCTTTCCTTCCTCTCTCCTTCTAACCATTTTTCTCTTTTTTCTATCCCTCTCTTTCTTTTCTCTTTCTCTCTTCTTTCCTCTCTATTTTCTCTCTTTCCTTCCTCCTCCCTCCCTCCCTTCCTCTCTCTTTCCCCTCCCTCCCTCACTCTTTCCCCTCCCTCCCTCCCTCCCTCCCTCCCTTCCTTCCTTCCTGCTTTCTTTCTGACAGGGTCTTATTACACAGCCCACAGCAACCTTGGGCTTTTGGGGATTCCCCTGCCTCAGCCTCACAAATGCTGGAACTGTCAGCATGAACCACCTCACCAGGCTCACTTATAGTTCCCCTGTCCTCAACGTTAAGATCCAGAATGCTCACAGGGTAAGGGGGAAAGTGATTTGGGTGAGACACTCAAAAAGACTGAGTTCTACAGTGCTAGTGGAAGTCAAATCCCCAGTCTACAACAACAAAACAACGCGAGACTCTCCTTTGCCTTTTCCACCAATAAATCTCTTGGGGGAGGGCGGGGCATTCACAGAGAACAAGCAAGATCAGGACAAAGCAAACTCTGGGCAGGAGGAAGCAGAGCAAGGCAGGTGAAGATATTTCCTGGCAGCAAGGCTTTGATGTACTATGACTGTACATATGGGCAGCTACCTTCCTTTCCCCAACCCTCCACTTCACCCAGTGCTTAGGATGTGTTGCTGAGACATGTCAGCTAATTTCCCTATTATTCCTGTGTTAACCAGTCTGCTATTGTCTCTGCTCAGAAAAGCTATGCCTGCCTCATTTCTAATTTGTGACAAATGGAAGAGCAGGATTTGTTAAAAAAAAATCAAAAGGATAAATTATTTTCAAAAATAACAGTAAAAATTTGTGTTTTATCATGTCTGTGAGTGAGAACCAGGAAAATGATGTGCTTGTTCCAATAATTAATATTAAGCACCTACTCTATGTCTAGACTTGTATCCGTTGCTGTGGGAATACAAAAGAGATAGGAGACACTATTTTTCTAGGTTAAAAAAAAGCCCTCTCCATGTAGCTAAGAATTTAAGGGAGACAGAGGAATCTGAGAGTAAACCCAGGCACGGGCAATGCAGACTGTGTGCACCTAAGAAAGGTCTAATGTGAATGTTGAGCTGGTGTGGGGAATAATGTTTGAGGAAAGGATAAGAAAGAGGATCTGGGGGCTGGGGATATAGCCTAGTGGCAAGAGTGCCTGCCTCGGATACACGAGGCCCTAGGTTCGATTCCCCAGCACCACATATACAGAAAACCGCCAGAAGTGGCGCTGTGGCTCAAGTGGCAGAGTGCTAGCCTTGAGCGGGAAGCCAGGGACAGTGCTCAGGCCCTGAGTCCAAGGCCCAGGACTGGCCAAAAAAAAAAAAAAAGAAAGAAAAGAAAGAGGATCTGACTCCAGGAAGGATAAGAGGTAAGAAGAAGGAAACACTGTAAGAGTGCTAGAAAGAGGGATTCACCCAATTGGGGAAAGAGAAATATGAATGGACACACTGAGGGGTAGAAATGAAGAATATATCTTTCTTCAGAAGACTAGCAAATGCAGCTAAATTTGTGACTGTAAACAAATGAGAACCATTGATAGTCACAGAGTGAAGAACAAGCATGAGAAAAGCGTATGGCAGAACCATGACTCACAAAACCTATAAATATCTCCTTTCCAATATGAATTTTGAAACATGACTATGAGAGATGGTTATGTAATTAGAAATCTCATGTTATAAACAGGCACAGGGGGGATTGCACGTAGGAATCCTAACTACTCAGGAGGCTAAGATTGAGAAGATGACAGTTCTAGTCAACCTACCCCAAAAAAGTCCTCTTGATTCTATTTCAGTGAAAGAAGCTGGATGTAGTGACAGGCACCTCCCATACTAGCTACAATGGTACAACTGAAATAGACTAAGCACAGACCAGGAGCAGGCCCTGGCAGGAAGCAAGACCCTATCTTAAAAATAACTGACCCAAAATGCTTGGTGTTGTAGCTCAACAGTAGAGCACCTTAGTGAGCATAATGCCCCATTTTAAAAACCACAGATGCCATCTCACTTGAAAATGACATTAGCTACTATTTTCTTCCAAGAGGACAAAGTTAAACCATATCTTATTGAATCTTGTACACGCTGTAGCTGTGCAACAAACTTGGTCAGAATCAGTGAATTCTTTAATGATTTTCATGAGAAACAACCCAAGAAGATAGAGCAAAATGATAAGATGCTAAAGTCCAAAGGGACCTTACTTCATTGAGTCAATTAGAATTGCCTTCAGAATTTACGATGCAAGTCAAAGTGCTACATAGATTTTGCAATAAGAAATGAAATTAGTCCCATAAATGTTCTCAACTGAAAGACTAAAGGAACAAAAAAAAAAAAGAAGCTCCATAAAGACTCTTATAAATAATCAGTTGTCTCTGTTCTATTCTTGAAATCTCAGTACAATTTCTTGATGAAATCCAGTTATGCAGATGGCGGCTTGGGGAAGGGGAGTAACATGTTGTCATTTGAATTGTCTAGGAAAACTGGTCATAGAAATCTCTGTACTTTCCAGCCTCGACTCAAGGACAACAGAGTATTGGAGTCACAAAATCTGTAAGTTGGTTGAAAAAAAACAAAAGACCCTTCTCATTACTAAGGTATCTCCCAGCAGACACTGCTTCTCAGCAGGTGACAGGACGCTCGCTAGGTCACCTACCACCTCTACATCTGGTTCCTGCGCAGATTTAGATCTCAAAGTCTTTCTTCCTCTTGATAAGGACGGCTTCTGTAAAAAGTGTTGATGAAGATTTCATAGGTCTCTTTGAAAATAATTATTAAAAAAAAAGAAAGAAAGGAATGGCTTCCAGGCTTTCTCTATGCATAGCAATAAGTCAGCTGCAAGCAAGTTTTTTAAGTCAAGATTGATACTTCCCAAAAAACAGATTTGTAGGAATGCATTTTAAAACCTTATTAATTAGAGCAGACTACAGCCCAATTAATGAAGTGCCTTGAAAACAACCCCCAAATAATAAAATATATAATCATGGTGGGGTTTTTTCCAGATTAATATCAGCACATCTGAGAAACACTTTGAGCCATTCAACTAAACACAATTTGTATCCTTAATGAAAATTAATTACAGAAGAGGAGAGAAGGGTTTTCGAAAAACAAAATAAAATGAATTTGAGCAGACACACACTTGGCATTATTCACATGTGCTATTCTTTAGCTGTTCTTTTAGCATTTGCCACTTGCATCTTGTGCCATAAGCACTCTGCTTTTATTAAAGGGTGGACGCCACCATTTCCTTCAACTGAATGATTTTAAAATAGAATCCGTTGTTGCAAAAACAGCAAAAGGTTAACAAGGCTGAAAGACAGGACGTATGCTGGGTTTCTTCTTGGGAAGTAAAAGTATCAAACAGAAACAAAAAGAAAATTAATTACAAAAAAATTGCACACATTTTAACTGAAAACAAAAAAATTCACAATACTAATTATAATAGAAAATGTGTTTTGGTTGCCTCTTAGTGAAAAAAAATTCCTCATGTGCTCCCTTCTCTTTGCATCATGCTTCTTACACACACACACACACACACGTGAATATGCAAAATACACATAAGCATACATATACAGACATGCACTCACACATATGTGCACAAACATACATATACACACTAACACACACTTATACCCAAGACAGCCAATATGACAATATCAGGAAGAACTCTACATTTATTTCCCCCAGAAAATAAAATTCCCACTTTTGGCTTAGATGATGTGATCATAATCTCCAGAATGCTTCTGCTAAAATACAAATGCTATCACATTTCACTGCCGTTACTACAACATTCAAACCCTGGTCTTGCTTTTCCTCACTCCGTGAAGCCTGCTTCAATCTTCTTACTGAGAAGCTGGCTTGGATCTCAGATCTAAATCTCAGTTCCTCGGTTCAATCGGTGAAAAAGTGTGTTTATTCACATAAGAATGCCTGTTTCCATAGGAAATGATGCCCTCACAGAGTTTTCCACCATTCCTGGTGAGCTGGGGAGGTGCTCCATCAATGGTACCTCACTGTTGCAATGATCATGAGTATTATGAATTATTGTTATTACTATTCTCATTAGCTAATGGGAAAGGAATGAGCCTGCTCGGTCTGATGGGTAGAAGGTGGAGAGAAAGCAATGCAGGAGGGGCAGTTGGAAGATCTGGGTCCCTGGGGCACAGAGGAGGGAAGTGTCTGCCAAGATGCCCGCCTCTCACCCGTCACTGGGCTTGCTCCTGTGTGACCTCACATGCCACTGCCCCAGAAGACCAAGATCAGCAGGTGGTCAGTGGGAGAAACTGGCAAACACTGGACTGTGATGTTTGAGTTGCAGTAAGATGTTAAAGTTGTACTTTTTCATCTGGTGTGCCTGAAAATCTTGCTCCTGATGAATTTTTGCTTTCCATTTTTGAGTGTGTGTGTGTGTGTGTGTGTGTGTGTGTGTGTGTGTGTGTGTGTGTGTTGGTACTGGGGATTGAACTCAGGGCCTGACACTGTCCCTTAGCTTTTTCATTTCAGCTAGTGTTCTACTACATGATCTACACTTTCCTTTCTGACTTTTTGCTGGTTAATTGGAGGTATGTGTCTCACGGGCTTTCCTGCATAGGCTGACTTCAAACTCTGGTCTTTCAAACTCAGCCTCCTGAGTAGCTAAGCTAGGGTTACAGGCATGAACCACCAAAGGCCTCTTGCTTGTTAAGCAGGCACTCTCTCACGCGAGCCACACTAGTACCCCCTTTTCCCTTTGGTTATTTTGTTAATAGTATCTATCTTTTTTGCCTGGGCTAGCATGGAATGCAATCTTCCTATTTATTATGTGTAGCTTGAGTAAAAGGCACATGCCCCTGGCCAGTTTATTGAGAAGTCTTGCTCTTTGACCTCGGCTACCTTTGAACCACAATCCTTCTGAGTAGCTGGGTTACAGGTGTAAATCATCATGTCAAGTCCATCCCTTAGCCTGTGATTGGGGGTGGGGGTGGGATTTAAAAACATAGAGCAGCCTACAAGAAAAGATGGGAAGGAATGAAGATGACTGTTAGACTCAAAGTTAGTATGCTTACTGTTCACTAACAAAGGTTTCACGTGGAGATCTGACTAAACACAGGCTTATAATTGTTCAGCCCAGCCCATGCCATATTAGAAAACAACCCCCTTTGTCTGACTGTGGCATGCATGGTGAACTTTGAAACTATCTTTTAACCTCTCAGTGTAGAGCAATAGGAAGATCCAAGCAAGAATTCACCAAGCTTCTGGTTCTGGGTTTGAAATTTTATTTCTCCACAGTGTCTTCAGACAACTCAGATCTTAGTAGTTTGAATCACATTGTAATCATTGCCACACCACCATCAATAAACGTGAGTTGGATTTTATCAAACAAAGCTTCCCAGAACATCTAGTGTACTAACACAGAATTCATTGGGAGAGAGGCACCTCCTCACCATTGAATTCGGTTTTCAAGGAGCATTTGATGTGACTAGCAATCTCTCAGGTACTTTACAAATGCTTGGAAAAGTCTCTTTATGGTGTAACATCTTGAAGTGTTCTTTTTATCATAACTTATTTTGATTTCATAACCAAAGTCTACATTACCTATTGAAGGGAATTCTTAGTAATGTCAGGATGATGTTTGTTTAAAACATAGAGCTCTGGATCTTCCATGAGTGTTTGAAAGGTAAAGGGAGCTAGACAACTCATGCAATATCATATAGTTCGCTTTTGTGAAAAGACTTTTCTCAGACTCCAGTGTAGACTCTTTGAGATTAAGACCAGAAGTGTAGGGATTGGAGGACATGGGCAGAATCTCTTTTCTGTTTTCTGTCCCCACTGAGTGGAAAAAACAAATGGTTTGGCCTTTATCATTTTGTCCTTACAGCTGCAAGTGGAGAATGAAATGAATCTCTGTCCTAGGAAAACCACAGCATGGTCTGCAGAGGCAAGGAACTTCCCGCAGGTCTCAAGGTGACTTGACCTGCAAGTTCTTCTTTTCCAGGATGTCGTATTTCCCTTTTAGACACCTGCAGATCTTGGGGATATACAAAGGTATGGATACAGATATTCAACTCCAATGGAAAGCACAAGATGGTATCCAATTGGATTCCCTCTGAAGCCTGGATAAACAGTGTCACGGGTGAATGTGGAATGCCAGGAAGTGGGGGCAGAGGGGTGGGTTTATCGATTCATCGCTTCCTGTTATAAACCTCAAGGTAAGACCGTCATGATCACTGATGATGAGATCAACGATGATGTAAATGTCACCAACACGAAGGGAAACGAACTTGGGAAAGGAAAGATGGCCGTGTTAGGGTGCTCACAGCCAGTCCTGTCTCTGCAACACCACCTTCCAAGATCTCCCTTGAAGAGCCCCTGAAGCCAGCTGGAGTTCTGTCTCTATAGCTATGATAAAGAAGTCGTTGAATAATCCACTCCTATCCTTAAAAATTTATACAACATTTGCATTCTCCTTCATAATACATCCATGTTTGTTTTAAAAGAAAATAGGTTAAATTATTTACTTTGAAGCCAAGTTGACTCTCCAGGCTGATGTGCCATGTTTATATAGTGTCTTCTTACCTTTTTCACTGCGGACGGCTCATGGCTGGGGACCCCAGTTTCCAGTTACATATTATAGAATGGGAATGTAACAAAAGTTCCTTCGTTGGTCCATCCAGTCTGAAATAAAAAGAAGGAAAAACTAAATGAAGACCAAGAGGAGCTACTACTGGTCTGTTCTACCTGCCATCTCACTGACAAATAATTCCTCATAACAATACAGCTGAATTTTACTGAGCACTTACTGTATTCTGCGTGATTTACATGCATGATTTTAGATTTCATAATAAACTTCAGATAAACTACTGTCTCTGGTTTATTAATTTTAAAAATCTTCACTCAGGTTTTAAGATATTGGACAAGATCACAAATCTAAGCCAAAATAATCTCTCTCCTTATTTTTTTGGAGGTCTTGGGGCTTGAACACAAGGCCCTTGGGGCTATCCCTGAACCTCTTTGTGCTCAAATCTAGCACTCCACCATTTGGAGCCACAACTGCCCCACTTCTGGAGCTGCTTTCTGTTTTCTGGTGGTTAAGTGGAGATACCAGTCTCAGGTTTTCTGGATAATTGGAGATAAGAGTCTCTCTGACTTTCCGGCCTGAGCTGCCTTTGAACTGTGATCCTCAGGTCTCAGCCTCCAAAGTAGCTAGGATTACAGGTGTGAACTACCAGTGCCAAATAAGATAATCATTTGAACAATGGAGTAAATCCTCCTCCTTCTCCTTCCCCTTTTCCTCTTCCTCCTGCTGCATCATCATCATCATCATCATCATCATCATCATCATCATCATCATCATCATCACATTCACTATGTATGTGCCAATCAATATTCTAGTGCTTTATCTGAATAAATTATTAGGCAGACACTTATCTTCTTCTCAACACCAGAACTTCACACTGAAAAACCAAAGATAAGAACCAGAAAATGTTCTCCCTTTCCTGACACCATACTCTAGGCTGGACCTTCTAAACTGTGGGGCAATCCATGTTCTCTGATTGGAGCGGGGCACATCACAGCCTTTCTTGAGAGTCGAAGGAAAAGAGACAAGTAGGTGTATTCTTTTCTTACCATTGCTATAACAAATTGTTTACAAATGGAATGTCTTCAAACAGCCACTTTCTTACACTAGAGATCTAGAGGTCAAACATTCAAAATGAGTCAGTACAGTTGGCCTCCTTTTGAAAGGAGGCTGCACAAGAATTTGTTTCTTCCATTTTCCTAGTGAGGGAAACATTGTCCTCTTCTTCCTCTTCGGAGTCAGTGATGCCAGGTCTTCATCGAGTCTCCCTGTCCTGCCTCCCTCCATCTGTACACACTCGTATGATTACCCCCATGCATCATCTAGCATTGCCATTTCTAGGTTGCTAGGATGCACTCACCTTTTAGCAATTTATTCCATCTGGTACTTCCTGAATGTGTTTACACAAGTCCCTCTTTAATGATTACATTTTTTTTTTTTTTTTTTTTTTTTGCCAGTCCTGGGCCTTGGACTCAGGGCCTGAGCACTGTCCCTGGCTTCTTCCCGCTCAAGGCTAGCACTCTGCCACTTGAGCCACAGCGCCGCTTCTGGCCGTTTTCTGTATATGTGGTGCTGGGGAATCGAACCCAGGGCCTCGTGTATCCGAGGCAGGCACTCTTGCCGCTAGGCTATATCCCCAGCCCCTAATGATTACATTTTAAAGCATCCTATGAACAGTGATTATTTCTTTCTTTAGGTCTGAGATCACTGGTTTCCATGCTTCATTACAGCAAGTGATTTATTTGTTTTGTAGTCTGGGTTCTTGGACTCCATCCCAGGCTGTGTTGGAATGGGCATTATCAGATTTTCCTAATCTTTGTTTTCTTTTCTATTAGAGAAATGGAACTGGAGTGCCCACAGCTTTCTTTCCAGACACTTCTTAACCAATTGAATTCACTTCCATAATTTTAAAAAAATGTTCTGAAAGTCTATGTTCATTTCAGTTTCATTTAATTTTAGGACATCTTATCTTCACTATGTCTTCACTATTTTAAATTTTAAATTCAATGAAAGTAGCCCTGGGTCAAATTTGACTTTGGTTAAGGCTATAGAAAAATTTTATGAGTAGTCACCATGAGTGACTACTAGTAAAAACAAATTTTCCACCCATGTTAGGATTGGAAGAAAAAGGGCCTACATTTTAAAAATGTCCTTGTTCAGTCCCTAACAATAGTACTTTTCAAAGTTCTGGCCAAATCTTAGGGATTTATTAGAGTCCTAAAATAGAATTCTGAAGAAAAGTTAGAGAGATGGCATTGCTTTTCATGCGAAAGTCAGAGCCTTGTCTTTGTTACCACCTTAAAGAATCACAGACATGTATAACATGTATAAACAAATAAGCTGGGCATTATGATACATATTTGTATTTTCAGTGTTTCAGAGGCTAAGGCAGGAGGATGGGGAGTTCAAGGCCAGCTTAGGACACACACACACATAATCTCTATTGAACTACAAAATTAAGTGATGAATCATACTTGGTTCTGACCCTTCATCTAATTCCTTAAGCCAACAAACTCACCTCTACCCCAATGTATTGTTTTCTTTTAGCTAATTGAACTTGGGGTACATGAATTAAAATGCATCCAATAAAACTGACTTCCTTTACATTATTCTATGCCTTAAGAAACATTCGTGTCAGCAGTAGTACCTAGTCTTTATCACAATACCAAAGGTATCTGAAGCATAACAAAATTGAAGAAGTACCAGGTGTAGAATCTAGGGCTCTGTTTGAGATCTACCCATCAGATAAGGTTTACCATTCAGGAGCCAATTATTCCTGACAGACCACATACAATGGAACTGACAGATCACATGTGATGGAACTGTTACTAGAAATAACATATGAACTCTGGGATGTGAGAGCAGTATCAATGAGAACAGCATCCGCCCCCTCCCTGTGCTGTGGTGAATTTGGCAAGTGATTTTCTTCCCTCTAAGAGGCAGCATGGGAATGGCAGGAATCGTATGTACTTGGCTCAGCCCTGAGCCCTGAGCCCTGAGCCCTGAGCCCTGAGCCTGAAACAATCCCAGGTTCACCTCTCATTAGCTTAGACTCTTCACTTCATCTTCATGAGTCTCCATTTCCATCTTCTTTCCTATGGGACTTTAGAAAACAACAAATCAGAGAACTCTATGAAGGAATGGTAGAGATAAAGTTTGGATCTGAAATACCCTCCAAAGGCCCATGTATTAAAAAAAAAAAAAAGATTCCGGGCTGGGGATATAGCCTAGTGGCAAGAGTGCCTGCCTCGGATACACGAGGCCCTAGGTTCGATTCCCCAGCACCACATATACAGAAAAATGGCCAGAAGCGGCGCTGTGGCTCAAGTGGCAGAGTGCTAGCCTTGAGCGGGAAGAAGCCAGGGACAGTGCTCAGGCCCTGAGTCCAAGGCCCAGGACTGGCCAAAAAAAAAAAAAAAAAAAAAAAAAGATTCCCAGGATGGTAAGGAACTTTAAGAAGTAAGGCCTATGGGAGATGAGATCTGTTAGGTCATTGGGGCATGCCTTTGAGGAGAGGTCTATAGGTCATTGGAGCTCAACCCTATGGAGGAATGGTGCCTTCCCACCTTGAGGTGAGTGATTTTATTCCATCACACCTTCCTGTTATGACAGGCCCAAAGGAAGGGGATCAATCCATCCTGGACTGCAAACCTATAACCCTGTACATACCTGTAACATACTTTCTCTCCTTATAAGCCAATTGATTTATTTTGTTAGAGTGATGAAAAGCTGACTGACATAGGTAGGCATTCGATGCCCGATGTCTGGCTCTTCCATATGTTCTGGTGCCAGATTTTCCCAGGATGACGAGGAGCTGTAGCAATTCAGAAGTGTCTAAGAGCACAGATGCTCATTTAGCATTGCAGGTTTTTATTAAGCAAACTGATAAGACTTATATACTGTAATTGGTGCATGTTCTTTTTGCCTAATGACACTAATACATTTTTATCTTAGTCATTTAACTAACTGGGTTTGGTGATTAGCACAGGCAAGGTTTTAGGGATTTAAATCACTTGTTTGATGTTTTTGCTTTTAGGCATCTTTGATTATTTATTAAAATCGATAAAATCAGCTGTGTCTACTACTTATTAAAACTATAATTCCTTGATTGGCTATTACCAGGAGGGCTGAAACAAAAGGAAAAACTAAAACATTGCATGAATTCTTGATTACGAAGCAAGTTTCTTCAAGGGTGGCCTACACATCTGCACTCACCAAAGCCTGTTTAGACCAAGTCGGCTCTATCTTTAGTCAATAAGGAAAAGGACCAAGTGGGCAAGCATGTGTGCCTCTCATGTTCTAATTTATGCTTTAAAATAAACATAAGTCTGAACAAAGCAATGTGTTCTGGTCTTCAGAAAAGAAATACCAAATACTTGCTAAGACAAGGGGTGAGGGGTCCCCAAACATGTCTCTCATCAGTCTTTCCCCACCTTCCATGTGCATGTCATTTCAGCCGCCACCCCCACCTCCCAAAAAAGGGAAGCCTGTTATGGCCATTGTCTCACAGTGCAGGTGGCACTCTGACAGTTATAGACATGAGGCCAAGTCCTGTGTCCTCTGGTCTTCATGAGCCCTTTAAGAACTTTCGCTTTCAAAGCGGAAGGCCAGATGTCCAGCTTGAAAAGCACCCAGGCCAGCATCCTAAATCATGAGACACCATATGGAGAGAGGAGGCCACGTGCAGAAGCACAAGGACACAATGCTGGACAAGTAACCTCCACTGGTAGCTTTCAGCTTACCCCACCCTTTGTGGGACAGAATGGCCTGGATGAGCTCGGCCAACATTCCTGGTTCAAGCAATGTAAATAATCATACATCACCAGTATTGTAAGTCTTTATGTCTTGAGGGTACACTGTTATTTAACTTCAGCAGGGAAAGGAAAAAAAAAGAAATTGTGCTCAAAATAATTTATCTTGTTAAGGAAGTGAACATCCACTGGCCCAGAGAGATTTGGGAACCTGATGGTGATTAGCAATAAGTTTACAAACACAACAAGCTAACTTTTTTTTTTTTGCCAGTCCTGGGGCTTGAACTCAGGGCCTGAGCACTGTCTCTGGCTTCTTTGTGCTCAAGGCTAGCACTCTACCTCTTGAGCGACAGAACCACTTCTGGCTTTTTCTGTGTATATGGTGCTGAGGAATTGAACCCAGGGCTTCATGCATGCTAGGCCACATTCCCAGCCCACGAGGTAACTTTTGAGCCACAAGCAGCTTTTAGACAAGTGTCTCATGTTCTCAGATGCATGGGCACATATAGACAAACTCTATAAAGTTAACTCAAGCCTATGTAGCACATTACTGTACCAGTTATGAGAATAATGTAGCCTTTCCCCAGTGTTGTACAAGAAAAAGATGCTTTTAGCACTGTAGGAAATAAAGTGCCCAAGAGAAGAAAGGAAAATGGTAGTAAATATATAAAATAGATGCAAATTAAAGCAGTCTAATACCATTATCACCTGTCAAACTGGCAAATTAAAAAAAAATTAATTCCCAATGAAGGCAAAATAAAGACTTTCATTCTAAAAGACTAAAAGAATTTGTCACTAGTAGCTCCTTACTAAAGAATATATTAAAGAATGTACTTTAAGCAGAAGTAAGATGACTTCAGATGAAAGAACTAAAATACAAAAAAAAAAGACAAGAACAATCCAAATGGTAAATATGAGGATGTGTCAAAATGGATTTTCAATCTACAAAACAATAACTCAGATTGCTTCTGTATATGTGAAATTAAATACATAGTACTGTATTAATCACTAAATGACAAGTACTATGAAAGTGGCTAACATTAGAGTTCATAAAGAGGTTAAAATGTTAATATTAGATTTTCGTAAATCAAAGGTAGGTATAGTAACTGTGAATACCAGATGATGTGAGTAAAACTCACACTTTCTAGAAAGAAATGTGAGCTAATACAAACTCTTTTACTCACCTAAAACACCACAATCATGTAAAAAGTCAAGGCAAAGGAAGAGCAAATAAACTGGACAGATAGATGACACCTCTTAATACATCAATAATTACATTAATTGTAAATGCACTGAATAGGCCATTTAAGTGATAAACATCATCTGACCAGATTCACAAGCAAAGCATAAAAAAAAACTAGACATGCCATGTAAAGGAATAAATAGAACGAACTGAAAGAAAATTAAGAGGGAAAAGTATACCATAAACAGGAACAATATAAAGCCAGAAGAGGCACTACGGCTCAAATGGTAGAGCAGTAGCCATAAGCAAAAGAAGTTCATGACTAGAGCACAGGCCTAGAGTTCAAGCCCCAGAGCCAAAAACAAACAAACAAACAAAAAAAAAAAAAACAGGAACACCCTGGGAGCTATAAAGGAACACAAAATACACAGTAACTCAAAACCAATACTGTAACTAATGATAAGAATTGAAATAATAAATGGTTAACATCATACTGCTAATATAGCAATTCAAGATTTATATGCACTTGATAATTTAGTCTCAAAATATATGAGGAAACCAATGGCAGAATTAAAAATGAAAAGATTCATCCACAGCAGTCAAAAAATTTAACCTATCTTTCTCCATTAGTAACAGATCAAAAGAACAAAAGCAGTAAGGATATAACATATTTTAACAACACAAACTGAAGCTAGCAAACCTAATCTACCTAAAGTCTGCAGAACATTGCTCCAAACTACAGAACAATTCTTTGTATCTCATGCCCACATACATGATAGCCATAATTGATCATTGCTCCATGAAGAAAGTTCCAGAAAGTTTCAGAAAATTGAAATTATAAAGAATAGGTTTTTCTGGAGCTCCAGTTGCGCAATCGGTTAGCGCGGTACTTACACAGCAGTACGTGCAGAGAATAGGTTTTTCTATTAGCAATTACATCATTTTTTTTACAGTAAGTAGAAAATCCCCTAAAATTAGATTTTTTTTAAATATTGTCATAGCTTCTGTTTAGACTTATAATGGATAATAATCCTCTTTAAAACAAGTATAAGAGCTGGACAAAGAAATACTAATGCCAAATGGAGGTAAGGGTTGCATTGTAGGTAGGAGAGTTAAACATGATTTGTAGGTTGTCTATTCTTGGTGATTTTATGAATTTTCATAGTCCTTAAAAATTATTTACTTTTTTTTTTTGGCCAGTCCTGGGGCTTGGACTCAGGGCCTGAGCACTGTCCCTGGCTTCTTTTTGCTCAAGGATAGCACTCTGCCACTTGAGCCACAGCGCCACTTCTGGCCGTTTTCTGTATATGTGGTGCTGGGGAATTGAACCCAGGGCCTCATGTATAAGAGGCAAGCACTCTTGCCAGTAGGCCATATCCCCAGCCCCCAAAATTATTTACTTTTTCTAAATTCAATAAGAAGTATACTTCTACTTCATGATTACAAGGTTCATACAATTAAACTGTCATTAATATTTACATTAATATTAAGATTTATTTGTTTATGCTTTCAGTCAGTAATTTTATTCTCACATAAGAGTCTTAAGCCTTGTTTGATGTTACTAAAAATGCATAAATTCTTTGATTAGCAATGCCTTTCCTAGGTTTCATCCTCTCTCCTGATAAATCTATACACCTTTCCAGAGACAGCTCTCTCTTTCTCTCTCTCTATATATATAATATACATATTTTATATGTAAAAATATATATAGGGCTGAGAGTATGGCCTAGTGGCAAGAGTGCTTCACTTGTATGCATGAAGCCCTGGGTTCGATTCCCCAGCACCACATATATAGAAAACAGCCAGAAGTGGCACTGTGGCTCAAGTGGCAGAGTGCTAGCCTTGAGCAAAGAGAAGCCAGGGACAGTGCTCACGCCCTGAGTCCAAGGCCCAGGACTGGCAAAAAAAAAAAAATATATATATATATGTATATATTTACTCACCTAAAACACTACTATATGTGTGTGTATACACACACACACATATATATATATTCAAATATTAGTTGAAAACACATGAGAACAACTTAAAGGACCACATATGAGGGACTGGTTAAATAACCCATATTGTGTCCATTAAAAAAGAAGTCACACAGGCATTAAGAAGAATTAAATAGGAAGTGAGGATGTGGGTCAGAGTGCTAGACAAGACCTTGAGGTCTAGAGCTCAAGCTCCAGTATCAACATCAATTAATTGATTTTAAAAAGAAGAATAAAATAAGTCTAGATTTGCTGATATACTTACTATATGTCTTGGGTTGAATGTTTCTAGTTATAAGGATTTTCCAAGTCTTATTATTTTGTAATTGGTCATGGGACTTGAACTCAGGGCCTGGACTCTGTCCCTGAGCGTTCTTGCTCAAGGCTAGCACTCTACCACTTGGAGCCACGGCTCCACTTCCAGTTTTCTGGTGGTTGCTTGGAGATAAACCTTTCCTGCCCAGGCTGCCGTTGAACTGTGATTCTCAGATCTCAGCCTAGTAGCTAGGATTAAAGGCATGAGCCACCTGTGCCCAGACCCAAGTCTTTCAAATTTAATACGAGTCAAGTATTTCTAAATTCATTATGAATTTCTTTTCACTTAATGATGGTAAAAAGCATCATACATAATTGCAGCCTGTCCAGGTACAAGTGGAATGAGATGCTCCCACAGACTGGACAAGAAGCCAGAGAAAGAATCAGGCGTTCACAGCTCTGGACGACTTGAGTCAGGTGAGAACTCTCACAGGCTGTTCTCATGTTGGCACAGCACTTGAAATGTGTTCCCACCTTCCAATCTCCTGGACTAATTTCCTCTAAGAGGAAAGAACTCACTTACACACTTATCCCTTTGCTAGCAAAGAACAGGGCACTTGAGTTCAAAGGCCAAGAGGAGAAGGCATAATATGACGGTGGCAACTTCTCCAAATAAAACGTGTGCTCTCTGGAACTGGGTGCCAGTGGCTCATACTTGTAATAATCCTACCTAGTCAGGAGCTGAGATCTGAGGGTTTCAGTTCGAAGCCAGCCCAGGCAGCAAAGTCCATGAGACTCTTTTCTCCAGTTAAGCACCAGAAAAACTGAAAGTGGTACTGTGGCTCAAAGTGATAGAATGCTGCTTTTGAGTGAAAAAGCTCAGAGACAGTGCTCTGGCCCTGAGTTCAAGCCCCATGACAGACCAATAAACAAACAAGTAAATAAATACAGTGTGCTATTTGGAAAAGAGAAATGCTAATCATCCTCTGCTTACTGTTATACGAATAACACAGGAAGTATATGCAGAGTAAGTCAACACTTGCATTTTTTTAAAAAATGAGTGAGAATATATATATATATTAATACATATAAAATATAGTGCTTGCAGGGGAGGGGAGGCACTAGAAACCCTATTTCATGGTAACCACAGTTGTGTCTGTCTCCTTAATTTTCTGTTATTCCACAAGATACAATGATTTTTTTTTAAAAAAGTAGCAGATGGAATTTTTTTTTAACGTAGAGCTGAGTGCTGATAGGTTCAGTTTATGATCCTAGCTACTCATGAGACTGAAATCTGAGGATGACAGTTCAAATCCAGCATGCACAAGCAAATTCAAGTAGACTTTGGATTTCAGTTAACCAGCAAAAATCTGAAAGTGGAGCTACAGCTCAAGTAGTAGAACACTAATCTTGAATAGAAAGGCTGAGGGACAGCTCCTAGGACCTGAGTTCAAGACCCAGAATCTGCATAAAAAGAGAGGAAGGAAGGAAGGGAGGGAGGGAGGGAGAGAGAAGGGAGGAAAGAAAGAAAAAACAAATGGAAAGCAATTCTAGAGGGAAAAGGGAATAAGAGATAAGGCCTGTGGTTTTCAATTACAAAAGGGGCAAAGAAATTTAATAATGACAGAAAAAAAAAAAAGAAAAACACCCCTTTTGGCCCTAAAATTCCTTACTGTAGGAATTTGAGTCCTCACTGTGACAAAGTCCCCACCTCAGCCCCCTGGCCTGAGCCATTTCATTGTGTGGCTGGGCACAGAGGGAGCTCCAAAGAAAGGGCCTCATTGTCTAATGGAACAAACCAGCTTGGGCAGAAGCTACCCACCCCCTACTGCACACACACTGCAACTCGGCTTCTGCAGAGTCCAGGGAAACAATGACTTGTAGAAAGATAAATAGTCCAGGGTTATTTGGTCATCCTACGGAGGCTCCAACTCTCTGGAAGTCCACACTGATAGGAAAAACATTGTTGAGTGTCTAAATAATTTGAATGCTATTAGGAGAGAGGCCCAGGACAGAGGAAAGCAACAATGGCTTGATGACAGCAAGCTAACAGTGGGACAGGACTCTGTGGGATGCGATGATTGTCAAAGCAAACAATGGTGATATTGTCCTTCTGGTGTTATTGTGTAATGCTCTAATTTATGGATGAAGTGGATTTTCAAACAAAATAAACAGACTTGAATTTGTTAACTAATACAGTAAGCCTAGAACATTCTGTTATGTGAGAGGAGAAATGGGAGTGTTTTATATACTCCTGCTATTTGCTAAACAGAAATATGTTTATATTTGGCATTGAAGCTTGCCTTTGTTTTTGCTAGCATGTTGAGAATAACTTTCTTCATTTAATTCTGAACACAGATATAAAATGTGGGTGAAACAGGAATATTGTCAATATAGATCGCTATACAAATATGTTATCATTCTAGAAGTTTTAAAAAAAGAAAGTACATGTTACCAGTTAGAAGAAATTCTGCTGTATACTTGTCAATTAATTGAGTCTTATCTGGTGTAGCCTGATGCTGGTCTGATCACAATACCATGATATAACAGTAACTATAAAAATAACTTTCTCTTTAACAAGTAAGCTGTAAATGTCGTGCTAAACTCCTTGGTTTTATTGACACTTGCTTAAAAAGGAATCACTTCTCTTTAAACTGAGTAAACAGTGTGATAAATGACTAGTATGTATACAATTTGTATATGGATTCACCGAACATACCTGGACAAAGAAAAAAATGATAAACCTTTCATCTTAATGCTGAGAAGAGTGTGTAGCATACAGTAAGAGGTACCTGCAGATCTGTGCTGAAAATGTCAATGTTCTATCCTTCTTACAACAAGATACTGTCCTAAGTTGTGAATTCATTTGTCAAAGACCAAAGGAAGTCTCAGAATGAAAGAAGGCTGTGTATTGCTAACTGCATGACCAAGGGACACAGCTGCAGGAAGTGGTAGGAAGTCGAGGGACTGTTGTATTATATTGTATTGTATTATATTATATTATATTATGGATAGTCAAAGACAGCCTCTAGTGGGCAAAAGTCCAATTAAGGTGGAACTTCAGAACTTAAAGTAAAACTGTTTTATGGGTAGGTGTGTCCTATGGTTTGAACTCAGGGCTTAGGCACTGTCCCTAAGTTTTTATGTTCAAAGATGGCTCTCTAGCACTTGAGCCACAGTTCTACCTCTGTCTTTTTGGTAGTTGGTCAGAGATAAGAGTCTCAAGAGCTTTCATGCCTGGGCTGACTTTGAATGGTGATTTTCAAATCTCACAGTGTAAATTTCTAACTGGTCATCAGGTACATTTGATTGTTCATGACTGGTTGCAAAAGGAAAGCTAGCACTTTGTGTATTTCCTGAAATAAAAGCCAGAGTGGGGGTTTTCTGTGCCAGCCACATTCTAGGAACTCATATTCAACATGTTGCATTCGTTTCTTAACGATCCTGATGGATCCTTCTCAGAAACTGAAGGCCCTAATGGGCAGCGTCTAACACCTATGCCACTCCTCTCAATCCTTTTTCTTCTTCTTCTTTTTTTTTTTTGCCTGTGCTGGGGCTTGGACTCAGGGCCTGAGCACTGTCCCTGGCTTCTTTTTGCTCAAGGCTAGCACTCTACCACTTGAGCCACAGCGCCCCTTCTGGCCATTTTCTATATATGTGCTGCTGGGGAATTGAACCCAGGGCTTCATGTATACGAGGCAAGCACTCTTGCCACTAGGCCATATTCCCAGCCCTCAATCCTTTTTCTTTAAACACAACTGTCAGTTAACTGGGAAAAAAACCTCCTAGACATTTTAAGTGAGTCAGTATTTTTTTTAATTCTCTACCACCCAAACATAGTAAATGCAACAAAATACAAGAAAGAAAGAACTTCACCTGTTCGTGAGAATCCACTTGCTAGACTAGTCTACTTTGGTCTTATTCAATCACAGATGGGCTCTCAGGACAAAGCTGTGTTTAATATTTCATGAAATTGGGGTGATGTCAAATGAAATATCACCCTGAAAACATGAGAACATACTTACTGGGAATGGTCTCATGTTTACCATGAAAAATAACCACCTTAAAAAAGAAGCTTCCCAAAGATTCACAACCGTACCACTAGACTTGTCTTGATTTATTAACTTAGGAAACAACCATCTAGAGGGATAGTAGTAGTGGACATGAAAAATTTTAAGTAGAAATTAAATAGACCTTTGGCTTCCTGCCCAGAAAAAAAAAAAGTCAGTCCTTGTGTAGAAAACTAGGCAAAAGATAAAAAAAGATTCCATTATATCTATAATACAATCTTCTTATGGCTTTAGTACAAGTTTTCTTCTCTGCTAACAGAAGTCCCTGCAGAAGGTTTAAACAATCTCAACAATTTCATTATGTGAGCGGAGCTAAATCCAATCATGTAAAAGGGCCTACAGAGTCTTCCCATATGCTCTGCTTCTTACCCTTGCGGTGTAGGGGAAGGCAAAGAACTTGGCTGTCTGGAAACCGAATCTTCTCCAATTGCCTGGAGCACAAATCTTGCTTTGTTGACATCAACTGCAGCTCTCCTGAGGACACACAAAGAGGGGAAGGAGCCATTAGAATTTCTCGTGACCCTGCTGGGAGCCAAATCCAGCTTCACTCCAATGAATGAAAATGCCTGTTCCATGGCCCAAGAAGCTATTTTGTCCATTTGAAAATTAATTAGACCGTAGCTAGATGAGAAACCCTAAGAAGCTTTCACAATGCTCTTAGATGGATGACCCTGGCTGGATTCCCAATTTTAACAAGTTTACCCTACAGCAAAAACATGGCCTTTTGGCTAAGCCAGTGCTACGATTGTAACGCTTTCCTGAGTGATAGCCAGCTGCTAAGCAGAACCTCGCTGGCAAGGAAAGATAGGAAGAGTTGTTAAAACTCTTTCACATGCTGTGGTAACAGAAAAGAGCTAATTTGGCTAATCATTCAGAAGCCAGACTTAGGGGAAATATTAACATCTTATATAATGTCACGATCCACTTTTGATTAAAACTTGAGGGCACAGATAACTTTGATTCTGATAGTACTAGTTGGACCATAGGGTTAGGTTAACTACAACAATAAAACCATAAATATAAATGAAATCTCTCTTTCCCAAGTATGCAACTGCTCATGCTAATGGCTGGCTAACCCCTAAGGGAGAACCTCTAATGTGTAAGATTCTGAGCTAATATTCTTAGAACTGTGTGTGTGTGTGTGTGTGTGTGTGTGTGTGTGTGTGTGTGTGTCCTGGTACTTGGTCTTGAACTCAAGGTCTGGATACTGTCTTTTAGCTTTTTCACTCTAGACTAGTTTTCTACCATTTGAGCCACAACTCCACTTCTGACTTTTTGGTGGTTATTTGGAGATAAGACTCCCACAGACTTTCCTGCCAGGGCTGGCTTTGAACTGTGATGCTCAGATCTCAGCCTCCTGAGTAGTGAAGGATCACAGGCATGAGCCACCTATTCCAGGCTTAGAAACAACTTTTGAAAGTAATCTGTGTACAGCTCCACTGAGGAAAGACCTTAATTCTTAACTAGTTGAGTGAAAGCAGAGCTAATAGGAATTGGGATGATTAATCAATACAGATCCCAGCTACCCTGCACAGAGAAACAAAATTACAGTTGATGTTGAGAGGGAGAGAGACACACAGAGAAAGAGACAGAGACAAGAGGCCATGTCAGCTTGAGTATAATAGAAAGATTATAAAGATCTGGGGAAAACCAGTTCTCCTTCCCACTAGGAATCTATATGAACATGTAGTGATATGTGTATGAACCTACTGTAATTCCTTGCTTTTCCTAATGTATCTCACTATTATAGGACAGCTCTTCCTGTCCTCTCTCGGATTCCACATTTTTCTGAGGTAAGTCTGTGAGGAAAAAGTAGTCTTTTCCTGTCAAACAAAAGTGCTTCTGTCTTGGGGCTGGGAGTGTGGCTCAGTGGTAGGGTGCTTGCCTGGCATCCATGAAGTCCTGGGTTCGATTCCTCAGCACCACATAAACAGAAAAGGCCAGAAGTGGCGCTGTGGCTTAAGAGGTAGAGTGCTAGCCTTGAGCAAAAAGAAGCCAGGGACAGTGCTCAGGCCCTGAGTCCCAAGCCCCAGGACTGGCAAAAAAAAAAAAAAAAAAAAAAAAGGAAAAGTGCTCTGTCTTGTATTTTGACGTTGTTTGGTATTGATATTTCCTGGCATTATTTGCTTTTTGACTATTATCTGTGCCGCTTGTGACCATTTAGCCATATTAGGACATAAATGTTGTGTTGAAGGAGTGAAATGATAAGTTGTAATTACTCAGTGTGTTGCTTGTTAAAAAGAGAAATCTTTATCAATGGAGTTAAAAGGAATGTTAGTAAGGACCTTGCCACTGACATCAACCTCCTCCAGCCATGGCACACCGACAGCCATGATGAAAGAAAGGAAAAGGAAAGGAAACCTTTGATAGGAACTAAAGAGTGGCCCCCTTTCTAACCTTGGTAATCGGTCGTACTTAGAATGTGAGCCTAACTCGTTGACAAGGAAGATGGACAGTTTAGATTGGGATAAAAACCTAGCAAACTGCCAGGCACCAGTGTGCGTGCCTAGCTCCAGGTAGAGGAATCGTATGAAATCCCCTGTATCTTTTGTGTGTTTATTCATTTCTGACACCAGAAAGTCATACCTTTCTAGCAGGTCTAAGCTCCAGAAAATGTCACCTGGTCAGAAATCTTTGGGTGGAGAATGAGTGACTCTGGATTTTTTTTTAAAGGACATTAAATAAATAAATATTTCCCCTCACGCTGTCCACTGATGAGAACTTGAAGTGATCGACAGTAAATCTAAGTCAAAATGGAGTCCCTTTAATGGCGTTAGAGAAGTTGCATTGTCTCTTAGTATGCAGTCATAAAACTTTTCTGGGATGAGTCCTTTTGCAGGGTACATGCCTGGACTCTGGCTCTCTGAAACCCACAGGTGGTGTTGCCTTGGTGAGCAAGGAGAAAGGGTCTGGGCTCTCCTTCAGGCATGCTTACTCATGCCCTTCCAGATTAACCAAGTTGTTCCCCCAGTCATTTCCACGAACTCTACTGAAGCAGCCTCAGTCACTTTGAACTCTGCTCTCATGCACTGTTCACAGTGGTACCCATGGAACAAACAATAGCCTAGCACAAAGGAGAGAATCACGGATGATTCATTCCGGGAATGAATGCATCAATGAATGAGTGATGCTCCCATTTAGAAGTCTTTTCAGGAGAGGGAGGAGGGGCCAGAAGAGAATCATGACAGATTCCTTTTGAGCATATTCTCCCAAACTGACGTATTTCCCAAGAAACACCATTAATGTGAAATGGAAGGTTCCAGCAAAAAAGGTACATTGGATAGCAAAGTAGAAATCAACATTTTTAGAAGTCACATCTGGACCCAGGTTGAAAGGCTGCTCTTTGCATATTTGTACCCTTGCAGCCCAGTGGCGTGCAAATCCTGCCACCTTTTCCTTCAAGCTTTCTCCTGCCTTGCCTGTACCGCCACCTTAGCCGCAGCTTCCCAGAGGTTAGACTCTGGTAGCATTCCTATCTGTACTGCACAAGAGTAAGACCTGAACAGCCCCTACAGGTCCTGATTCAGTTTTCTCTTACGCTTTATGACCTTAAATGCCCCCCCCCTACGAATTCCATAAATGGACTAAGATGCAAATTAAAGAACTAGATCAAACTTACTCAGAAAAGTGAAAGTGTCCTTTAAATGCCACTAGGCATTGCCTTTGGCATAACAAAGGAGTTAAAACATAATTAAGATCAGAAGGCTGATTACAGGAATGTGTATGATTATTTTTATTATTTTTCCTCTTTCTATCTTTGTGATAGGATGTGATCAACCTCTGCCATGCTCCGTTGCTTAGTAGCAGACAGTCGAGTTTTAATTATATACTAAAATAAGCTAAAGAACAGAAAACTGCTTTATGTCTAATACGTATATATCAAGAAAGGCATGTGACAGCATCTAAATTGCTTTGGTGTCTGATAAAGGGTGCCTCTGGTAGGGTTGTCATCAAAAGATCACCAAGAGAGTAGGGAAGTATTATTAATAAAGCTGCTACTCTATTTATATGTCCTCTATTGTTTGTGATTCCATGTTAGAAGCTAGAAATGAATTTTTATCTACCACTAATTTCATCCGGGTTTTTTTTTTCTTTTTTTAATGTCTAGAGAGGGAAAGAAAAAAAAAACTTTTCTCAATTCACCATCAACTCTACACCTCCAAATAGAATTACTTTTACTCATCCAGATTTGCAGTTCTCAAAATATATGTTCTAATAAAGGAATTAAGGAATTAGTCCATTCATTCTTTGAACATTCAACAGAATAGTGCTCTAACAGCAAATTCCAAAGATCTTTGCCCACTTAGATTTGTGTGTGTGTGTGTGTGTGTGTGTGTGTGTGTGTGTGTGTGTGTGCGCGCGCCAGTTCTGGGACTTTAACTCTGGGCCTGAGTGAAGTCCTTTAGCTTTTTCTCTCAAGTTTGGAACTGTACCATTTGAGTCACAGTTCCACTTCCAGCATTTTGGTTGTAAATTGGAGGAAAAGAATTTCCCAGACTTTCCTGACAAGTCTGGCTTCAAACTGTGATCCTCAGATCTCAGTCTCCTGAGCAGCTATTATATGGGTTGAGCTACTAGCACCTGGCTGAGATTAGATTTTTTAAGGGGAGGGAAAGATAATAAACAAGTGAAACAATGAAAAGAAAAATACTGACCAAAACAAGAGTTAGGAAAGAAACAGTCTTACACAGAAAACATCTAGCTCTCAGTGACCAAAAATTCACCATTACTAGTAACTTTAACCAAGGTTGTGAGGGTCTCAGTAAGTACCATGCTAGCAATAATTTTTAATACTGTCATCTTATTCTGATGAATCAGCACAAAATCCTGCTTTGTTGAGCCAAGTTCATATGCTAAACTAATTGCTATATATGTTGAGTATGGGCTGTGGCTCCAGAAATTTGCTTCTGTCATTCCCTCTTATGAAAGAAGGTCAGTTATCACTCTTCAGAATAGGTAAGGAAGCTTGAGGATTTTACCAAGCATTCATGCTTGTTGCTCACTTTGTGTTAAGACAGGATTGATGGAAAGCTCCCCTTCAACTGAGTTGTAGAAGGAAGTTGCATAAGGAGCAGAAGAATTCAACTTTTTTTGTTTTTGATGTGTTTTGTATGAAAGCTTGAGACAGTCAAAACTCCTTCTCTGACTCACTGCCAAATGAATAAAAACTTGTGTTTTTGCTACAAAAACAAAAGCCTAGAATTCCTTGAGGGTAGGATAAAAACTTAAAAAAAATCTTTGCTTATGCATATCATGTTTGGTCAAAATTGCATGTAATAAATCCATGAATAAGGTAGGTAGGTTTATGACAGCTCTATTGCTAAGAGAAAAGGGCAAGCAGATACTGAAAGACAAGAAGAAGAGCTAGGATGATGTGATAAAGGAGCTGATATAAGAGGACTGTTTTAAATAGGGCAAGCAAAGGCCTTAAGACAAATCAATTGCGCTCAGCCTGAAGGGTGCAAGCAAGCTTTCCACATGAAGAGAAAAGACTGCTCCAGGCAGAAAGGAGGCATATTTCAAAACAGGCTAACTTCACACTTTGGCCTCATTTTATAACAAGACAATCCAACTTTTAAGTTTTCCTGGGCTGGAATATTTGTTCTAATCTGGTTTCTTCCTAATTCTTCATTCTCTGAACCTCAAAGCAGGTTACATTATGGTAACTTTTGAGTGACTAAAGAAATCAACTACTATCATCTTGCAATTTTGAGGCTAGTAGGATGAAAATCCAGAATATATGCAATAGTAAAATATGATTTGACATTTTTATTTAGGTGTGTAGACACACACAGGGGATATGTAGAAAGAGAAAGAGAGAGAGAGAGAGATAACCAAGCCAAAACAACTGTGCATCTAGTAAGTCTTCCAAAACACCATGAGCAGTAGAAATAACATGCCAGGTTCAGACAAAACTACTTACAAATTAGGGTATTAAATCACAACTCACATTACAATGATTTGATTTGGTTTGGTGTTCACTGGAATAGAGCCGATCGTATGGAACTAATGCGATGTTTTGTGTGAATGTCACATTAGTTATGCATTTGTTACATGATTTCCATGAGTGCTAGGATGTAATTCATTGGAATAAACAGAGGTGCCTAGTGGAATTAAGCCTAAAGCTAGAAAGAAGAATTTGCCTTTCATTAAAACCTTCCCATACCGTAATTAAGGTAACATTTTATCTGGTGCATTTTCTTAATGAATATCTTACATTGACATCAAACAAAAGAAGGAATCAGTGATGCCATTTATTTCCGCAAATTTCATGTGAGCAAGGATGAGCAGGAAATGAGTGGGTTTTGTCTAAATATTTCATACAATGGCAACAACCTTACTATAGGTGGAGCAGCAAGAATGTGCTTTGTTTCAGAGTCCACTGGCTTCTATTGACCTATCCAGAGGAAGAACTTGACACAAAGACCATGATTGTGTGTCAGGAGCAAGAAGCTCCAAGTACATGCCTTCCTCAAACTCACTAGCTTCCTCATAAACTTATTTATGTCTACTGCTGAGACCTAGCTTGAGGGGACCAAGAAATCACACCTCTCCTCAAGGATTCGAATGTTAGCATTATGTATTTATTTTTGTACTGAGACAGGGACTTTTGAACTCAGGGCCCTGGTGCTGTCATCTAGCTTTTTCTCCTTCAAAGCTGGTACACTCTTCCATTTGAGCCACCATTCATTCCACTTTCTGCTTTTTGTTGGCTGACTGGAGACGAGAGGCCCACAAACTTTCCTGCTCAGGCTGGCTTTGGAATGGAACCCACAATTCTCAGCTCTTGGCTTCCTGAATAGCTACAGATCTAAGTCACTGGTACCCTGCCTGTGGGTTTTATTTGTAAGATCAAATACAGTATCTTTTTTTTAATCTCTCTAACACTTAATGCAATGTTGGGCACACAGTGTCAGTGAGGTTTAAATAAATTGTAACCATTTCCATTTGTCTCTTTTTGACAAAAAGAAAAAGAAAAATCAGATAATAAAATCCCAAGGCAACAGAAATAAGACTTAGTTTTAAAGAAACTAATTCCATATAGTATTCTATTGGATATACCCACTATGAAACCTTAAATGCATGTGCTTACCATGAATTGCAATATATACACTGAAGTGTGTAAAACAATTTTACTCGCTTTCTTTTTCTAAATCAGGATAATTCCTAATCAGGGCTTCCCAACATTTATTATGGAAGGTAAAGGTTCGCCTTCATAGTTGAGGGGTTCCATCTCTTTCCTGTGAGCCTCTGTGTATACTTTGGGGGGAGCCAACAGGACACAGCCACTGAAGAAACAAGGCATCTCATCCTCCGTGTCATTCCTGGTGGCCCGTGTGGGAGGTGGAAGGTTGGATCTCTGCTCCTCTACAAGATCCTTCCCTGATTGTTGTTTCCATATTTTATTTTTGTCAGTCATGGGGCTTGAACTCAGAGCTTGGACACTATCCCTGAGCTCTTATGCTCAAGGCTAGCACTCTACCACCTTGAGGCACCGCACCACTTCTGCTTTTCGGGTCATTAACTGGAGATAAAAGTCTCACAGACTTTCCTGTCTAGGCTGGTTTTGAACTGTGATCCTCAGATTTCAGCATCTTGAGTAACTAGAAGGACAGGCATGAGCCACCAGTGCCTGGCAGTTGTTTCTATCTTTAATTTCAAGACTTAAGGCCTCATGTGACCTTAAATATACTCTTTTTTTTCTAAGGCATCATGCCTCAGGTACTCTCTGCTCCCACAGAATTCTCTGGCATTGTGCTGCCTCCCTACGCGTTAAACTGAGAAATGATAGGGAGAATAGATCTTTCTAATATCTAGTAATATGTCTCCCTTGTGCCTTCTCATCTCCCCTAGACGGAAACTCTTGGAGTCTGAGGCAATCTGTAATGAAGTGTTTGGCGTATGCTTTATGTCTTTTCTATTTCCTGTGGAAGAATTTCTATTTTCCACTTTACAAAAGAATAGCTCTTCCTTGTGACGGAGCTTCACAGAGATGTAGACAGACCAGAAAGGAATCTGTAATATGGAGGGAAGGTTTGCTTCGCATTATGAAATGATGTTCCCCGGTGGCTTTTCTGTAGGCAGATGAGCCTAGAGCAAAGAAAGGAGGTGTGGGGCAGGGCGCCAGGAGAGGGCAGTGACACGAGCGCTTGCTGGGAGCTGCAGAAAGAAGGACAAAGGTTAATGAGGGAATGTTCTCTGTCCAGACCTTAGGGGTCCATGTTTGTCAATACTGTCCGATGGGACCAGTAATCCGAAGGACTAGGGTAACAAGTGCTATAGAGGAGGAGCAGACAGAGAAGAATAATGTTTAAATGGAGAAAACAATACCAGTTGCTGATGCTTCCACCCAGTGAATCACTGAGGGCTTGTGACTATTCGGACCAGGGGATATGGTGGGACATCTTTTAGACTGCTGACATGGGGCCATAAAAGGCCATGCAACTTCTGCTTGCTTTGGGAAGTACTTGTTCTGGGATGAGGCCATTTTAGACAATGGCCGCCATTTTAGACAATGGCCGCCATGTTGGGAGAAACTAAGGGGGCAGGGGAACACTGCAGCCCATAGTCCGAACTGAGCCAAGTCTTTGAGTCATTCCAGCCATGTCAGACTTGAGGGCCAAGGGGCCTCTGGGTGATTCTGACCCTCCACTATTGCAACATTGCCTGTTGGAATCTTTTTAGCTGTAGGCCCCAAAATCACAGAGCTGAGATTAAGACAAAAACCTACTTCCCAGAGAACCCTTCACTTCCTGACTCACAGAATCCTCAAGCAAGATAACATGTCTTTTGTGTCACATCACCATCCCAGTCTGCTTTGTTATGCAGCAGTTAGGTAAGTGCCACAGTCAGGAATCTGAAAGAAGAAAAACACAGGAAAATGGGCCCGTTGGATCATTCCACATTCCTCAGAAGGCTGGTGGGAAGCAAGAAAAAATTACTCTTGCTTGCATGGTAGGAAGTGACAAGCACAAGTCCTCAGATGCATGTTCAGTCATTTAGTCTTTCCCCTGGCAGAGGAAAACCAGGGAGTTTAGCTCAGTGGTAGAGAGCTTGCCTAGCAAACGAAATAAAATACCAGAAAATTTACTGTAAAAGGTAAAGGTTGTTATTTAGTAGCATTTTATAGAGGAGGACCAGGAGGCACTGACAGGTTAGATATCTTGCTCAGTGTGAGAACAGAGGGTGAGCAGGACAGGACTGAATTCAAAGCCAGGCTGCCTCCAATGTCCATATTCCCGATCACAAAACCAAGAGACCAGGTGTGTATGGACCTGAACATGTGAATGAATACGTTCCATGAAGAAACAGCAAACTCGAAGAATGCTTTACACACACACACACACACACACACACACACACAAAACATACACACATTTTAAGATGATGGTGATAGACTTTATCTGTGCACATGGGTCTTGAAAGAGAAGAAATGTAACATGAGTTGTTTTCAGAAAACATTTTTAATATTGTTAAGAAGCAGGTCTATTAATAGAGGAACAGAAAAGAGCATGCCAACATTATCATCTATATGTACATTAATAAGTAGGCAATTGTTTTAACAAATATATACCAGTACCATGTTTAGGAAATCATTACTTTGCGGTGAAGAGTCAAGTACTTGTCTTATATCTTATAGTCACATTTCTGTTTGCTTTCTTTTTTAATTTTAGTCAGTTGTGGTTGAAGTCGGGCCCTAGGTGCTGTCCCTGAGCTTTTTTGCTCAAGGCAAGTGCTCTACCACTTTGAACCATAGCACCACTTCCAGTTCTCTGGTGGTTAACTGGAGATCAGAGTCTCTCTCACAGATTTCCTTGCCCAGGCTGGCTTGGAACTGCAATCCTCAGATCTCAGCCCACTGAGTAGCTAGAATTACAGGCATGCGCTACCAGCACTCAGCTCTGTTTGCATTTTTGACAAAAAATCAAAACAACTATAGTCCATTTTCTGTACCTATAGGATATAGATTCTAGCAATTAAAGTTCATAAATGTTTGAAGAGTTGTGTCTCTGCAGTGAACCAGGCACATAATTTTCTGTCCTTGTCCTTATCTTTATCTTCCAAACAATACAGTAGAACTATTTATGTATAATTCATACTGTATTCAGTCATGTATATAATTTTTGATAAATTATTTTATATGATCAGGTGCACATAGACATTGAGTATATATTATACATACATACACACATATATAATTTAGAGACAAGTTAAATTGCATAGGGGGATGCGAATAGGTTCCATTTCATATGTGGGACTTTACCATGTGCAGATTTTGGTATCTAAGGGGGTCCTGAAATCCATATCCCATGGATTGGGGGATCACCATATTGCTATTTTTTATTAAGAAAATCCATTTGAAAACTTTGTCTTCATATTACATAAAGATGAACTTTGGCTTTACATCTTTATAATGAAAATAATATTTAGACTAAAAACATCAACCAAGATATATCGGCTAATAATAGTTATTTTTGAAAAAGATGACTATTATGTGAAAGAAATCTCTGTGCTATAAAGACAATAGTTATTAACTATTACCTTGTGGAAATAAGCATATTAACCACTTTGCTGATTGTCATACTAACCCAGTGTTACTTCTGTTTTTCTAGCTGATGAAACCATGAGTCACAAAGCTTGTTTGCTCCATTATGCAATGACAGACAGAGCCTTCTGATCCTCAACCCACTGTGCTATCTATGAGTGGTATCTTGAACCACATAGGCAAACAAACTCCCAGAATGAGAGACCCAAAGCCCATCACAGAAGATCTCTGTATCCATAGGATACCGAGGACAACTTGTAGACTCCACCTAGGTTTATAAAGTATGTTTAAGGGGTTGCATAAGCCACATTAAGATAATACTCCTTGAGCAAGAGCTGAGCAAACAACATTCAGATACTATTCTTATTTATTAAAAAGGTAATTTTCAACAACTGTGATAAAGTATGTTATTTAAAAATAAATAATAGTCCTTTAAACAGGTATATGGAAAGCTCAGGAACTATTCTAATTTTTCTCATTTTACCATAAATATTTTCACAATGGGCTTTAGGCCAGCAATATTCTATAGAATGATATTTCAGATCCAATGGTTAACTTTGACACTTGGTTTCTGGTTGGTTTTTACACAAGTGTGTGTGTATGTGTGCAGATGCTACAGTGAGCATATAAGCATAAATGTGCATGTTAAGTGTCACCAAAACAGACCAAGGCTAGTTTATATCTTAACTGATGGCTCATAAAACACACCATATTGACCACTCCCAACTAGACAGCTAAGCAAGTTCTGTCCAATGATTTTAGCTAACTGGAGAGGTCAACATATCAAATGAAGCCAACACCATTACTGATAAAAAAATTTTTTTAGCTCCATTTCATGAAGGAAACCAAGCCAGTAAGAGCAAAACTAGTGATTGAAAACAGGGTTTGCATTATCATACAAGTCTCTCCTCTTCGGATTTTTGACAAATGAAGAAACAGCCAAATATGGCCTTGAGGAAACAAAGAAATAAAAACACCACTTATCCCTGATTGAGATGATATAACCATGATGATTCAAGTGGAAATTTTCTTTTTCTCTGCTTTCTTACTGCAAGCTTGCTTTATTGTTAGTCACCACATTCACCGTGTTGGAACAAACTTCATTCCAGCAGTCATCATCTTAAGTCCTGCTGCCACCAAGCTTCTACCTCGCCCTCCTTCTCTCCAACACTTTTCAGCAGAGCTAACTACGCTGAACGCACCCTAAAGGACTCCTCTCCAGGAAGACGTTTGCAATCCATCCTCAATATTCTCACCTCAAACTATTTCTGCCTGATTTCTCTTTACGTCTTGTTTCCCTCTTAAAAAAAAAAATTTAACTTCAAATTTACAAAACATAACACACCATCTAAACATGTAAATGCCTGTGAATTTTAGGAGACCCACAATTTGGGAAACCATTGCAATCTGATGCCAGAACGTTTGTGTGTGTGCTGGTACACAGAACTTGAACTCTGCACCTCCTGCTCTTGCTTGGCTTTTTCACTCAAGGTTTCTGCTCTGTCACTTGAAGCACACCTTCACTTTCAACTCTCTACTGGTTAATTAGACTTAAAGAGTCTCAGCGGGCTGGGAATATGGCCTAGTGGCAAGAATGTTTGCCTCGTATACATGAAGCCCTGGGTTCAGTTCTCCAGCCCCACATATATAAAAAAGGCCAGAAGTGGCGCTGTAGCTCAAGTGGCAGAGTGCGAGCAAAAAGAAGCCAGGGACAGTGCTGAGGCCCTGAGTCTAAGCCCAGGACTGGAAAGGGGAAAAAAAAAAAAAAAAAAGAGTCTCAGCGATTTTTCTATCACAGCTGGCTTTGAACCACAATCTTCAGATCTCAGCCTCCTGAATAGTTAGGTAAGAGCCACCAGTGCCTGGCTACCAGAACATTTCCTTTTTTTTTTTTTTTTGCCAGTCCTGTGACTTGAACTCAGGGCCTGAGCATTGAGCACTGTCCCTGGCTTCTTTTTGCTCAAAGCTAGCACTCTACCACTTGAGCCACAGCACCCCTTCTGGCTTTTTCTATATAAATGGTGGTGAGGAATCGAACCCAAAGCAGTGAAAAATGGTGAAGTGGGGACTACAGTAGCAGCAAAAGAGTGTCAGTATTCAGCAAGCCTTGCAAATATTAGGTGCAGGACAGAAAATAATGGAAAGCTTTGGTGACATTAAGTATTAGTATGATGGATCCTCCTTATAAATTTCTGGTTAAATGGCCACTCTTGGGGAATGAAAGATTTCACCAAGTTACCACATATTCATAGCCAATACCATTGTTCTCTTTTTCTACAGTGATTCTTAGTAGATACAACTGCATTTGGACTAGTTTTCTTGCTTGTAGAATTTCCAATTTTGTGCAATATGTATCTGTATCACACAACAGTTTTTATCTCAAAAAAGATATGATTTTTTTAAAAAGTTCAACTTATCACAAAAGAAATAAATATTATCTGCTCACTCATAATAATCCCCATAAATAGATAAAATCTGCCTGCAGGTTTCATTCACCAAAGTTAGATACACTTCCTACGGGTTTTGTTCTCTCTTATTCTAAAAGAACGACTATATTTACATGCTTTGTTTGGGAAACACACCAAAATAGTTAGGTAGCTTTTCAACTATTCTTATCTAAACCACAAAGGAGAATTTAATTTACTTTTTTGCTTAAGTGAGGGAAAAAAAAACCTCATTAATTTAGATTACTGTCATAAGGCCAGTAGGAAATAACACAAATTATGAATTATTGTCATTGACTAAAAGGATAAAGAAGAGGGACAGGAAAAGGAGAAGGAAGAGGAGAAAAAAATGCTTTTAATTGTATAGAAAATAGCCTATTTGCATATTTGGTTAAGCTGTCAGAACAAAAGATCCACAATCTAGGTCTTTAAGAAGATAGTCAGTTTCTTTCTTGGCCACTCCCAAATCCAGAGGGGACAGGTATGAGAGCACCCAGACCCTGAGTTCAAGCCTCAGAACACACACACACACACACACACACACACACACACACACACACACACACACAGCTGCTGAGCCAGGCTGAGCAGGGCACCAGTGGATCACACCTATAATCCTAGTTCCTCAGGAGGCTGATATCTGAGAATCGTGGTTCAAAGCCAGCCTGGGCAGAAAAGCCCTGTGAGAGACTGAGAAACTCTTTTTTTTTTTCTTCCTATATATGTGGTGCTGGGGAATCGAACCGAGGGCTTCATGTGTATGAGGCAAGCACTCTACCACTAGGCCATGTTCCCAGCCACTGAGAGACTCTTATCTCCAATTAACCACTCAAAAACTAAAAGTGGAGCTGTGGCTCAAAGTGGTAGACCACAAGCACTGAGCAAAATGAGCTCAGGCCCCAAGTTCAAGCCCTGCCACCAAAAAAAAAAAAAGAAAGAAAGAAAAGAATGAATGCGAGCTGAAACAGCCCCTTTGCAGCCAGAAATAAATTCCTTCTGTTTAGTACACCGGGAATGTCATACCTGTTCCCTCTGGAAGTGGAGCCATGGCTCAAGGCCACCATTTTATCACTTGAGCCACAGTTCCACTCCAGTGTTTTTTTTTTTAAATGGTAACTGGTGATGAGAGTCTCACAGACTTTCACAGGTACACATTTATAATCAATTTGAGGCCATAGACCTCAATTAGACAAAATGTAATTACCTACCCCCCCCCAAAGAACTGCATTCTTCTTCTAATAGATATGCACTATACTCAATTATAGTTTGAATTGTATTAATTAAAAATTTTGTTTTCCTCCTCATATAAGCACCATCATAATACCTGCAACTTTTGGGTCATACAAGCTAAAGTATTTACTATCTGGCCCTTTAGAGAAATACTGAGTGACCCCCATTAGAGTCTGTACTGTACTAACCCACTAGATTTCCTACAAAGTGTAAGGATGTCAACAAAAAAGAATACCATCACTCTAAGGATTGGCCTATGTTTCTAATTATAGTAAAAATTGTGAATATTATTTATTGAGACAGATTTTGTTAATGTAGTGCTGGCTGGCTTCAAACTCACTACATAGCCCAAGTTGGCCTAAAACAAAATTGTGACACCTTAATCTCCCAAGTGCTGGTATTACAGGACTGAACCATGATGACTAATAAAAATTATTTAACCAGGTCACATATCCAGTTTCTATTAGCCAAAGGCCACTAGAAAAACAGGAAACCAGAGGAGAAAACAAAGTTTCTGCCTAACTCAAATCAAAGCATTAAAGTTTAAGCATTGCCTAATCAGGAGGTTCGTTGCTCCACGAGGTATGTTTTCCTTTTCCAAGACATGATTCTGGTAACTCAGAATGGCTTGGATTTTTTTCCTAAGCCCCTAGCAGACATGTAGAAGGTTGGGGCAAGGAGAGAGAGAGTGTGTGTGTTGTTCTCTAGGGCTTCTAAACATAAGGAGAAAACCTTTGTGCCTAGCATCGGAAACAGAAAAAGGCAAGAGGTTGCAAGAGGAAGCCAACACAGGCAGAATGGACAAGTGACAGCAGGGCTTCCCTGCTTGAGGGCTGCTCCTTCCCATTGTTGTTAGTCAGATTTCTTAAGCACTGGGATCCGAGGGACAATGGAAGGGGGAAAGGATTCATTTTGCTCAGTTTCAGAAATTACAATCCATCACTGTGGGAAGGGTTTTGCACAACAGCTCACATCCTGGAGGACAGGAAGCGGAGTGGATCAGTGACAGGAAGAGGACAGAACAAGACTGAGTCCCCAAGGGATTCCTCTTCTGATCTATTTCCTCCAAGGTAAGGCTCCACCTTCTAAAGGCCACCAGCACTTAATAGTCTATTCAAATTTTAAATCCATCAGAGATAAATCATTAATTAGGTCATAACCCTCCAGTACAGATATTCTCTCACAGACACACCCAGGTTAGCTTTGATAATATCCTAGGTGCCTTTTAATCTAGTTGTTAGAGATGGAGATCAACTATCACATCTTTCCAGATGTGTCTGGTCCAACCTGGTTCAATGGACAGAAGTGGGATTAGACAGAGCCTGTTGGTGTCTCGGACCCTACCAATAACATCTGGTCTAGGATTAAGCATACTGGCCAATTTGTACCAGACTCAGAGAAGAGGAATGCTTTTTGTTTCCAGACCAGTTGACACACTGTAAAGATTTGAGGCCACCAGACATGTTGCTACTTCATTAGGAGTCTACCTAAGAATGAAGCCAGCAAGAGGGAACTAGAATAAGAGAGAGCATAAAGTTCAATATATTTACAAAGTTGGCCACTTAAGTATCTGAGCTTGCATTCTGATGTCTGCCCCTGAAGTTTTGCTTCTTAAAGTAACAGACTAGTTCTTTACAGGTGTAAGCCAAATAGAGTTAGTTTGGTTTCTGCCTGTGTAAGTGAAGCTATTCTAAAAAGCCAGAGAGCCTTGGAAATGATTGAGGTGTGCTTATGTCTATTTAGAGGAACATGTGCTTAGTGAGTCCTCTGAGTTTCACAACAAAGCTGAGACTTGGAAGGCCTCAGCTCTGGCAAGAGGACTTAGTGAGGGGTAAGAGCTGACATGTATGAAGAACTAGTAGTAAATAAGGAGGAAGAGAAACATTTATGGGAACTCCTGTTCCTCCATTTCTATCACTTCGTGGTTAAGAAAGAAAAAAAAAAAGGATTACCAAATTTATCTGAGAGGACCAAAAGTTTGGCAAAGGGTAAATGCAGACTTGACCCATCATGAAATTGACATAAGAACATCTGTTGTTTGGCCTATCCATCATCCTCTTCTTCTCTCTTGGGAGCAGTGAAGGCCTCTAGTATAGGGGAACCCCTCTTCTTTATTCTTAACTATCCACAGGGTGAAGCTAGCTGAGGGTACACATGACTTAGACCTGGTTAGCTGGTATGGTGCTCTTTAAGCCAAGTCAATCAAGTAGGTGTGGTAAGAACTAGTATGAATACAGGGACTTTGCCATATCAAAAGGGAAATAGATGCTGGTTTGTATTCCACTGGATTCTGAAACTGTCAAAGGGGTCTCATGAAGAAGATCCACCTGCAAAGAGGACAAAGTTAGATAAGTAGTGACAGGCAGCTCAAGTGCCTTCTTTGAGCTCTTGAAGTCAGGAATACATGAACAGTTACCATCTGGACTCTACGTTGCTATGAACTAACACATCCCCCCATTCCTCTCAAGAGACTTTGTTCTCTTCATCACTTATTACCAGGAAAAGAATATGGGTTCCAAAAATATATTTTAAAAAGATATTGAGTGAAGTTTCTGATATACTTGGCCCATCTCTTAGGGCATGTTGCTGTTATAAAGATATATATGTATATAGACAAATAATTTAATTATTGACAAATTATCAATACAATTTTTCCTAATATCTTTCCATGAAAAATGAGAACCTACAGTGATAAAGCTGCTATTCTATAGCCAAGATCTCTACAGTATATCCCAAATACATAGTTGTCTACATTTAAAGGTGGAGGAAATACTTAATAAACTCTTTCAAGTCTTGCCATTTACAGAAAAGATACATTGAACTTGTGAAAAGCCAGAATTAATATTCTCATTGAAAATAAAAACATGCTACTTTTAAAATTCAGATTTTTCCCTCCCTTCTCTTTTGTCTTTTCCTCTCCCTCCTTTCGTTCCCTCTTCCTTCTTTCATTCTTTTCTCTTTGTCTTTTCCTTCTCGAGTCAGTACTGGGGCTTGAATTCAGGACCTTGTTTGTCACTTGCCTTTTTCTGGTCATGGCTGGTGCTCTATCACTTAAGCCACACCTAGTTAATTAGAGCTGAACCTCAGGGGTTTATCTGCCTAGGCTGCCTTTGAACCTTGATTATTAGACCTGAGTAGTGAGGATTAACGATGTGAGCCACTGGCACCTGGTCCAAATAAGTTTTAAGATAAATACTTTGTGGAATGAGAATTTAATCATTTCATTGGCAATGAAGACCTAAACTAATTTCTAAAGAAATAGTATTTTCCCCCAGCACCAAAGGTCTTTACCTTAGAATCCAAATATATGCATACTTACCTTAATATGGAAGGTGTTATTTTTATAACATTAACAGGTGTGCCCCCAACACACATAAGATTAGAAAACATCTCTTCCAAGTCCTGAACACTCTCAAGACACATTTGCATATTTTAGAATGTGAGAAGTCTTACAGTTAGAGATAACTGCTCAAATTTGCTTAGCCCAGCATTTCCCAAAGTTAACTTTTCTCAAGATTAACTACAGTGTTTCACACCACCATCCCAACTCCAAACCCCCATTCCTCAAAGCAACTTTTGGAACAGCTTGTGGAACTAGCTCCATAAAGCAAAGTTTGGGAACTCTTAGTTTAGTGGTTTCTATCTCCACAGATTTTGCTGTCTGAATAATATATAAGGAGTTCTGAGTGACAATTGCACCCATTTGAATATATCTTCAACCGACTCCATAATTAGAGATTTAAAATGCAAATTTTTTCAAAAGCAAACTGTCTTTACCATTTAGATGTGTTGTTAAGATTTGATTTTTGTATATACTCATATCACTTTCTAGTATATCTGGTATAGGTAAGAGGATCAAAAGACTGATAAATATTGAACACAAGTATGATTATGTCAAAATTTTATGTAAATAGAAAGCTTTTGATATGTTTGTGATGAAAAGCATCTCCATATTTTTTATCCTCTTTGGTGTCTAGCCCTTGGGACACTGAAAATTTTATCACTTGTACTTTGTACACGATGTATAGTAGGAATTCATTTTAACAGAGGCAAAGAACCAAAGCCATTGTTATCATGGCTTAGATTGGAAACAAAGAACCAAATACATATAGTGAATACTCAACTTCATCATTCCTCTTAAAGAGGCTTCCCTTATGTGACTTGGCCATGCATAAACCTTGGTATACACAAACCAATAAAAACAAGGTACATTCCTGTTGACTGCATTAGGCAGGTTGGCTCTTTAGCTGCTGTTTCCAAGGGGCCTTGAACTTAAAGTGAGAATGAAGATAAAATCCTGGGAAACATTTCAACATGGACAGGAAAGTGAACAGACACGATACAGTTAAGATATCACATATAGCTGCATAGTGTCCTGGCATATCACAAAAAATTCTAAAGTTTAATTCTGCAAAGAATAGAAATGTCACCAAGGCATATTTTTCTGAAAATAATAGTATCAGATAATTATTCTTATGGCCAAAAAACATCTGTAGAGTACAAAGGGTTGATGTGATGGAACTTGTAGGTCATTGGGGTTGAGGATATGTTTTTTGAGTGTGATAAATTTAAAATTATTGTCTAAAATATCCTAACCCCGCATCTCAAAAGGCAGCAATGTCCTCTTCTCCAGAGTAGACAAGTGAATTCCTGTTACTTTGCTAATTCGCAGAAATATTGTTATTATTTGTGGTGGTGCATGCCAGGTGCGGCCACACCATTGGTCCCCACACAAATCTTAGAACTACAATATGGTAGTTCTCCAAATATGCTGTGCAGACCACTGCTGATGGCATGATTTTAAAAACTCAAGGGACTTTGTTTTCTATTTCAATCATTAAGGTGATTGTGATGGTAAGATAAAAACAGCTACCACTTACTGAGTAATTCCTATGGGTTGCCAAGTGAAAATACTAGTATTTTATCTAGACTGGTCTTCACAAGACTACTGTGTGGTGTAGATGTTTCTATCTTCCATGAAAGAATGAAAATTAGGGCTCAGGGAGGGTAAATGAATTGGGCAAAGATTCAATCTCAGGAAAGGTCCATGCTTAATCATTTTCTAGACTGTCTGTCCCTATATAGAAATACATGCCAGGGTCTCACTATAATGCCCAGGCTAGTTTTGAACTCATGATCCTCCTGTCTTAGCCTCCTGAGAAGCTGCTATATGCTTTTGAGCCCAACTGCATATAATTTTTGAAAACGCAAACTGTCTTAATAAAAACTTTAATAAATGTGTATCTACAGACATGAAATAAAGTCACTCTCATTCCACGTGCACTATCAAGTTGATTGTTACCTAGCAAACAAGAGGCAGACATGTCCATTCGGATATAACTGCATATCCCTTGTAAGATGAAAAGCCTCAGCTTTCAGCTTACCTGCTTTTAATTTTGCCCAGAAAACTCTCCTGTTTGGTTAGGAAATCTTCCTAATCTTTACATGAGTTTAAGACTTCACACAGTCATATTTCTATGGGAAATATAAATAATTCAAATAACTCTGAAAAAGAAAGGCCTCAATTATGATATATTATAATTTAAGAAAAAATTAAAACTTCAGAAAAAGTTGACAGATTAGAAGCATTACAGGAAGTTTCTTGCTCACTCTCTCCAGAGGTTAAGCCAGAATATATTTTTTTAAAAGGGCAGAAGTTTAAGGTCTAGCTAGGGAATAAAGGCATGTTTTGTCTGACACATCCCAATTCAAATCCAACATTTATCAAATGAGTCTTAAGTACTGTATTTCTTTTTAAAAAGCTAGGAGCTGGCAGGCTGGGTATATTAAGCCTTCATTATTGTAAATTTGTATTTTAAAAACCCAATATCTTTTCTGTAAATATGCAAGGATTTCTCTGACAATTTCTCTTTTTGTAAAGCCACCTCTCACTGAAACATTTTAAATAAAACTCTTATATCTAAAATGGATTCTTGACATTTGGGAGTTCAAAATCTCCCCAAATTCAGAGCAAGGGAAAAGCTGCATAATTATAGTTCATTTCAGTGCACATCATAAAGTAATGAAAAAAAGTTCCTATCCAAAAAGTAACATCTTAAGACTGGCATTTAAAACAAAAAAAAAATTACTGATGGCCTTAAAAAAAAATTCATGCAGCTGGGTGCCAGTGGCTCATGCTTATACTCCTAGCTACTCAGGATGCTGAAATCTGAGGACTGGAGTTCAAAGCCACCCTGTTCAGTAAAGTCTGTGAGACTCTTATCTCCAATGAACCAGCAAAAAGCAGGAAGTACAGCTGTGGCTCAAGTGATAGAGTACTAGCCTTGAACAAAAAAGGCTCAGGGACAGCACCCAGGCCTCTAGAACTGAAACAAAATAAAACAAAACAAACACACCACCACCACAATAAATAGATACATAAATAAAAAACATGCAATTTGCTATTCACTATATCAAAAGAAAAATGTACACTACTTTTTAAAAAATAAAGGCAAAACATCATTCAAAACAGATGTGAACACAACTGGCCACCACATGAAAAACCAAATTCTTTAATGAGGCTATCGAGAACAACAGTTCCATTATTTCATTGGATACATTAATATCAATCCATAATATACAGTGCTATGGACCATACAGAAATTATTGCTGCTTCTAGCAGCCCATGAGTATCGTTAATATTACAGTACCAAGCGTCCACAAGAGACAGTCATTTGTCATTTTTATCAAGAAATAGGGTTTGTTATATTGTTAGCAACGTCAACTTTTCCCCAGTGCATTTGTCAAAAATATTAATTAAGTGCATTCCTTTGTGCTTTATTGTGTATCTTTTAACATCCTAAGTATTTATTTGTTCTTATTGCTTTATTGTTTTAAAAAACAACCAGAAAGAACTTTGTCATCCTCTAGATAAGACCGGGTTGGTTGTATAGGTTTTATTTGGCAAAGTCAGATAGTTTGGTTTTTCCATTGCCTTACCCAGAGGCAGATGAACTATTTTGGTATTTTGGTCGCTCCAAAGGGGAGGCCCAACCCTGCATTACAGTTCTGCACCCAGGGATGAGGGGAGAGGTATGGATCCTTCATTACAAACAAGCCCAAACCACTGTCTCTTGGCTTAACTAGTCTCTGAATCAAATCCACACTCTGTTTGGCAGAAAAGAAATAAATAAAACCACCCCCAAGGTTGCATCCTGTGGTTGGTCACTTGCCTAGCCCGACAGCTGTCTCTCTGGAGGACAATCACAGGAAAGCAGGTGACGACAAGCTTAGAGGCTGCAAGACTCAGGGTAGTGGTAGAAGATGCCATACCTTCCTCCACAAAGCTTCCTGTACAGTTGCTCCACCACGGCTGTCTTCTCTGGACCATGGGTGAGTCAGCTTTGTGAAACTTTGCTCTCTTGTTAAAAACCCTCAAGATCAGCTAAGGAAAACTACCTTCATAGTGTCATGATCTTCAACTTGTGCATCCAGTCCCCTCTCCCCCATATAAATATGAAGAGAAAAATAGACAATGCTATGATTGTATCGATGAACACTATGGTACAATTAGCTGTTCATGCAGATTTGCATTACTAGTCTAGGAAAAGAGCTATACAACTAAGGGGGTTGAAATAATGGGAAGTTATTTTCCCTACCCCCTTAAGTAATAAAGCTATAAAACTGAAAGCATCATCAATGTTTCCAAGGATACTCATTGCCCAATGTGCATGGGATCTATGCACTTGATAATTTCCACCTAGGCCATCCATTTAGGCATCTGACAATCGCTTCTCTCAAACCCTTCCATCGTCCGTCATCAATTCACATTAGACATTTAAACACTTTTAAAAAACCCTCCTGAATAAGATTTTCTGATGAAAGAAGTTGGCACTCTGTCACTAAAATATATTTCATATTAAAAATATCTGAAGGAAAAATTGGAAGCTCTTATATTGTCTACATAGGCACCATGCTACATGTTCCTTTCACTACAGATACCATCGTGTAACATTCTCTGACTTTATAGTTCAGTCAGTGCTAAGCCAAAAGAGACTACTGCTACATTTTTAAGGCACTTCATTCTGAATGGATATGCTTTATGTCACTCACTACTCAATCACAGGCTGCTACTGAGAAATCCCATCCAACAGCCTGGCTTGTAACACTATAAGTTGTCTGTATAAAATATCTAGGCTTGATACCTGTAACACTACTGTTATTGCATAGGGCTACACAAGTAGATAATGCACCAAAACTAACTTTACAACATGTCTGCTTGTTAAGAAACTTGTTAACAAGTAACAGTGATTTGCCAATATAGTATTTCTTTTTCTCTCTTAGGAAAAAAAAAAGATCTAGCAAGTTTGTTGCAATAAACCCCAATTTAAATGGCCATAATGGATGTAGTATCGCTTTGGTGGTTATCAGTTTCCAAGAATATTGCTATCTTCGTATCCTAAAAATAAATATGTAAGTGTATTTTTCTAGAAAGCCAGGTTGAAACCTATTAATACTACATCTTAAGTATACTGGAAAACAGTATTTGAGTGAGATTGTAATGTACAAAATATTTGCAAAGCTTGCTTAAATGCAAGACCTTGCAGAAAAGTTTTCTTTCTTGGGTGTACAAAGAATTCAGAAAACCACCAGTGAGCTGTAAAAAATATTGAAAACTTGCTACTTTAAGATGCAAATTCTTACAAATTAATACAAACACTGAAAAGAATGATGATAATAAAGAATCTGTACAAATCAGATGACTAAAACAGAATTTAAAAATAAAAACAGTAAAGCCAATTAGAAATATGCCCAGTTCAGTTTTCTTATCAAAAAGCAAGAAAAAGGAAATTAAAAAAAGAAGGGAAACTTTCAGTGCTCCTCAATATTTTACTTTGAGAGGACATTCCTTCCCACTTCAAAATAAAATACATCTTATGAAAAAGTTGGATCACACTCATTAAAGAGAACTGTAACTGTACCACATAAAAGAGAGAAAGATTGGACCATATCTCTAATCTTCAGAGCCTTGGTCTAGCTCCCTTCCATTTTGGTTAGTATCAGTTACATATTCTAACCAGACAACCCTCATGAAAATGAGTGATTTTTTTGTCTTATACAATATACTATTCTGTTAAATAGTTTGCAATGTAAAGACTAAATGATACGAGAATGAATGGCACTGTGTCTTTAAGGCAGTACCAATGAATCAATACATTTATAAACTGGAAAAGGGCGGCTAGTATGGGTGTCTTTTCCTCTTTTTCTTCTTGTCCTTTTCTTCTTCTTTTTGGGGGTGGGGTGGGGAGCGGGGGTTGCCTTACATTCTTTCAATTAAACTTTACATGTAATTGCCAAAGAAGTCACAAGCATAAAAATCTCAAGCCAAGTTTTCCCCTGAATAATAATAATAATAATAATAATAATAATAATGCACACAGACACTTCTTTGATGCAAAAATCCTCTTGCTCAGAAAGCTCCTGTCTGGAGAGTTCATTTCACAGATACTGCACACTTTGCTGTACAATACTTTGGAGGCGTTTGTAGCTGTAAAATAGGATATACAAGTCTGTTTCACAAAATTCTAAAAATAAAATATGTCCTGGGCTATCAATAAAGCATGAAAAAAATTCATATTAAAGGAAAATTATCAAGAGAACCCTTTCAGGTTAAGTTATGAAGTCTACTAATGAAGAAACAAGGAGCCGTCTGGGATGATGCGGGGTGGCGCTAACACGCATGCTCAGTTTCTTCCATGCTCATACTGCTCCTCCGGCTGCTGGCTTTGGAAGCTCCTGGGGAAACTGAGGAGAGGAGTGGGTCGGTCACGCCAACAGGGGAGAGGGTATCGTCCATCAGGATGTCTTCCAGTTTGGAGCCCATTTTTGTGGGGACGCTGTAGGCTGGGTTGCTGTCAGGCCTGGTCCCGAGGCTGCTGTTGAAGGTGATGGTGCCGTCGGTGAGATCGAGGGTGGTGGTGCAAGTCAGCTCTGCCTGGTGCTGCAGGAGATCTTGGCTGCAGTTCTCAAGGACTGGTTCTTGCTTGATGATCCGGTTCACCAAGTCGGGAGAGCAGAGACCCGTGGATGGGATGAGGGAAAGTCCGTGGGCTCGAGCCTGCATTTCAAGCTCCTACAACAGATGTCAAAGGCAGACGATTTAGTGGGTAAAGCACAACATGAGTGGGCAAGTATCTCTCTTGTACAGATTTCCACTTCTTTGGATATATGTCCGAGAGTGTGACACAGGATCATCTGGTAGTCCTACTGTCAAGTTTCCTGAGGAACCTCCATATTGATTTCCATAGTGGCTGGGGTAATTTACATCGGAACCAAGGTACCAAGAGTGTATGCGGGTGCCTTTTCCCCTGCAACTTCATTAGCATTTGTTATATGTTTTCTGGATGCTGGTCATCTTTTCAATGTGAAACGATATGTGTATGTGTTTATATATTATATAATTTGTATATGTATATACACATTATGTATAATATAATAGAGTATTCATCCATAAAGAAAAACAAAAGGATGCCTTTTGCAGGAAAATGAATGGAACTGGACATAATCATGTGGAGTGAGACAAAACATGCTCAGAAAGACAAATGTCACATGTTTTCACTCATATGCAAAATCTAGACCTAAAATCAAAATGATAATGATAATAATAATACATGAATGAATGTAAAACAGGGATTCTTAGGGGGTGAGAAATACAGCAAATGTGAGGAATGGGACAGGATGTAGGATGAATATTCTAGAATATGTATGGAAATAGCAAAATGAAACCCACCCAACACTATTACAAGAAAGGAAGAAGGGGGATAGATTTAGTATTTATTTTACTTTTCTGGTGATTCTGTCTTATGTATGATGTATTCACATGTATATCTTCAGAAGGGTTGGAAGAAGGTGCAGAACTTGAGGGAAAAAGGGCAAAAAGTGCAGCAGTGGGGTTCACTGGACACTGATATGAACGGACACTGATATGAACTATACAACTTGTGGGTAGAGATGGGAGAGGGAGACTGGGGGAGGGGAGGGAGCAAGGGGCACTGAACAAAAGGAAATGCACTCATTACCTGACTCATGTAATTGTAATCCCTCTACATATCACCTTTATAACAAAATAATTTTTAAAAAGAAAGAGATGGGGTGAATTTGATTAAAGAACATCATATATATTACAAAGATGCCCCTTTGTAATAAAAATTTTAAATGATTAGCTAACGATAGGAAGAAACATAAAAGAAATGAAACTGTATATTTTTTGTCCTTTTGGTAGTAGGGATTGAACTCAGGACTTTGCACTTGCCCAGCAAGCTCTTTGCCACTGAGCTACATCCCAACCCAACAAAAGAAAATTAAATGCAAAGTAATAAAAGACAAGTATTTAGTAAATAGTAGCACAGTTTCACAGTCTCTATGCTGTACACTGAGATACTGCCCTGAAGATACTCAAAGAGTTCGGAGAAGATGAACAGACAGAGAAAGGACAGGTGACTATATCAAAATATTCAAGGCACATATGTGAAAATGGAATCAGGTAACTGAAGGGGCAGGAGAGATTGGGAGAGATGGTGAAGAATGATGAAAGGGTTGACATCGATCAAGAGGCTTTGTAATCACAAACAAACATATTGAATTGAAACGCATTTGTATAACTACTTACAGATACTATTTAAAAAATTGGACATTGAGCCACTGCTTTTGTGGGGGGAAAGGGCACTGTGGCTAGGACCACATGAGCATCTGCACAGAACAGGAGGCAAGGCTCATGGTATGTAATCTCAAATACAGCCTAGCTCCAGTACTCAGTGCAGTGCCCCGCAAGCACATGGATCTCGTTCATAAGTACTGTAGTTATTTAAAAAGTAAAATTTGAAATGCTACTTTTCTTCCAGGTTTTATGCCTTACTCCTCCCCCTCTTCCCAATAGCTACTAAGCTGTTAAGGCCTAAATGGTCCATAAGTTATTCAGAACTAAGTAAAAAAAAAAAAAATGTCTCTTTTGGTCTAGGAGGAATGCCATGGGGGAAAAAAATCACTAAAACCCTAGGGATACCCAGAAGTAAAGTTTGGTTGATATGGCAAGCCTTGCACATGGTAACATGACAATTGAAGTTCTAGAAGCATCATTTATCCCATCTCACCATGGTAAAGGTAATCATTGAATAAAAAAAAATCAACAATGTAGTTCTCATGCATAAAATGAATGCTTCCCTCCTATACTTTCTTCACCTTCCCTTTTTTGTTTTATCATGAGCTAAACTGTGCCCTTCCCAAAGCTCGTTGTTGAAGTCCTAACTTCAATAGATGGTGATGCCATTTTATTGAGAGACAGCAACTTTAAAGATGTGAATTATAAGATTGCATTGGTTGATCTAACCCAACAAGACAAGAGTGGTGTCATAAGAAGAAGAGGAAAGGCCATGAAGAGAAAGTGGTCCTTTGCAAGCCAAGCAGAGGCCTGAGAACAACCAACCTGCTGACATGTTGACTAGAGCTACCAGCCTCCAGAATGATGAGCCAATAGCTTTCTGTTGTTTAAACGAACTGGTCAATGGCACTTTGTTGTAGCAGCTCTGGTTGATTGATATACTTCCTAATGCTCTAGGCTGCCCCCAGGACTTCATTCAATACGCATTCAAAATAAGCTCTTCCTCTTTTTCTTCTCTATGTATCCCTAGACACCCCTAAGATGAAGCAGGGGGATGCAATTGATCCCCAATAAGCATAGGGGCTCTTTATTACCAATGTAATCCACATATGTGATGCAATAGCATACAAAAACATTTGAATGAAGCCCTTGGGACCTATTAGAGAAGTACTGTCCTTATGATATGGCCTCTTAGCCTTTGCCCACTAACCTAGAAATGGAGGTATCTTAGAAGTCATTCTTAGTCCGTGTTTTCTAACATGGATCTGTGATCCCCTCCTCTGGATGACCTAGAAGTACAGGATGTCATGCTAGTACCTCCATGTTCCCTTACACTAGCTCCAGAAATATGAGTCTCTTCAGACATCATTTTAAACCCTTGGGCTGTTTAATAAAATGGCAGTTCCTCTGATAATAGGGCTTCCTGCTCCTTCTTCTGTGACAATTTCTGTATGCATCACTTAGATTGAAAATGAAAGCAAGCCCTTAGGCCCAAGCTGACAACAGGGGATCTTGTAAGGACGCCCAACAAGCTAATAACAATAGCACCCCTGTACACTCTGATTGTCTTTTCTAAAACCAGATAAACCTATTCTAGTCCTTTACTGTTTACTGAAAAAATGTTTGTTAGCTGAATAAAGCAGAGATTTCCAAATAGAAAGGTAAATCGGTAGCATTCTACCTTCACCGTCCAAAGAGCCTCGCTAATTAACAGTGTTTTCTCCACTATGTGGATATCCTAAGGCAGCCTCACAGTCATGGGAAACAAACCAAGACGTCATCACTGAGGAATTTCCAGTACACACATTTCACAATATTCCTCTTTCACAGGAGTACATGGGTTGCAAACTTGAAATAAAAGCAAATCAAATTTCTCTTTGAATATGCTTCTTACATTTCAATACTTGTATAAAAAAATAACACATTAATATCAGCTGTATTTACAAATGGGTATAACAAGTACCAGTAATTAAATAAATGCCTACCTATGGAAGAGATAAAACATGCAACAAACAAGAAAAGCCAAAAAGGCGGTGGAGAGGGCAAGAGGGGAAACGCTTTCCAAATAACATGGAATCATGACTTCATCATTGAGATGCTAAGGGCAGCATGACATTTAAGCCACCTTCCACCTTCCAGCCCCGTGGCTGAGGATTGCCTCAGCCATGAATGGGAGTTCTGTGGAACAATGGGAGGCCCGGACACCATTATTATGAACCAAGTACTCAATTCAGAAAGTTCAGTATCCAAGATAAATACCCCAAAGGGAAACACAATGGGTCTAAGGTGTCAAGCTTTGTACAGCTGTTCCATAAAATAACTCTGAATAGTGACATTGAGAACTGGAGAGGCAACCTCAGTGCTACAGTATATCTATAAAAGGAGGTCCATCTATTCAAGAAGATAGGGTCACTGACTCTTACAGGTTAGCCAAAGGCTACAAGTGACCTAAAACTAGGCTTGGATGGCACACTGATCAATGGCAGAGTCAGCCCTTGCCAACAACTTCAGAGGTGCTGAAACCCAGCATGAGAGGTCGAGTGCTAAGAGCCAATTTTCTAAAGGGATTTTTCCTCATCTCTGCACACTGGTGAGCATGGAATAGCAGATGGAATGACAGGCCAATACACTTATTTAGTATTTGTCTGTCCAAAAGTGGATCATTTAAATGAAATGTATGTATGGCATAATCACAATATGTATGGTCAATTCCAATAACTATATGCTGCTTTCCCCAAAAACATGGGTGTGACTGTTCCTTACAGCCTACAAATACTAAGGCATCTTTTATTTACCCTAATTATTGTAGCTATATTCTACAAAGTCAATGGAAATGCTGAATTAGTGATCACAGAATCATTATTTGGGGGGGCGGGGAGGCTAGGTTCCCCTGGTCACAATATTTTCATCAACAATCAACACACAGTATGTACATACATATATATTCATATATTATATTATATTATATTATATAGTTTTCTTCCATAGCTTACTACTGTTATGTTGCTATTATATATTTCTATTTAAAGATACATTTTAATATATGCTATAGAGTCATGAATAATGAGCACAAAGACAACAGAATTATACCTCCTGCTTGAATGGAGTTTATCTAACACCTGTGTTTTCTCTGTAAGGCACAACACAGTCCTCTTGCCCTTAGCAACAATAGACAACACTTGGAACCATCTCATTTTCAGTAGCATGATTACCAACAAAAAGAACAAAAATGTCCCAGCTACTTCAGAGGTAGAGATCCAGAGGATTATGGTCTGAGGCCAGCGTAGGCCAAAAGGAAACACAGACTCTATGGTTTCCCTCATTGGTAATAATTAGCATATGTCTAAAATAGTCAGCAGAGGATCATAATAGCTCAATGACTATGTATGATCATATAAGATGAAATGAACCCCATGATATGGAAACAAGTGGTTTTTCATTGTTGTTGTTATTTTAATGTACTGTTTGAAACTGTTTCTTTTTTCTTGCATTTTTCTTCCCTATGGTTTAGCCTCTGTTGATTTTGGTACCCTGGGTACTGTGTAGATGTTTATCTGAATTAGGGAAGGGAAGGGGAACAACAAAATGGTGAGACAAAGGATAAAAGGCAAACCAATGCAACAGCAATATTTACAAGACAATATGTTGTAAGCTAACAACTGTACAATTCGGGGGAGGGGGCCATTGGGAAAGAGGGAAGGTGGGAGAAAAATGAGGGAGGAGGTAACAAGTTTGACACTGTCATCCCAGCTACACAGGAAGCCTAGATAGGAGGATTTTGGTTCCAGGCTGGTTCTGGACAAAAAAAACAAACACACACACACACAAAATAACCCAAAAAACCCACAAGATCTTATCTGAAAAATAACCAAAGGACAAAGGATTAAGCATGGCTCAAGTGACAGAGTTCCTGCTTAGCAAGCGCAAGGCCCAGAGGTCAAAACCCTAACACTGCCCATGCTGATGGCTCACACCTGTAATCCTAGCTACTCAGGAGCCTGAGATCTGAGGATTGTGATTCAAAGCCAGCCCAGGCAGGAAAGTCTGTGAGACTCTTATCTCCAATTAACCACCAGAAAACGGAAGTGGAAGTGGCAAAATGGCGTTGTGGCTCAAGTGGTAGAGCGCTAGATGTCAGCTGAAGAGCTCAGGGACAGCATCCAGGCCCAGAGTTCATGCCCCATGACTGACAAAAAAACAAACAAGCAAAGCCAAAACAACCCTAACCTTGCCCCCCAAAATAACAAATAAAATAAAAATTAAAAAAATAGGTGATGTGAGAAACATAATACTAATAGGCCAAATGACAACTTGTTGATATTAAAAAAAAAAAAAAAAAAAGCTACAAGGAGGGCAGGCCACCACACTCTGGCAGAGTTGTTGACCTCTTCTATAAATGAGCAAAATAGGCTACTCAAGTTTGTGACTCTGCACCTGCATGCATATTACTTAGGAAAGTAACACCAGTGTTGATTTGGGAGCTACCAATACATTTTTTTTTTACAAGTAAGCAAAATCACAAACACAGAATCTACAAATAGTAAGGGTACCCTACATAGGATTATATAAGCCAACTCCCTCATAGCTCATTATCTTCTTCCTCCTCCCATCCTGCCGCCAGTAATCTACCGTCTTGTTAATACACAGCATGGCAGGTACCTGTATTCTGAGCAACAAGTGGCGATTGGCATGTTCCAGCTTCTTCTGTCGGTTCTCAAGTTCTTTTGCCCGTTGCTGTTCTCGTTGCAGCTTTCGGATATAGTCCACGGATGCCTTTAAAATGGTTCCTTTGTTCCAGCGCATATCCCTGGGACCAAAAAGAAAAAAAAAAAAAAAGGAAGGACCTTTTAAGGACTTTCGGTGCAATGAAAATTGAGTGTTCAAAGCATTCCAGTCCTTCAGCTGTACCAATAAATGCTGTTTCAGACCCTGCCAACCCCTTGTGTACGTTCTCATACCTGATCCACACTAGCACCTGGGGTGCAGGGAGGGACACGGTGGGAGAGTGGGAACCTGAGACAGTCTCACCTACAAAACTTACATAAGGTGGGGAAATCAAGGCTTAAATCCCATTATGTTGATTACAAACCAACATTCCTAAACACTGTATTAATTAGGAATAGGTTGCTAGGACAATAAAAGTTTACTCACTCAAGAATAAGCTATGTTAGAAAAAAATCCTGCGAGATCCCACCGCTTGCCTGTGAGATTCTCATCATGCATTGTCAAGCATCTACTCTCTCTGTATCCATTTCATCCTCTACAAAATATGATGCCACACTTGTATGAGCAATGTCATAGATGTATTATTGTAGCCAAGAATGATCTTAATATGAATATGCTGTGAACAGTCTACAACACAATTCAGGCACTGTGTTAAATGCGTGACACAATAATTAACAATTAAAATAGCTATCTATCTACAGCATTTATTAAGCTGCCACATGTGTTTTGAAGTGTTTTATAACACCGGCAATAATAACAACATCAATGTGTAGGTTCTAATATGATTATCTTTTACTAACTAGAAACTAAGTATCCACAGATATGTTGGAAGACAGCTGCCAACTAGTTAGCCAGCCAGAGCTTTGTGCTTCTCAGTTCTTAACCAGTAAGTGCTGCGATGTGCATATTTATATGTAAGAAAACCAAGACCACCACTAAAATGCAAGTAAAAGCTCTTTGAAATTTTTAGAGCATTCCTGAAAAAAAGAGTATTTATGTATATTTCTATGCTGCTTGAAATTAATATGAACTCTTTTATAGACAATATCTATCACAGTGATGATGATGATGATGACGGTGATGATAATGATAACATGATAAAAACAAAAAGCCTCTGATGTAGGGAGAATTATTTAGCTTGTCATCTATGACTGCTAAAAGCAGATCAGAGGCATCAGGTAGGACACAGGAATGGTGGACCATTAAAATAAGTCACCTCGTAATAGATCCTCATATGGGTTAGCCAAGAACAAAACACAAGTTCCCCCAGGAGGACGACTTCAGGCCCCCAGAGAATTTCCAGTTTGAGTTCCAGGGGTCTGAGCACCAAAGATGGCAACCTAGGGAGGTATCCTGAGATATCCAGCGTATGCACAGACAACTAACATTCAGGGATAAAACCAAAGTAATGGAAACTTTAGTAGCCAGAGAGAAACATAATTGTAATGATTATAATGAACAATGCCCTGCCTGGGCCACCAGAATTGGAACTTCCAAGCCAAGCAGCCATTTGGATTTTAAGGTTTGGTTATCTTAGGGCTTAACCTCTATGTGAGAGACTCAAGTCTGTCACATTTCTGGGCATAAAGGAAAGGGTTTTATATGCAATAAGAGAAATCATTTTTATCATACAGAAGTATAGAGAAGTTTCCCATATATGAAATCAACTAATGCAGACTTGCTGTGAGAAGGAGAGGCATGGAGGTGAGATATGAATCAGACAGAATGGGTCCTCACAAAAGGCACCTTCTGGAATCCCCCACCACCATCCAGATTATACCATTGTATCTTAACACAAGGCCTCCAGTGGGAGATCATCATCAGTTCAGATTATAAACACCTAAGTAACCTCAGACAATGAGGAAAGAAGATATGCAAATACAGGCTTAACAACAGCCCCGTAATTTTATAATACACTACCAAAGAGATTCACAGGCCACAGTTTAAAAGAATATGCTAAAAAGTGGAAGCTGATCAAGAACAGGAAAATGGGAATTCAATTTCAACTATCATGCAAGACTGGCCATAGGAAATGAAGGTCATGGCCCTTTAGTAGGATAAATTTGTGCTGTACAACCGAGAATTTCAGTGTTTTTAGTTGGAAAATGCCTCTCCTTAAAACCCTGGAAAGCAAAATGTTGAAGATGAAAATTGCACTGGCACATTCATCAAATCATTTCACAATAGGTAATGGTTTTATTTTATTTTGTTACAAATTCCCCAACAATAATGGGAATAGCAAATTTAATAAGCCTTGCATGAATAATGCTTGATTTCATCTTTACCTTTTATTAGGAGCTTAAAGGTCATATTCACCGGCTAATTTCAGAGAATGCCTGGGGGGGCATTAAAAAATATATGTCCTCTTAGCCCCTTACTTCAAATGGGCCAAATTCTAATGGATAAAAATTGTGTATTTGTTGTTCTATTTGCTGACAATGCAAGTAGTTATAAGGTGCTATGGAAGACATGAAAAAATTATCTTTATTGCCATTATCTCTGAGAGGGAAGGTAGAGAGAAATGAAAGGCTGAAACTCAAATTAGCTGACTTGTACTTAATAAGAGAATTAGATCTTATTACTCTTTAATTTTTCCAAATTGTTAAAACATACAAAGAGATGCAAGATTTTATTTTTAAAAAATTTGACCTTTTGTCTTTTGAATATCGGTGAACTCAAAAGTTTTCAGTATCTGCTCACCAGTGCCTATTTAGAGATATTGGAACAAGTCAAAGAGCGTATTGTCAGGCTGGGGATATGGGCTAGGGGCAAGAGAGCTTGCCTCCCAGCACCACATATACAGAAAATGGCCAGAAGTGGCGCTGTGGCTCAAGTGGCAGAGTGCTAGCCTTGAGCAAAAAGAAGCCAGGGACAGTGCTCAGGCCCTAAGTCCAAGGCCCAGGACTGGCAAAAAAACAAAAAAACAAACAATAAAGAGCATATTGTCTACAAATGGTTTTCACAGTTACTGAGAATTCAAGAATTTTTGGAGAATTTTTCTTTCAGTGTCTTGGAATTTATTTGCTAAAGATTCCCAGATTTCAGAGATACTAGTTCCTCATATTCAAAGCTAACCACCCACTTCATGTTCAAGAATTCTTCAGCACAAAGTCTAAAATTTTACTTTGATGCAATTAACGCAAAGAAAGACTTAATCAGTATTTCAAAAAACCAAAGGAAAAAGGGGGAGGAACTTCTTTAATTTTTGTTAAGACTATTTTGCAACAACTGAGGAAATACGAGGGTCTGAAGAATATATGTGACAGATTAACATGCAATTGTACTCACGGATCATTTGACTTTGGAATCAAAGTACCTAGTTCTTTAATGCGGTCATTTATGTTAAATCTTCGTCTTCGTTCAACTTCAGGAAAAGAGCACAGGAAAGGGCTATTAGTAACAGTACCACGTATGCATTTAGCACATCTCATTAAAGGTACATGCACATTAACTTCACCAGGTCAGGACAATGTAAACTTCAACCTAGTCTCCTCTCTTTAGCAGTTTTTTCCCCTTTACATTGTTGCTAAAGCACTTAAAAGAAAAAAAGAGCTACCTTTTTATAGGACTGCATCATTTACAAAGCCCTTATATATGATTTCACATTTGATGCTGTAACAACTTGGCGTCCTCAGTTACAAATGATGACATAGTCATCAGCAGTAAGTAGAGAATTGACAGAACTCAAAGCTAACACTAGAGAATAGCAGGGCTCAGCAAACTCTGTGCAGAGGCTCAGAGAGCAAGCTCTTCCTGCTTGTAGGCAAAGCTACAAAATGGAGGATTATCCATACTGTACTAATAACAGGAGAGAAAACAAATTTCCACACATTTTTGCTGACTAAATTAAAAATAAAATATCAACTGAGTATATCATCTACAATGCAAGTGCACTCATGAAAAGCATGCATTCTTTATGATACTAAATGTGATTTTTAACACAACTTTCACATGTCACCAAACATGATTCTTCTTTTGATTTCCTTTTAACTGCTCAAAATATATAAAAAGTTTCTTGGCTCATGATATGGAGATGTGTGTGTGTGTGTGTGTGTGTGTGTGTGTGTGTGTGTGTGTGTGTGTATCCCTCATTGTAGCACAGCACTGCCTAAAAGAAAGAAAATGAAAGTTACATACGTAATTTTAAATACCCTAGTAGCCCTATTAAAATGTTTTTTTAAAAGTAATATGTTAGTATTTCATTAAGCCCATTATTTCTAAAACCATTATCAATTTAGTAGACAAATTGATATATGTTCCTTTATGTCTATTTCCAGTCTAGACATTAATCTGAAATGCTAGTTCATACGGCTGGCCCCTAGACATCTTCATGTGGAGATCGACCAGGCCACCTGGATCCTTCAGGGATGAGCTCCTAATCTTTTCTATTCTCCTCAATCTATAGGCTAAATTGTAACCTTCTTCATTTAACAGGAACAACAATCGAATCAGTGACTCAGGTCAGAATTTGAGTCCATTCTATACTTCTCTTCCTCTCACAATCCTCATCTGCCATCAAATATGATGTGCTGGCTTGTTTCTAGAATCAAACTGTCCTCTTCCAACCTCTATCATTACCTGAGAGTTAGTTACTGCCATCATTCCTTGCCTGAATTATCATTCTAATACTCCTAGCTGGCATCTCTCCTTTCTTCATGCCCATTCCCTATCCACTCTGGTCTAGTGATAAAACAGCAGCCAGAGGGATCTCAGGACGTAACAAATAGTACAAGAAATGTACCCAAGGCCTAACATATGAAACTGTAACCTCCCTGTACATCACTTAGACAATAAATAAGAAAAAAAAAAAAGTAAGTCACAGTGTGCTACCTATTCTCAAAGCTGTACCAGCACTTCCCATTTAGTCTAGAGAAAAGTCAAATAGCTAACTATCCTTGGCTTGTACTACCCTGATCTCGCTTTCTACTCCTCTCTCAAGGGGACTACATCTCCTCTGGTGATTCACCTGTGTTCCTTCCCTACTGCTTCACCAACTGAGCCAGAACCATCCTCCATCTTAGGACTACAAATGGCCTTCTCCTGGCCTGGAGCACTTTCTCAGATATCCAAATGGCTCTGTCCTCACCTCCCTCTGGTAGTTCCCAGAGTTCTCAGGTCATCCTATTTCACACAGATCCAACATGGCCCACACTCTTATGCCCAGGCTGTCCTTCATATCTGCATAGAACTTTGCATCCTCTAATATTTGCATATTTTATTAAACTGCTTACAGTATTATTCAATATTTATTGCATTCTAGGTGCCAAAGGTGCCTGGCACAAAAGGGCGTTTGAAGTGGAATTACACTGAAAATGAGTGTGCATCTGTCTTTTCTCACTGTCAAGTCAACATTGTCAACACTGTTGTCATCTTTCACTGTCAACATGTAGAAGTGCCACACTCTATTCTTAGTGTATGACTTCCTAGATAAACATTATAAAGGTAACAAAGTTTGTAAAATGTCCTTTATAAGTATCAAATTGGTACTCACTAGACACTATGTTGAAAATGAACTACATAACTTATGGGGGAGGGGGAGAGGAAAAAAAACTAGGAGAAAATGAGGGAAGAGTGACACTGTACAAAAAGAAATGTATTCATTACCTGACTTATGTAATTATAACCCTTCTATATACCACCTTTATAATAACAATAATAAAAAAGATTAAGTACCAAATTTGGGCTGGTATGGTAGAACATGAATGCAAGCTCAGCACTTGGGAAGCTAAAACAGGAGGATTAGAAACTTACTACATAGTAGAACTTACATCCAAAAAAGAAAAGGAAAAATTACTCCCTACCCCCTAAAAAATCCAACGTTAACAAAAATAGACTTAATTACTAAGCAAACAGGAAAACGTAAAGGCTATCTTTTTACACATATATATGCCTATCACTAATAAAGGAGAATTCTAGATCTTTGTCCATGCACCTACACACCCACGTAAACACACCTGCACCAGCACACCAAAAACACAAACAACTCCACCACTGGCTCCTCTCCTGAGTAGAATGTGGTAGAAAACTCCTGACTTGAAGGAAACATGGAAACCATTTTAACTGGTTCACGTCTATAGAATAGTTCCCCATAGAAAAATGGGTGTGGGTAACCAGTAATGGTTGCATGAATGCTTGAATAAGTGAACATATTCTTTGGCACATTTTGGCAAATATTCCTAAAAGATAAATTCCTAGAATTCCTTTCTAGGACTGGGTCAAAGGGCAATCCAACCCTGGGTATGAATTTCCACTGGTTTGGTGAGAGATGATAATTATTTTAGAGCCATGAAGTGTAGCTTATTGAATTTACTGACAACTGAGAATTCTGGTATCCACATATATATAAATATCATTCTTGACAAGATGCAACTTTCGTTTTCCATATCTCACTTAAGTAAAAATTTTGGATAATAGCCCATTATCTTATTTCTAAGTTAAAAAAGAAAACCTCTTAGAAAATACCTTAAAATTATTTGGAAACTAAGAGAAGACCTAAGAGATAGAGGTCCGTAACTTTTGATTAAAAGATGAAGAAAACTTATTATATCTGACACAGGAACTGGGGAGGGCTGAGACAAGAGTAAAAATAACCCTCTAGGACCCTGCCAGTCCATTTCTCAGTTCTACACACGGAACAATACACATAAATGTTTGCTGTGATACCATTTATAATAGAGAGAAGGAAAAAATAACACAAACACACCGCAGTAGGAAACTTACCATGTGACTTGTAGTCCACTGTGGGGTATCACGCAATAGTATTTTTTAAAAATTTTTAATTAAACTATGTTGTCAGTACTGGGCTTGAACTTGGGACCTGGGGGCTGTTCCTTAGCTTTTTTTTTTTTTGCTCAAAATTAGCACTGTACCACTTGAGCCACTGCTCCATTTCCAGTCTTCTGGTGGTTATTTGGAGATAAGAATCTCACAGACTTTTCTGCCTGAGCTGGCTTTGAGCCACAATCCTTCCATCTTAGCCTCCGAGTAGCTGAGATTATAGGCATGAGCCACTAGCACCTGGCCAAGGCAATAGTATTTAAAAAGCAGATCAATTTGGGTTTCTGACAGCACAAGGTCTTCAGAACACAATGTTCATTTTTCTAAAGTCAGGCAGTCCTGTTTTGTCAGGAGAAAAAGTATTTATAGAGGACTTTGATTCTTGCAAATCAATTTAGAAAAAGATGAGTTGAGGATAAAAGGTGAGAGATTCACACACAAACTACTTCCTACCTCCACGCCCAGTCTCTTTCATTGTGCAGCCTCACTGAGGACATGAAACATGAACTTAAACTTTTTATAGGAAAAGATGAAAGATTTCACTGAGTAAATTCAATAAGGTATCTTCAATGTTATCAGAATTTTTTTTCTTAAGACAGTTAAAGACAGAAATTTGAGAGGTGCTTTCACCATTTGCTCCATGGTCTCCTTCAGAGCTGTTTCTTTTCTTTTCTCTTCCAAATCTCACTGGAAAAAGAGATCCCATAATCTCCATTTGTTAATAAGTACCAGAGTGAACAGCCTTTATAACTGGGTAGTTGGGGATCAAGTCTCCTCAAAAAAAAAAAAAAAAAGAAAGAAAACAAAAAAACCACAACAAAAAAAACCCTACTATATACAAATGAAAGAAATAGGAACTCTCCAGAAGGAGAAAGTAAGTCTATACACAAAATTCATTTTGATCAGAAATAAAATATATACCATGGTTTACATTTTCTCTGGAAAACATTTTTTTTTTCTTCCTTACATTGTACCTTCCATTGCTACTGACATTGATTTCGGCCCAAAGTTTCTGGACAATGTTTTGGGCTATGAAGATCGAATGTCACAGGAGGACATAAACAAAATGGACTTACTCAAGTTGTGATTGTCCTTTTTTTGCCTCTCTTTAGCCAATGCTCTTGCTTCCGACTCTGTAGGGAAAATACACGCTGTGCACGTGAATGATGGAATTAGAAATTGAAAATTTTATCGGACAGACACAACAATATTAACTACAAAACAACTCAGCTACATATACAGAAGCTAAGCTGCCTGGATACTAAAACATAATTTTATTATATATATATGTGTATATATATATATATATATACACACACACACACACACACATACATATATACAGACAGACAGACAGACATATCTTTCTTTAGACTTTGTTGTTTTGGTCCTGGGGCTTGAACCTGGGGGCCTGAGCATTACTGCTGAGCTTTTGTGCTCAAGGCTCTACCACTTGAGCCACTACCACTTTTGTGGGTAACCAGAGATAAGAGTCTCATGGACTTGTCTGCCCTGGCTGGCTTTTAACTGTAATCCTATGATCTCAGCCGCCTAACTAGCTAGGATTACAGGCACAAGCCACAAACACCCAGAAAAAAATATCATTTTTATACACTCTATGTTTCTTTTTTTTTATTGAACTCTGGGCCAGTGCACTATCCTTGAGTTCCTTTTGCTCGAGGCTAGCACTCTACCATTGAGACACAGCACCACTTCTGTGTGTGTGTGTGTGTGTGTGTGTGTGTGTGTGTGTGTGTGTGTGTTTAATTAGAGATAACTAGGATTTGCAGGTGTTAGACAACAGCACCTGGCACATTAAGACTTTTGTTAACATGTCTTAGTTGAGGGGAAGGGGCTCATTATATTTTTGTATATATCAGCATACAGTGTTACCCTATCTGGAAAGAAATATAATTTTCTAAATGACATTTTAAAAAATGTGTACTTTTTCAAAAGCCACACATACCAAATATGTTTCCACAAATGTGAAACACCAATGGCAAACACACAGGGCACTTCAAACATATTCCAGTGTTAAAAAGAATAAAATAAATAACAAAGGCTTATACATTTGTGGTTGATATTCTACTACCAGAAACCAAATTTGCTTTTCAGGCCAAATAATTTTTCAGTGATTTCAGATGACACTGTAATAATACCCTGACATAAAAACTGAGTAGAAAAGCTCCCCAGCTGGGATTAGCATGTCCTCCAGTGGTTCATGAAAAGGAACTCATTTTCTCAGAATGTATATCCAGGTTCCAAAGAATGTGCTAGAAGAACCTCACTTAACAACGTTTAGGAGCAACTCTTTATTGGTATGTGTAGAGCAATTCCATCTGGAAAGTTGTATTTTGCATACCAACTCTTGTGAGATCTCTGTGTGGAGAGATTAATTTTTGCTTTGAGAAGAAAATAAAACAAAACATGCTATGTCTACTGACTTCAGGAACCTCTAGGAGTTTCTTTTCAAGAGTGATACCTGATATATTACACATTACAATTTACAATTTTCTCTTAAAACATAAGTGTTGTAGTGTGACTTACAGTGGCTAAGGTGCATACATATAAAAGTTATATGGAGGTTATTAGATATGGGTATCTACAGTCATGTTCTACATGGATGATAATGGTCCTATCAGATGTGAGCACTTAGGGACATCACAGCCTTCTTTCGGTAAGTGCATGTTCTATGATGCTCATACATCATTTGACAATGTACCTGTCAGAACATACCCAGGTCATTACATGATTCCTGACTATATATGCATATATGTGGATACAGATCATATAATTCGGAAGCTGAAGTCACTAAATTGAAATGGCCAATCAAGATCATTCCTGATTTTTCTTTCCTCATAGAGGAAGGAATGACAGATCTTCACTTGCACACACTTCTCTTCAGTGACTCTTAGGGGTTGTTTCGTTGTCATGTGTTTCTTTTCTGGTAAGGTCCCTACTGGCTTTTGACTTTGGATGGTTTCACTTCTTAACTAATTACTCTTTTAACCCAAATGAATGAATTTAAAAAATGTTTTGCTTTTGCCACCATTTTCTGCCATCATTTTTGGAAAGATACTTTTCAACAGGATAGAGATGTTTTGCACCAAATCCATGTGCCACATTCTCAGTCAATTTCCCTAACTCTGCAGGAGGCATGGACTTGTGGGACAAGATCCCTAAAACTTGCCAGGGGAGAAGGCTAGCTCTACCACAGTTTTGGGTTTTTTGGGTTTTTTTTGGTCATGTTTCAATGGTCAAGTACCTTCTCTAAAACACTAAACAAAGTGATGAAACCAGGTGACTTCATAGGTGTCAAGAAAAAATAATTGTGGTTGTTCCATTTCATAATTTATTTTCTGCTCATTTACACGTGAGTTAGTAACAGGAGGCATACGAAGCCGTAAGAAATATGTCCTAACCTTAATCCCAACCATGGGCTTAAGTGTGGGTGTCAAAGGGAAATTTACGAGTAATATAAACACTAGGCTGGGTGGAGTAATATAAAGACACTGTGCTGCCTTCACTGCCGCATTGAAGTGATCACCATGACCCTGGGTCTCAGGAAAACACTGGCAACCAGGATTTTCAAATATAAACCCTCCACTGTAAAATAGCACACAGTGTTTAGATGACTAGAGACTGAAGAACGCAGATGCAGGAGTTGGATAGAGTGCACACATTACTATCTCAATGACTCTGCCTAAGGAGGACTATACTATAAGGAATATTACAGTAAGCAGTGTATTCACTGATGTACCTGTGAGCTCCCTTTTAATGTTGGGAAGGTTGGCTGGACAGGAGTTGCTGATGGTGAGACCTGGGGGTGGCAGGCCTTGGTTGCTGTAAAGGTCCATCAAATTTCCGGAGACTGGTAACTAAAAAAAAGAACAGCAGTGAATTGCTGAACATTTCCCAAGGTCTTCAGATAAAATCCACATCCACTCCCAGGCTCCAGGCTGCCTGCCCCCACCCCTACCCCCTCTTCCGGAGTTTTAAGCACAGGATTTTGTGTTTGTTAGGCAAATACCCTACCACTTGAGCTAGGACACAATCCTTTCTGCTTTAGTTCCAACAAGTGCTTTATGCTTTTGGTTAGGCCGCCTCAGACTGAAACACCTCCCATTGGAACTATGGTAGTCAGCTTAATAGCGTCATACTACACCCTTCCCCACCCCATCCCAAAAGCAACAGCTTCCTTGAAGCAACAGGTTGAAACAACAGCTTCCTACTTCCATCTCCCAACTAGGTGGGATTACAGATGTGCAATAGTAATTAGACACACTATAGTTAGCCTATTCCAGGCTTCCTTAAAAGAAAAGAGGTGGTATAAAAAATGGATTTGGTTTGCTTTTTTTTTTTCGTTGGGGAGCAGGAATAGGGGCTGGTTCTGGGGGCTGTCCCTGAGCTCTGTTACTCAAGGTTAGTGTTCTACCATTCGAGACACAACCCTTTTCTGGCCTTTTGGTAGTTGATTGAAGAGAAGTCTTATGGACTTTCCTGCCCTGGCTGACTTCATACCTCAATCCTCAGATCTCAGCCTCCTCCTGCTAGCCAGGATTACAAGCATGAACTACCAACACCTGGCTTTTTCTTTTTTTTTTTAAGTATTAAAACATGAGATACTTACTTTTCATTCACTCAGCAGTTGTACGACTTAGCTAAGAAAGGGAAGGACATACTCACATACTACAATGGTTCTAATAACTACCTGGGGGATTTATATTTGGGTCATGGAAACAATGGATAATGTGTCAAGGGCATTATCTCCTACAACTAGCAGAACAAAGCCCAAAGCTGACTGTAGTAAATGTTGGTGATGATGATAAAATAGTACTTTATGTGGAATATATTAACTGATTGACTTTCCCATTACAGTAAATTTCCTTCATTTTCTTTATTCACTTCTCTCTTCTCTTTTTAAGGCAATAAAATGTGTTTAATTTTGGGAAGAGAAGTAATTTCCTTATTGCTAATTTCCTAAAGTTGAAATTTTTCAAAAAGCCACAAGAGGGAGCCCAGAGACTTTAATAAAAGAACCAAAATGTTGGGTCTCCTCAAAACTAACTTCAGAGGCTTTCTTCTCCCTTTACTACTGGATGTTTTAAAGTAGTACATTTCTTTTTTTTTAATTTCTTCTGACACTGACCTCTTGGGTTGGGTATACACTTCCCTTTAACTACTTCCTATAGTAGTTTGTACACTACATAAAGCACTTCTCCTTCTCAGGCCTTGATAAGAATTCTAAATATTAAATATGAAGAATTACATGACCTTGTTCTTTTACCACTGTGACACTATGTTCATATTATTTCAACTAATCCCTCTAATTGTGATTATTGACTAAGTAGACTTGGGGTCATTGAGCCCTTCCTTTGATGGCACGCTGCAAAGATCATATGAAAGAGAAGTAAATTCGGAAAGCATTTAAGTAGAACCAAAAATATGTAGTGACCAAATCTTTCTGATGAAGCCTGTACTTGATATGCAGGCTGAGTATCGCTTACTGGGAATATATCCAGAAAGCTGTGGGAATTTTGGACTTTTCTCTATTTTTTTTGTTGCAATAATTGTATGCACAAAATGAGGTATATTGGAGATGACATCTAAGTCTAAGTATGAAATTCACTCATGTTTCATACATCTTCTACACATAACTTGAAGTTCATTTTATATAGTATTTTAAGTGCACCTGCCTTTCATATAGTATTTTAAGTGTGCATGCCTTTTGACTGACCTGTTATATGAGGTCAGGTGTAGAAGTCTCCACTTAAGGCATAAAGTTGGCACTTTAAACGTGTTGGATGTTGGAACATTTTGGATTTTTGGAATAGGGGTGATTAACCTGTAGGGCTGTTCATTTTCTTAAAAGGCCATTAGCATGCAGATGGAAATCTATCATGAAATAAAAATAGAATCAAGTAGGTTTCCCTTTCTAGGTAACCATTTTCATCTATTCCTATAAATAAATACTGCATGAGTGCCACTCTTAGCTAGAGAGGTGGGGCTGGAGGGCAGTGTTCACAGGAGACTTTCTGATAGGCTCTAACAAGATTGGGATAGGCAGATCAGCAGACCCCAGGCCCCTCTTCGGCTCCTTATTGCAGGCAGAACCTGTAATATCTACAGAAACATAATACACATATCTCCTTTATAAAGGCCAGTAAAGACACATGCTGCTAATTTAAAATGTCCTTGAACCCTCCAGCTAAGAAACTGATAAAAAGTGACTTTGATTATTAGCTGTCATTTCACTAAGTGGCTCTATTTGAGATAGGTCACTTTCTCAAGGACAATCCTGCCTGCTCTATGTATTCAGTTTTATTCTTGTCTAACTTTGTTCCCATGGAATGAAAGCACATGCATGTTACAGCCAGGTGCTATAAGGGGCCAGAAAAAGAAATCTTACTGCCATGAAAATCAAGTTTAGTGATGCCCCCGAAATCCAAAACTGTATTCCTTTCAGTTTCAGATTTATAGGACACTTCTAAATAAAGCAAGAATATAACTTGAAAATTCAAAGCTATAGGCTAAAAAATGTTATTCCCACATCTGTAGAATATAAACCATAGAGATATGTTTTCCTATATGAATTGGATGGCAAACATGGAATTGTGTTATGTTGATTTGTTAGGGATAACTAATAGGCAAGTGATATGTATAGCTAGCTTAAAGATAAACCTCCAAGTCTTCCACCAATCCACTTTAAATCGAATTCTAAACTCCAGAATGAAATTATGTTCCTAAGAACAGGGAAAAGGTATGTATGAAATGATATAAATTATATACACACATATATAACTCAGGGCCTAGGCACTGTCCCTGAGTTTTTTTGCTCAAGGCTATACTCTACCACTTCAACTATAGTTCCACTTCTGGCTTTGGGGGTGGGGTGGGGTTGGTAGTTAATGAGAGATAAGCCTCTCATAAGCTTTCCTGTCTGGACTGGCTTTGAACTGCTATCCTCATATCTCAGTCTTCTGAGTAGCTAGATTATAGGCATGAACTTTTTTTAAAAAATAAGTTCAGAATACACACTCTTGATTCTGGATTGGATCCCAAAAAGGAAAGGAAGGAGGAAAAAAAAAAGAATGAAAAGAAAAATTTAACAATTCTGTGGTTCTCTTCTATGTCAGAGAATTCCCCTATATACATAGCCTCACAATTAGGTCAAAATAACACCTGTGGAACTGAGAACCAGGGAGAGTTATCCGTTAATATGGCTGGTCGACAACTTTGCTGGGTTTTTACCTAGAACACTGACCAGGCAGATGGGGCTTCACTTGTACAGTGAAAGCCACAATAATAAAAAGAAGGTATCGGTGCCTGTGCCTTTGTCCTACCCATGGTCTGAATTGAGCTCGGCAGGGTTCTACTCCACTAAAATGAATGTTTTTTCAAGTAAATGGTCACTGTAAAATGTTATTATTTTTTTCTTCCTGGATGGTCCCCTTCTCTGAATATCAATTGCACACTGTGAACACAAGTAAATTGGGACTTTTATTCTTTGTTTGTGGTGGTACAAGAGGGCCCTTGTGCTCTTCCAATAGTTATTTCTAGACCTCAATTCCCTTAGGATATTTTCCTCGCTAAGTGTTCCTTCCACTTTTTTTTTAAATGTAGTTAACTTGAAATAAAGCATTTCAAAGAACCAAAAGGGGGAAAAATGCCCACCATAAAGAATATTCAACTTAAATCTTACTGTATGGAAAAAGATATCAAGTGTGAATAGTGTGGTTAGTGCTTTTGATAACTAAAGCCCAGGCTTATCAAAAATAAGAGCTGATAACTTTTAGTGAGAGCTTATCAGGGTTGACAATGTTCTTGATGCGTGCTATGGATTAATTCTTACAGTTCTTACATGAATTCCATTGCGGTAGAAGTGATCATTACCCGAACTTTGAAGATGAGGAAACTGAGGTAACGAGGGTAAGTAACAAACTAAAGGATAAGCATTCACTGGGCATCCATGGCTCACACTGTAATCCTAGCTACTCAAGAGGCTGAGGCTGAAGACCACAGTTCCAAGGCAGCTGGGAAAGTCCAGAAGACTTCTTTTGTCCAATGAACTACCAAAAAGCCAAAAGTGGAGCTGTGGCTCAAGTGGTATAAAGTACCAGCCTTGAGCAAAAAAAAGTAAAGAACAGTGCCTAAGTCCTAAGATCAAGCCTTAGTACTGGTGTGTGTGCACATGCACATGCACATGCGCACACACATGTGCACGCACACACACAGAGAAATGAAAAGAAATAAGCATGCAAAGGCTGAAACACAGTGGTAGAGCATTTGCCTAGCACGCATGTGGCCCTGGATTGGATGCCCAGTCCCCCTCCCCCCCCCCCAAACAAAACAAGAGCATGCATTCAGGCATCTGATTGAGAGTGGCAAAAACGCTATAATAGTTCTATCATGGGCTGGGGATATGGCCTAGTGGCAAGAGTGCTTGCCTCATATACATAAAGCCCCGGGTTCGCTTCTCCAGCACCACATATACAGAAAACGATGAGAAGTGGCTCTGTGGCTCAAGTGGTAATGCGCCAGCCTTGAGCAAAAAGAAGCCAAGGACAGTGCTCAGGCCCTGAGTTCAAGCACCAGGACTGGCAAAAAAAAAATTGTCATAAAAAGACTCCAATTAGGTGACATTTTGCCTTTGCCACCACGGTGGAACAAAAGATGAGCAGAAGGCAGGATAAAGTGAGTGTCTTCTGACGGTGGCTGCAAGGGACTCCTTAGGGCTTGGGAACTCATTCACATCAGGGGATAGTTCCTGTTTGGGAATTCTCCTGAGGTGGCCTCTCCTCTCCTCACTTATACTTCTCTACCCATGGGCTGGCTGACTTGGTCTCCCCCTCTGGATGGCAGGCCCCCATGAGAACAGAAGGCGTACCTTTCCTTTGAATATCTAGCACTTCACCTAGAGGCATTTAACAGATGTTTGATCAATTCTAAAAAGTTTCTGAGCAATCAAATAACACAGGAAAAATACCTCAACACCAATGGAGGCTAAGGAGACACGCATATCCATTCAAAAGGACAGAAGCATAGAGTCACAATAACTGTCTTCAAAAAGGGCTGGTTTGTGGAATATGCAAATGAGGGACACTGATTAAGCTATATTATTCTAACATGGGGCCTGGAATATAACAGATGCCTGGTGAATAGCAGCTGAATAAACAAATAGTACCAAGACTATTTAATGATTGTAGTGGCTTACACCTGCAAGCCCAGCTATCCCAGAGGAAGAGATGGTGAGTACTGAGATTTGAGACCAGTCAAGACAAGGCAGTGAGACTCCATCTCAACAACTAAGCTGAATGTGAGAGTGCATGCTGTCATCCTTGCTCCTTGAAAGGTCTTAAGTAGGAGTGTGGTCCAAGGCTGGCCCTGGACAGAAAGGTAAGGCCCTATCAGAAAGATGAGTAAAGTATAAAAGGCCTGGGGTCATGGCTCAGTGGCAAAGCATATGCCTTAGCAAGTTCAAGGCCCTGAGTTCAAATCCCAGTAGAGAAAGAAAAATCTTATTTAATATTACAACGAACAAACTGCAGTACACAATTTAGACAGTGTTGTTGAATATAACTTAAATTTCCATTGCTAAAGGCTATAATAGTACCAAGTAAAATGACCCACGGGGGAAACAGACTTCATGAAGCTAAATGGCATGGAAGTTCACACTATAAATGACAATGTTTAAATCTGAACCCAGGTTTCACTGTTCTCCAACTTCTGACCCCTGCATTTTTTTCACTCCTCTCTTGCAGATCCTTTCTTGGAGCTCTTAAAGAAGTTGGTTACCTGATATCTGGTGTGGAATATGAAGGACATGGAAGAGAAGTGTGGGTACTGGTTGGGCCAGACAAGTTCAAAGGCTCTTACCATTGCAAGAAAGAAAGGAAGAAAAGAGGAAAGAGAAGGGGAAGGGGAAGGGGAAAGGAAAGAGAGGGAGGGAGGGAAGGAGGAAACGAGGAAGGAGAAGAAAGGAATGGAATGGAAAGGAAAAGAAAAGAGGAGGGGTAAGGGAAAGGAAATGGAAAGGAGAGGAGAGGAGAGGAGAGGAGAGGAGAGGAGAGGAGAGGAGAGGAGAGGAGAGGAGAGGAGCTGATTGGCCAACTAATGTTGATATAAAATGTCCTTTCTACAGCTCTCTTCAGTATGCTCAGGAATCCATTTGACACCAATGGCAAAAAGGCCATTCTTTTAAGTAAAGATTTTTGAGATGACTGGGCCATTGCTCACTCATGCTGCTAGGGCACCAAGGCATTGTAAATATGTACTGCATTTGGGTATATTTATAAATATACCCTGGCGCAAGCTCCCCAAGTGTTCTGCTCATGTACACTCCAGAATTCTGGATGTTGACAAGAGCAGCTTGCATCTGATGGGCTGCTTCAAGTTGGAAGTGAAGGGTCCTACAAAGGCCAACCAAAGGTCCAAAGGAGGTTGGGGGAGTTTGCACAAGATTTATCAAAAAGACAGATCATGTGGCTCTTCCGAAATCCGACGGTGACTTTAAGTGGAGGGGAAGTAGACAAAACCCTAAATCTCCTAGCGAAGCTCTGAGATTCAAGGGCAGACTTATTTTCACATGTATTCAAGTAAGGTATCATAAAGAACTGCACCAACAAGGGAAGAAAAGAACATGTGAAGTTCAGAAATTCACTTGGCTGAATTAAAGGCTATCTTGTTCCTAAGAAAACTATTGGAAGTATTTTTATTTTTGAGACAATGTTTAATGTAATAAAAAGAAACTGTTCAATATGAAATTTATCATCTGCACCACTTTAACCTGTACAGCTCAATAATCCTAAGTATTCATTTTCTTGGTAAACAGGAACCCCATACTCATAAAAGCCACAAAATTACCCTTTTCTTCCTTCAACTCAATAAACATGAGTCTTTGAAACAGTAGTTATTAAAGAATACAATGGTTTCATAGTAATGATTGGATTATCTACAGAGCTGACTTGGTTCTATGCTACGGAATCTTGTGCAAAACTACCTACTCAAATCTAAAACTAATGATATCACCACAACTGGATTTACAGAAAATGACAGAAAAGACTAGTAGGACTGTTGAAATAGGGACTGAAGACACAAATGAAAGGGTGAAGTAAAAGAAACAAACAAGTGAGGCTCTAAATGACATAGGGAAATACGTAATGTACAGTAGCACCATAGTAACACACAAGTTCAGAGGACCACTAGTCTATGAACTAAAATACAGTAAGTTCTGATTTTTTCAAAGACTATTCTCAGTATCATGCTACACGGCAAATGGAAACACCTCCATTTAAAACTGTATTAACTTGTCCAGGCTAACTATATACTGGTGTGAACAGAACAGTGCATAGTAGTTTCCTGGGCTGAGGTGTACGAAGTTGGGCATAAGGCATGAATGAGAATCACAAGGTCTCCCGTTCTATCAAACACGCACTGGATTCCAGGGAATGTACAACTTCATCACGGAGTTTCAGAGATGCTCTTGAAATGTTTGTTTTATTTCTAATGTGTGAAAAAAGTTTTATTTCTAATACCAAATTCACCCTATTTGTGAAAGCCTATGATAATTTTCTATTTTATTATTAATAAATTCATCAGCCACAAACAAAAGTGTTCAGGAAAAAGAAGAAAACACTGGAAATATCTCAAGCTTTTCCCTGAGGGAAAAACAAATATGAAGAAGGTCATCAGTACCGTATTTGCCATCTGCAAGGCAGGATCCATCAAGCCCAGGATTTCTTCATTATAACTGGATTCCAGGCTAATGATATCATCAATCACATCATCCATCTGTAGGAGAAGGAGCCATGGGAAAGAGACAGAAATAAGAAAAAACTACAGTTTGATCTCCTTAGTCCTTTCTTACCTAAAGCGGTAGTAAATTCTCCTCTTTCCACAAAAGTGAAGATATTGTGGAAAATCATTAACACCCACGGGTGATGTGAATAATCCTTGTAGCTAGCCTTGGAGTGATTGCTACGTGCCAAGCACCGCGCTTAGGGATTTCCATAGAATACATTAATTATGCCAACAGCAACCCCATCAGTAGATGCTATTATTATAGCATTTGTCCATATGAGATGAAGCAGCTTGTCTAAAGTCACGCACGGGAGCATGCATGACTTTAGGTAGGAGCTGTGATTTAACCTACATCTTCAACCACTATGCTGAACTTCCTGTCCTAAACAGTAAAGATTCATTTTAGTGACAGTTGCTGTTCCCTTTTTGCTTTTTTTCTTCCCATATCCTTCTAGAAGGCACACATGGCTGGTTAATTCAACCCTTTGGTCATACGGGATCTCTCAAAGCCCCTGGCTGGCCCTGCCTTGATCGTACAGTGACTTGTAAAACAAGTGTCTCCCTGTACAGCCGCCAGTGTACCTGGTGCTCCCTGAGGAGCACACCAGGACCAAGTTACCATTACAGTCTTGGCACTGCCATTCCCACTAGATCAATGTTATTGCTGAAGTACCCAAGCACCAGTTCTGGTAATAAACAACGGTGATTATGTGTGCATTGCAGCAGTTGCAGGGGAGCCTGCGGAAATGTTGGTCGGTAATAAATGCCTGGTGTATTTGAGTCGGCTGGTGTGCCTCTGCCGGGCCTCAGCAGGGCTCCACAGTGCACACTGAAAGCTCAAGCTGCATAGGGCGCTCTGTGTCCGCTTGCCCGCCTCTTAAACAGGGGAGGCTCCACCAGCTCAGGCTTGGGTTGGCATCCAGGTTCTCCTGTTTTTCTAAACTAAGGGCAAGGCCTCCATTTTTTAAGTACCTCAGTGTGCCAACCTGTAAAACTGGAAGCCAGCAATATTTGCCACTTTACCAGATTCTGGTTCGATTCCAGAATAAACTATATAAATTGCTAATTGTGTCAGGAACACAGTAAACATTTTTTTTTTTTTTGCCAGTCCTGGGCCTTGGACTCAGGGCCTGAGCACTGTCCCTGGCTTCTTCTCGCTCAAGGCTAGCACTCTGCCGCTTGAGCCACAGCACCGCTTCTGGCGGTTTTCTGTATATGTGGTGCTGGGGAATCGAACCTAGGGCCTCGTGTATCCGAGGCAGGCACTCTTGCCACTAGGCCATATCCCCAGCCCCACAGTAAACATTTTTAACATAAGTGCTAATTAGGGATGACTGAGAAGAGGAAGTAAAAGGTTTTGAATAATGGTTGGACACTGTTAGGTTCCAACTCTAGGCACACCAGTTTTATTCATGTTGTTTGTAATAGATGATTTTATAACAAAGTTGACAAATGGGAAAAGAGGCCAGGGATATATGAACAATCTTTCTTTGTAAATTTTTACTATTATTTTGAAGAAAATAAAATTAGGGTACTTATGAGGTTAAAAAAAAACTTCCCTCTTATGACAAAAGCAATGCAAGTTGATACTGGAAAACATAACGATTATAGAATATGGACAATATTCTAAATTCTAATATGGAAAATGTAGGAATTCAAAAAGGAACAACAGTTTGCTTATACTGTCTTTTGTATATTTGTGTATACACATAAATATGTAAATAGATGAAGTACAATGTTTTCATTAGATAAAATGTTATACAAGAACCTTTAATTACTTGGTAAAATACCCACTAGATATTATTAATATCTAAGATATATTAATAGAGTTCCAGAATTTATGTACAATGAAGTTCCATTTATAAGTTCCATTTATAAGACCTATATATAGGTCTGGGGTAGGAGATGTGGCTCAGTTGGTAGAGTGCTAGCCAATGAGCAAAAGCATCAGGTCCTGAATTTGAGTGTCCATCTTGGACAAAAAAAAAAAGCATATATGTATATGTATATATATACATATATATAATACAATAATATTCTATAAAAATTGCTACCTTATAAATCTTCCCAACACATTAATGATGATAAGTGAAGTGAAACAGAACATATTATATCTTATTTTTCAATTAAGACCTATATGTTTTGTCCCCTTTGTTTATGATATAAGATCATCTAGGGAAAAATACACTGAATTGCCTTAGTAATTATTGAATCATGAATTAGTGTGAATAAAATGGTCTTGAACATAGTTTCTCCTACTTAAAAAAAAAAAATCAATGGGAAGGAAGGGAAAAAGAACCCTCAAGCCCTAAACCCTTAAGTCACCACCAGAAAGGTGTGATGAGCCACAAATATAGATTGTCATTATAAAGTGTGACATCCTGAGGCCGTCAAGTCATCCAGTACCTGCATACACGACGCGCGGGAATGCGTGTTCATACTTGGGCACTCGCTCTCTGCCCTGTTTTGCTCTTCAAACTTATAAAATCCCTGCAAAAACACAAACAGAAATGGGCCGTGACTTGAGATGGCAGATGGCTTTTCAAATGACATGTTCACACGAGGCTGATGGTAGAGCAACATGATGGATGTAGCTTTCAGACAAAGCATCTGAGCAAGACACAGCACAATGAAGGACAGACTGGTACCGAGTCATCATACTAGATGACCAAAACAGCGAAAATCAGCTTTTGGTTTGGGCTCAGTTAGGGGAAAAGACTTAGTCCCTCCAGTGCTTCAGTGTTAACTTTTTAGAAAAAACTGAATGCAACTTTTAAGAAAAAACTTTTGGAAGAGTCACCTGGGAATTCACATAAACATTTCAAAGTACAGTGAAAACGCCATTAACATGAGGCTTATCATTTCCTAATTTGAAAGCAACAATCATTAAATCACAACTGTCCTCTCAGGAATTTTTTTCATGCTCTCACATTTGCTACAACAATGGGCTTGAAGGTCTATGCGCGTCTTGTCTCCAAGCCAGCCTTTCACCAAAGCAGATTTGACGGGCAGCAGAAGCTATTTCGTTATGGAACGGAATGTAGCTAGCACCAAACCTTGGCTTTTCTGTTCAAGTTTCACTGCGCTCTATTATTTAAATCCATCCACACACATTCCGTACTTTTACTTTTTTTTTTTCCGACTCAGAGAAATAAAAATACTATTCCAGACCTTCACAACAAGCGGAACTTCAAAACCGCCTGTCCCACACCTTTTCTATTTTTTGCATTTCCTTTCCCACCTCCCCTTCTCCTCTCTTTGTATTTTTGCTGCTTCTTAGGAGGGTATGGGAGGGAAGCGAGCACTCAGCGCTGTAGCAGGAATACTGGAGAAAGCTTCCTGCTTCCACCTTCTGCGTAGAGCGGGCTCAAGTCTCCATCATGTGCAATAAACCCAATAACCCAGTGGCAGGGACACAAGGCTGGCAATGTCACAGCCACACTTGGTGAATCAAAGACAGCAGCTAGTGATGGGGGGGGGGGTGTGCAGGTGAACAAAATAGAGTCCAGAGTTAAGGGCAAGAATACCCAACAGACAGTTACTGAGTGTAAGGAAAGAGGAGAGGAGAGGAGACATAAATTACCTCTTTTTCACAGTTGGAGTTAAGTGTGAGCATAGCCATGGGGCTGTTGGGTGCGCTGCTCCCGGGCACTGGTGGCATGACATGATCGCCAGGCTGGTTTGGACATGGCAAGCTCAGGACTTGGTTGGCATGTTTATTTGCTAAAGTGGTAGAAAGGTACTGCTTTACCTGCTGCCTTTGGGCTTGCTGTATGTGGTACTTGGTAGGATTTTCCAGGTGAGTCTGCACCTGAACATAGTCACGAAGGGAAAAGAAGAGCATGATTATTACTATTATTTTTTTTAACTTTTGAACAGCTCTTCCTTCAGCCACAAGGCAAGAGACTGACAAATCCATGAAAAGAATCAATTACTGAGCTCAGTTGTGGACCAGGCACTGCGCTAATGATTTTGATATTACTGAAGTTCAAAACCTGACTCGGAGGATTTAGGTAAAACTTTGTCTGCGGACTCATTAGACATCTCTTTCAAACTTTGTACCCTTCTCATCTCTCACTATTGAAAATTCACAAGTTCTCTGTACAGGGGTAAAAAAGGAAAAAGAAAAATAGAAAAAAAAATCTCCCAACACACCTGAAAAGATGTCAAAAGACACAAGGAACTTGAAGACAATGCAAAACTCAATTTACCTTCCACATTCTTTCAAACAGAATGACTTTGTGTTAACCCTTTCCCCATCCCTGACAGATACAGAATACCCATCCTAAGAATCAACTGTAAAATGTTGTAGAAAATAAACAGAAAGTTTTCAATAGCTAAATCAATGAGCTGTGGATTAATCCCTTTGAACATGATTATGTAGCATCCTACTTTTGAACAACTTCAATGGGAAAAGTGACTGCATGTAAAACAGCTTCTTTCAATCACACAACACTCCTATGGATGCATTTTCAAAGGCAACACTGTCATCGGCAATCAGGATTTCCCCTCCTTTTCCTGTGAACTTGGATACAGAATTTGGGATGCTTTTCTAAAAAAAAAATCAATTTGGACTCCCCTTTCCCTTGATAAACACAATGTAATCTTATGAACTATGAACGGCCACACACCAGGAGAATAAATCCTAGTAATTTTTACTTTGTTCAAGACTACACCAGCATACTGAATTACCTCTAAGGGCACCAGACAATAAACGGCATTAAGAGAGCAAGATCTGTATTTACTGAAACCAGAGTGCTTATTATAGAGACATTTAAAGGGTATATGAGTCAATTTTTACAGCATTGTTATCTCAGAAACCAAAGATAAGTAAGAACGCAGCTCACCTGGTAGTGATTATATTCTAGCATTTCCAGCATAACAATGTTTTATGTGGCACCAATCCAATGAGAATCTGTAGACTAGTCCTCCCTTGACTTCCTGCAATTCCAATTCCAAGAGCAGCCGGCATACAGAAGGCACTATAAACAAGGTATCCTGAGACACTGCCGGAAACTGTCAGAGCGGCTCTGCTTATAATAACCTAAGCTAATTAGTTATGCATGTTTAAAAAAAAGTTCTCACAAGGGGCTTTTTAAAAAAATTTCCTACAATTTGGGGCTTAAATATCGATATCAATTGCACCACCCCCCTTCCCTGGCTTGACGTCATGCTTTTTTTCTTAAATATAAAAGAACCTTTTTAAGGGATGAGCTATCAAAGTCAAACTCACTGTCAGATCAAGGCCAATTCACTATTCATCTTTCGTTCCAGTCGTATTAATAGACAATGGTATTTCTCTTTCAGTAATAGGTTAAGAGCCGGGTGCCCCTTTCGGAGGAGACACTGCCTACAAGCAAATATTACACATGAGACTTTCCTAATGGCCAAGAAGCTGCCACTTCCGACTTCAAGAAGATGGGCTCTCAGTGGGGAGGACACTGGGCTGAACTTTCAAGCTGTACTCTGCATCCTGCTCTCAACAGGCACCTTATTCTTAGCTGGGCGCACTTGTAACTAGCCTTCTGATCTCACATCAGAGGGAGGGGAGGTGTCTGTCCTAAACAGCATGAGAGACACACACACACAGTTATATGTACACATATTTACACACACATTTACACAAACACTCACACATATACCTGGGGGCACACTTACAAAGAACATAAGACATGTCTTCCCCAGTCCTCAAGTAGGGAACATAGAAATCATCATGATGCATAATTGTTATGTGCTTAACCAGTACAAATTATGGAATATGTACTGTGCACAAATGGGAAGCCCAGATGACTCCCAGTTTAAAACATGGCTGAGCAAAAGAAGAGGAGGCAAACCAATCCCATTGTAAAATGTTGACACATGCTTACTACTACTGGGATAAGAAGACCGCATTTTAGTCATACATATTTGAGATTCATAAATTGGCCTAAGTGCTCCAGATAACAAAATGCTTTAGGCTGACCATCTCCAAGTGTTCTTTTTTAATCTCACAGGCTCCCAGAGGTTCACAGACACTTGAAACTTCACAAAGGGTCCAGACTCGATAATGATGAGGACAGAAACATGACTAAAATAAACAGAAAATGAGGGCAACAAGAGGAATGTGCTTATTTCACTATTACGCTTAAAAAAGAAAGGCCTGCACATTTAAAAATAAATGTTAATTTGCTGGCAGATTCTTAGATTTTAATGAATCAGAATTTTATGCTTTAGTAAGAAAGGGAGCAACTTGGTCCCTGCCTAGCACTGTCAGTAAGATCCTTCCTTACTATACCTAGCCTTGGGTAAGTAGATGACATGTATTGTTGTGTCCACTGTGTCTGTGTTCTCAATCAGTTAATTGCATATGGCCTATAAGTGGTCTGTAGTAGACAAACATCTGTAGTAGGCAAGCAGTTAAAACAGGCAAAAGAAAATGAGGGATATGAGCTATTGGGGAATAACAGAGGGTGGTGAATTCTATGGCAAACTAAAAGATGCGCATCACACTTAAAAAGCACAGGTGGCTCACGCCTGTAATCCTAGCTACTCAGGAGAATGAGATCTGAGGATCGAGTTTGAAGACAGCCTGGGCCAAACAGTTCCCATGAGACTCTTAGGTCCAATTAATCACTCAAAAACCAGAAGTGGCATTGTGGCTCAAGTGATAGAGTGCTAGCCTTGAGCACAAAGAGGCTCAGGCCCCGAGTTCAAGTCCCACACTGACCCAAAAAAAGCACAGAAGCTATAAGCTATAGCTGATTGGCCAGGTGGTTGTTTCTGTTCAGTCTAGCTATATGTTCTAACTTCTCAAAGGTATTTGGAAAAATAAACTTTTTAAAGGAGAAATACTCTAAACTAAAAACAACAACAACAACAAAACCAGACACATAAACCAGACATGATAGCATATGTATATCTGTATTCCCAGCTATTTGGAAGGCTGAGATCAGGAGGCTGAGGTAGAAAGGAATGCAGTTCAATGCCAACCAAGGCAAAATGTTAGGGAGACCCCCCATCCCACCCCATCTCAACAAATGGTGGCATAGGGTGGTATTCCTGCCAAAGAAAACCCAATTGTCTTATTTTTTACATAGTACAAAATCAGAATGGATCAATACAGGAGGCTGGACTCAGACTACAAAAGCCTGAGCATTTGGTCTGTTTCACACTGTCTTAATGAACAAAATCTCTCTGATATTTCCTGAAGCATGGCCTGGATTCTGAGTAGTTCTTCTTTTGAGAAACTAGTGTACAGACCCAGGCATTTCCTGGTGCTCCATTAAGACCTGGAGAGTCTAATGACTTAGTCAGAAGGAACTAAGAGCTTCCTGAGGAATGGGTCCAGATTCTGGATTGGTAAATTCTAGTCTTGGGACCTGGGGCAGGTCTTTACCTTCTCCATGCCTCCATCTCGTGGAATAGCCAATGAGGATGAGAATGAAGCCTGCTTCCTACAAGGCACTTTCAGCCCTCAATGAGGAAACAGAAAATATCTAAACCATGAATCCTCCAACGTTTTGTCTTACAACTCTTTTAAGCTCTTCAAATAAACGGTGCTTAAGCAGATTATATCTACCATTATTTATTACATTAGGAAGTAAAACTTAAAACTTTTGAAAAGAAGGTTATACAGTGTATACATAGTACTATATATGGCAGAGTATACATAGCTCCCAGGACGTAAAGTTGATCACATCCTACTGGATTCTGTAGCCTTTGAAAAACTACCGGATACCTATGAGATGACAGAAAGCAAAAGAGCATCTTAGTATTGCCCTGAAACTAGACTGGAGCTGGCAGGATGACTGCAAGGGAGCTTTCAGATCAACAGAGAGCCCCCGATTCAGAATACAGAGAACCCTGTAGCATTATCCACAGCACACACCCCTGGGGACATGGGGCATAACCTCTGTGTTCTGTTTCTCTAATCTGACAGATGCAGGAGAAAGACCCTCATCCTGCACGCTCTCCCTTGTGATGTCCTTATGAGACTCCTTGACAAGTTGGGAAGTTATAAAAGTACAATTCTCTATAGTCCATCATCCAAATCCATCGGCTTTTAGTTATTTTGCTTTCATTAATCTGGGACTAGTCAATCAAATACAGACAGAGCATTAAAGACAACAGAAACATCTTCATGATGTCCTGATAGTTTGCTTATGTCTTTGACCTCCAAACCAATTAAAGAATTCAAATAATAAAAGCTGAGAATTACTGAGCATTGGAAGCACACACCATAAAATAAAGCAACAATACTTCATCCCCTTATCACAAAACAGTAATGACATTATTTTCCCTCCCTCCCTCCCTCCCTCCCTCCTTCCCTTTCTTTTCATTTGTGTGCTTGGTCCTGGGACTTGAACTCAGGGCACTGTCCCTGAGCTTTTGTGCTCAAGGCTAGCATGCTATCGCTTGAGCCACGGCTCTACTTCCAGCTTTTGGTACTTGGAAATAAGAGTCTCCGGGACTTTCCTGACCAAGCTGGTTTCAAACTGCAATCCTTGTATCTCAGCCTCCTAAGTAGCTAGGATCACAAGCATGGGCCACCAGCGCCTAGCCATGACCATTTCTTATACATTATGTTAGCTAGTAAGGGGAAGTGGGGGAAATCCAAAGGCTTTGAAACCTTTCTTCACTACTTTTCCTATCTGTCTGCCCGCTTTCTTTTCTACATTCAGGTTGTGAATTGACAGTGGAAGAATTGAAATGGGCAACTTTCTGATTGCCACCCTGTAGCGTCCTCACTTCCTTGGTGACAATGACAGGTTATTGCCCATCAGTTTTCTTCTAAAAAGATCTTGTCGCCCACACTGGTCAGTGTATGGTGGTCACTGTACATACCTCCATCTTGGCTCTCATAGAGCTCACTGAATAAGAAATGCAGCCATCTGAAGGCCATTTCTCCTCTACCCACTCTGTACTTGTTAGGCAAAATCTAATTAAAATTGAGTACAGAGTCCCACGAACCTTTTAGTGGATCATTTATTTTATTTTCTTGAACCAGGCAATGAAGGATTGATATTTCTTATTTCAAATGTAAGAAGAGACTTTGTTCTTTTTCTTATTTCAGTAAATTCAAGAAGTATTAAAGGGACTGTGATCCTGTCCGTTGGTTTTCTCTACCACATCACCATCACCACGCCATTCTTGTCCTGCTGCTTTTTAAGTGGTATTTTCTAAAGAAGGTCAGTATGCACTCATAAATCCCCAAGCAAATGCTAAGACAGAGAAAGCTCATTTTCTTAAGTGACTTGGGTAAAGGCTTATATAGGGTCATGGCTGATAAGTATCATTTTTTTTTTCCTATCTTATAATTATGTTACCACAGAAGAAAACACAAGCCCAGGACATATATTCTAGGACATCCAGTCTTGTTTTCTGTACAATCTGTTCAAAGGTATCTCAGACAAAAAAAAAAACAAAATCAAGGGTAATAAGAAGAGTTGTGACCTAAAAGGAGGAGAATAAAAACCACATATAATAAAGAGTACTTAAATAAAGGGAAATTATATATAAATGGTTGCAGTTTCTGGGTCTTCCAACTGTAACATCTGTCCTTGAGTCCAACCTAAGCTCTCGGCCTGTTTTTGTCTGACCTACAAGCTAAGAATAAGTTGTATCTTTTTATAATGGGGAAAATGGAAACAAAGAATGCTATTTCATGAAACATGAAACTGATACGCCATTCAAATTTCAATGTTGATAAAGTTTTATTGGACACATCCATGTTGATTAGCTTGAATCTTGCTCATGGCTGGCCTCCTGCCGCCTCAGCAAACTGAACAGTAGTTTTGTGGTTTTTTTTAAAGGACATGGATACAATTCCTCAGAGTTCACATGGAAAGCCTAAAATATCTGCTCTCATTTTATAGAAAATGCTGACCCCCTACTCCCAAAGAAAGTTTTATGAACTAAAATTGAAATCTCTTATAAAATATAGGTTTTTTTTTAAGTTTGTAGTAAAGAATGGGATAGTTTTTATAAAGAGGAAACTGGGAGTTGTTTTTTTCCTAATATTGCCTTCAACGGACCAGCATCCATGTAAGAAGACAGATATGCCTAATTATCCCAATTTTAAAGATAAAGAAACAAACTCTGGGAAGAAAATAAGGAGATTATCTAGCCAGGGTAAGAAACCTCCATTAGGTTTTTATTATTCTGGCTATAGGGGCAAGCTACAGAGACATACTTCTCTGGTGACCTATTTGATCTCATATTTTAAGTGAGGAAAGAGGGAATGATAAATTGGGGTAGCTCCAGATATACACTCATAAGCACACATGCACAAATAAACATGTATAAATTTGCAAGTTTAGTGATAGGTATGCATTCTTTTATATTCCTTCCTGTCTTAGTACTTTGAGGACTTCTAAAATCAGAAAAATGACCTACAAATGGGTAGAAAAGAAAGAACATATTTCCTGTTCTCAAATTTTGATGTGCTATTAGGAAAAAAAAAACCAGCCCTGTGACAAATTCCTAGCATGCCTTTTACCTTAGCTAATGAATGGCATAAAAAATGTTTCTTATAAACTGTAAGATAGGCATGGGGTTTTAGTACAAATGATATTTAGGGACCTAGAGGGGGAGTTTTTAACCCCTCAACCTGAACCAAAGATTATAAGAATAGAAACAATATCACATTTTATCTGAGTCTGATAGATGTAGGAAAGATTTGGGAATGATAGCTGCCAGCCTCAGATTATATTTATAATCTTAATATAAAACTTCCACGGTCAAAATCCAATTCATATGAGGAGAGGAGAAACAAGATCCAATAAACTTAGTCCTGCCTCCAGCTAACCTGGACTCTGAGGGTCCTATCAATCATTACTTATGAGTATGTCACATTGATAGCTAGATTTTTTAAATCTAAAAGGCAGAATCATCATCCCTCCATTCAAAATTATCTGCCGAGTACCATATGTACTTTATATTCACTCTTAGGACATTGAAAATACAGTGAAGAGAGAAGTAGCCGGGATAACCACCTAAAACATTCTGGAAAATTCTCTGCACACTTTTGTATTGTTTTTCAATTGTGTAATAACTTCTGATTAAACTCAGGAAAAACTCAAAGAGTTCTGACAGTTTTACCTTCTTATTTTAAGTTGCTGCTAGCAAAAGAATATACCCAAATCATCCTCTTGCTATGCACAAAGAATTAAACACAAGATTGGATGCAGATCTCTGTGTGCATGCACATCACTCCAGGACTTTGTAAACTGAAGAGTGTGGTAACATAGGTCTGGGAGGAGCCCTGGATTCCGCATGCCTTTGTGTCCAGTGGATGCTGACCCAGCTGGTCCAGGGAACACACCAGCCCTGACCAGGTTGACCACTGTCCTCACCTGGACTGCTGTTTCCATTAGAAAAGACTTACATGCCCATCATTTATTCAACAAATACTGCAAGGCAACTAAGCAAGTCTTCACCGTGGGTTCAGGGAGGGGCCTTGCAGAGAAGGTGCCATTTAATCACAGATCTGATGTTGGTGAGGGGAGCCCGGCCACTGGAAGGCTGAGCATCCCAGCAAAAGGCAGAGACTCACAGGGATTTGTTACAGGAAGAGCAAGTAGGCTCTTAGCCCATGTTCCCTACTTCACACTTGGTGTACCACACTCACCAAGACTTCCTCTTGCCTCCGCTATCATTTCTTCTGTTTCTTTGGCTAGTTGTTCGCTCTTCTCACCCTCTTAGAATGCCTCAAGGCTCAGAGCTCTATTTTATTTTATCTTTCTCTATTCATAGCCCTGTTTCGGGGGCCAGTCTTGTGGATTTAACTGCCCCCCTATATCTGAGATTTCTCTTAACTCCAGACAGCCACTTGTTTTTTGTGCAACCATAGCAACTGAAGGTCTATAGAAATCTCACACTGAGCATATTCAGCATCCCCTTCAAGTCGTCTCCTCCAAGACAACTCCATCTTAAGAGTGGGCAACCCCAGTTTTCTGTTAAGTTAAAACATGAAATTCTTATATCTTCTAGGTTGAAACAACCTTCAGCCATGAGCTGGTGGCTCACACTTGTAATCCTAGTTACTTAGGAGGCTAGATACAGAGGATAGCAGTTTGCAGCCAGACCAAGCAGAAAAGTCTACGAAATGCAATTTGCAAGATAATCAGCAATACTGGGATGAAGGCATGGTAGAATACTATCTGCTCATATCCTACATCTAGTCTATTAACACATATTGGGTCTATCTTCAGAATATTGAGAGAGCTTGACTGATTTTCACAATACTCTTACCACCTGATCTTCACCATCATTACCGCTCATTTAGATGACTGAAAGTCTCTTAGGCCTTCTACCTGCTTCAGTGTTTGTTCACCTATAGTCTATATGCAGTACAAAGACTCAGAGAGATCCTTGACACATACATCTCACTGTTGCAGTGCTCTACAAAACCAAACTAAACCCTAACTTATAATAGTTCCCTACTTATCTCTCAGGAAAAAGCAATGACAAAGTACTTACAGAGTATTTACAAAGTCCTTATTCAGGAGCTTGTTACAAATGCACATTTTGGGACTCCCCACAATAGATAATGAATCAGAATCTCTGGGAGTATGACCCGGACATCTACATTCATGTGTTACTTCCTCATGTAGATTCAAAAGCACGTCAAAGTTTGAGAACCTTCAGCCCATTATGCTTACTTCTTTTCCCCACCCCAGCTTGATCAAGAATCTTGATCTTAGCTTCCATAACTATACTAAGGATCTACTCAAAATCCCAAATACCCTCAGCCAGCACTCCTCATCCCTCTGTGGTGCATCTAGAACTTGGCCTGCACAAAACAGGCATGCAGCAAATCTTCAAAGAATCAAAGAACAAATAGGGCCACTGTGGCTAAAGTGCATATAGACTGTGAAACACAAACTAAGGACAAAAGACCAGATTGCTTAAGTTCCCAAAGGGGTTGTTGGCTAGGACTCTGGAAACCCATGGAAATGCACAGAGACAATGGAGGTGCTACAGTCCCTCACTCATTCTCAGTAGTTCAGAAAGCTCTGGAAGAGCTAAGTGTATGGGATGAGTGACTGGTTCAGAGCATGCCACACTACTGCAGAAGAGAAGGCTGCCTTTTCTACTGGGGGCTACCACAATACAGCAAGTCCTTATAGCCTTCAACTAGGAGGCCATTAGGGCCCTTTGAGTGTAAGACATTACCATGAAAACTGTCCAAGAAGAGAACCACCATGTACACATACATACAATAGATTACTATATGTCCCTATTTTATGAAGCTTTGAAAAGTAGGAGAATTCTTAAGTGAGAACACATAGTAAATTAAAACACTATATATACTGCTATACCAAACTGGTTTTAACTATTACTTGCTAAAATAAATGCAAAGGCAAAAAAAAACCCCAAATAAACAAAAAACCAAGGCCCAAACTCCCAACTTAATAATAAGCCACTCAGTAGAACTTTAAAGATAAAATGTTGTAATATTTTATTTCTCCCTTTCTATATTTTTGTTAAAGTACTGTAAATCTTACCCCTACCTCTTCCCCCCAAAAGACTACATATCTGGGTAAGTAAAATATATTCTGGCAGAATCTCTCTTTTGAAACATTTATAATATAAACAAACACAGGAAGTCTATATACAACAGCAACATTTGCCTCGCTTCGCGTTTTCTTGAAATATTTGGTAAGATTAAGACGACCCTGTTATTTCTGCAACTTTGAGTCTAACATTCAATCACAGTCTATGTTTGCATAATATTTGACACATTTTTCTGATTTTGAAAAGGGCTGTGATTACGTGGTCCAGCAGGGCCATTATAATGGCCCATTGTAAGGACCAGCCAAATTCCCCTCCTCATCGTTGTTGTCAGCGCGCCATCCCACGTGTTAGAACTTTTCCATGTGCCCCAGTTTAGCACTGTCTCAGAATGGCAGACTTCTTCTTGTCTTAGCATTTTCCCCCAAAATGCACCCATTGTTCCCAGTGTATCGGGTATTAGAGCTGATTATAGCACAGCTCCTTTTCATAAGGAAGGAGCCGGCACTCTTAAGAAACTGGCAGTGGTTAAGTTTGTCAGAGAGGAAAACATTGCCTTGGGCCTAAGTAAAAGGTCACCCAGCAAGCCCCCCATCAGACACAGAGCTGAATGCTGCTGGATTGAAGGTCAAGTCCACATGAGCTAAAAACTGGCCAAAAGCAGCTGCCTCATAATAAATAATACAAAGACTTCAGGGTCTGTATCATGAGACCAAGGGGTCTTCCTGCTTCTGAGGAACAGCAGTCTTGGGTAGTTCCTAAGACCTGCTTTGTAGATTACATGGTGATGAAATTCTGCATTGGAACTGACTCCATCAATAACAGCAGAATCTCAAGCACACTTCCTGGCTGTGCGGGTGTTACACTGCATGGTCACACACAAGTACCACAACCAACCATTTTAATGATTCATCCATTCAACCATCCTTATTGAGCACTGCTCTCTGTGCTGAGCAAGTAAGGCAAAGACCCTGGCCCCATGGAAAACATATTTACATTGAGAGAAGCAAGGAAAGGCACAAAGCAATTAAAGCAAACAAAAAAAAACCCTAAGAATCTCATATTGTGTCAAGTGCAATGCAGAAAATAAAACACAGTAAGCTTCTGAGAATGCCCCTAGACATGACTTTCGGACCAGGCCACTGTGTTGAGATGAAGCTGCTTTAGTGAAGCCCAGAAGAGCTTGGAGCCTGAGGTGGAAAAAAAGCTTGGCATTGCAGAAGAAAAAGAATGAGATAGTTAACAACAAAGTTGGCATGGCTGAGGTAGGCACCGAGGCAATGTATATCCTAAGAGAGCTAGTCAGGCTTGGATGATGTGCAGCTGTGTAGGCCTTTAGTAGGAGTTTTGAGTATTCTTCTCTGATAAGTATAAAGGATCTGGAAGGCTGAGAAACAGAAAAGTGGCATGATCTGATGAGCATTTTTAAAATATCACACAGGGGTTGGGATTGGTACAGGAGGGTCCTGTAGACAAACAGAAAAGAGATCATGGTGCATTGTCCAAAAATGTTGAGATACAGTTGGCTATAAAATGTATGTTCCTAGACCTTGTGTCTGGCTTCTTGGATTGTATCAGATCTAATGTGAAAACAGTATATGCATTAAAAGACTCTCATACAATTATTCAAACTATCTCAAATGTCATGAAGACCTTACTACAAATAATACACCCAGCTGTAAAATATCCAATAGTAAGCTGTTTGGAACATATAAGCTAGGAGTTATGCACTATCGATTGAAAGTACAGTGCAGATAGGCTGTTTACTATATGGCTAAATGTCTAGCTGGAATTGCAGATAGATCTGCATTCAAATCCTGAGCAAGTTGCTTATAGGAGAGAGACATGTGCTTTCTATTTGTAAAATGAAATTACAAAATTTCTGTTTGCAATAGTTGTTGCAGTCAGTAAGTTTCAGAGATGCAGCATGACAGGTACTTGGCACACAGAAAATGCTCAACGAGGAAATAATGTTGCCTATTACTATTAGTCCTAGAAGCTTTGCTTTCACAACCAAGTAGATCAGTTTTGAGCATCTTTGACTCCACCTTGTAGGAAAGAAGAATATATGAGGGAGGTAGGGCTACATTCTGCCTCTTGAAACCATCTTTTGCTCTTCTTAGCTAGCTCAATTATCACAGAGAGATGAGAGGGCAAGAGAAACAAGAATCCTAGGGAAGATACCTGCAAGTAGGAACTTTACAAACAAGGCTAAGAACTCTCTTCTGGAAGGTAGCTATGTCACTGAAGCTTGAGCTGGGCTCCAGGGAGCAGAGAACTCCTGAAAATAGTATGCAAATTTTTGCCTGTATTTTTTTTCTTGAAGAAGCCTAATAGACCAAGACACTGGACACATGTCTAGGCCTTGCATGTGAGAGGGAGGAATGTGCAAAACAAGTCAGGAGTGAACAATGGGTGAAATAATGATGATTACAAATAAGGCCCCATATAACTTTCTCAGTGCTGCTGTGTACACATTGACACAGAGCCCATTTGTCTAGTTACATTTTCTTTTTATGTGTGTGCTGGTCCTGGGGCTTGACTCAGGGCATGGAAACTACCCCTGACCTTTGTGCTCAAGACTAGTACTATACCACTCGAGCCACAGCTCCACTTCTTGTTTTCTTTTTCACAACTGGAGTCTTATGGACTTTCTTGCCTGGGCTGGCTTCAAACCAAGATCCTTAGATTTCAGCCTCCTGACTTGCTAGGATTACAGGCATGAGCCATTGGGGCCTGGCTCTTTTTATTCATTTTCTATCTTCTTTTCCATAAAAGTAAAAGTCTTATGGTAGCATATATACTTCTAAGCACAGTCAATCTGTTATCCTGTTACAGCAATAAAATGTCTGCATTATGCTTGCAGTAGTGCATCTTAGCCTGGAATGTTCTCTAAGAAGCTGATTCCATGTTCCTTCAACTGATCATGGATTTGGCGAGATGCCTGTGGTCAGCCTGAGCACCAGTCATGGAAACCAGCTCGATAACAAGTGAAGTAAGTTGTATTTGCCCGGAGTACCAGACTCAACAATTGGGGAAGGGTATCTCAGATCCACAGGAAATTTTAAAACATGTCCAGAAGATACAAAAATCCATACTGACCCTTTCGGCTCAAGTTAGAGGTCAAAGTCAGGACTACCTCTTTCAGACTAAAAGGCAGCTGCAACAGATCTACATTGATGTCATATGACTACTATAAAAACCTGAAATTTAAACATTTTTGGGTTACTAGGGAGTGTTTTATTTTTCATAATTATAAGAAAAAAATCATCTGTAAGAAAAAAAAGATTAATCACCTTCAACAAACAGTCAGAAAGATTAAGGTATACATATAAAGGAAGGATGTAGCTGTAAGACTAATGTACATGGCTGAGATTGTCCCATGTTGTGTGTGTGTGTGTGTGTGTGTGTGTGTGTGTGTGTGTGTGCATGTGACAAAATAATGAAATAATGAAGGGTACAAAGAAAAAAAAAGACTGAATGCTTCTTTTGAGAACATAGGCCAAAACTGTGAAAACACTGTGAAAATGAGACTCTATCAAGGTTTTTCATATTTAGGAGGAAGAACTTAAAAGTGAAAAGGAAGTGGGCTGGGAATATGGCCTAGTGGCAAGAGTGCTTGCCTCCTACACATGAAGCTCTCCGGTCGATTCCCCAGCACCACATATATGGAAAACGGCCAGAAGGGGCGCTGTGGTTCAGGTGGCAGAGTGCTAGCCTTGAGGGGGAAAAGGCCAGGGACAGTGCTCAGGCCCTGAGTCCAAGGCCCAGGACTGGCCAAAAAAAAAAAAAAGTGAAAAGGAAGCAAGTACTGAGTACTTAGTAAGTGCCCGGTAGTTTTTCTAAGTTTCTAATGGATTTATTCATTTTCTTTTACAACCCGTGAGAGTAGGTAGGGATGAACATTATCCTCATTTCCAAGGTGAGAAAATTGAGGTTCACTAGTTGCTTTGCCAAATTCTGTCATGTTGTAACTTATCTACAGAATTCATATTTGCAACATGTTTTTGGCTTTGAAACAACACAGGGAGCCTTTGTAACAGTTATTTGTTTTGAGTACCTGTCTTCATTCTTCATTATAAATAAGCTTCTCTTTTCAATGAGTTTGTCACCTGGGTGGGCACTGACTGTTCAATCAGAGCTTTATACAATTCCCAAGTGAAGCAGACTGCCACCCAAACCAGCAGGGCATCAACCAAGACAGGGAAATTTTAAATGATCATTTGTTCCAGTGCAATTGCCTCTGGAGTGTGGGCAATTTGAGGGATGATGATTTTCTTTCTCTTCTTTCTTCATGAGGGAGATGGAGGAGTGGGTCTTAGAAGGCAAGCAGCATCTTTCAGACTCAATAGGAATTTTTGTTAACTAAAACCATGTAACCATCATGAGATCTGTAAAGAAAAGGTTAAAATATTGTATGATATAGTAATGTCTTTTATAAGAAAGAAAATAATAGGCCACTGTCTCTCTAAAATGCCAGTTTCCAAATATTTCACTGTAAGCCACTGTCAAAGAAATTTAGGAAGAAGTGTCCAGATTACCAGATTAAATGGAGATCCTACTTTCAAATCACAAATCACACACACACACACACACACACACACACACACACACACACAAAACAAACAACAACAACCCTCTACCACACTACGTGGTAAAGTGCTTGCCTAGTGTGTGTAACACCCTAGATTCAATCTCCAGAATCTCAAAAAAATAAAAATAAAGCAACAGTTTAGTAACTGTTCCTGAAATTGTGTCTATGTGTAATAGATACAGCAATCTCTACATGAAAAGAAATAAATATCTCATTTCTGTCCTCAAGGAACTCACAATTGGAAGGCTGGCTGAAGAAAATCTATGTCACAGTTTACATTTGAGGTGTTCTCAAACTTTTAAGCCAATAACTCTCAGGGACTGCCTTACCAGGGAATATTTGCAATGGCTGGGGACACTGTAGGTTGTCACATCTGGGCGTGAGATGGAGAAGGTGTTAATGGAATCTACTGGATAGAGACCAGGTTTGATGTTGAACACCCCAAAGTATAGAAGATAGCTCTTGACCACAGAGATTTCTCTGGGTTCACAATAGTGTCACTGGGCAGAAATCCAACCTACAAGATACTAGGCCAAGACCCACACTCTACTTCTCTTACTGGTAGAGTTCAGAAAAGACACAAAACCTAATCAAATACAGGGGTGACCAGAACCTCCTAAACTATCTATGTGCTTTCATGTCATATCTGAGCTTCATAGCCAAAAGTTATTTCGTATCTTCTTTGCCATCCAAAGTCTTCTCTTTGTAATAATTGGCAAAAGGGAAAAATATCATCAGTGGAAGAAGCCTAATCAAAACTCAGGACTTCCTACTAGCATGTGTTGTGGGTGTAACAGAATAGGAAATACTAGGCTGAGAAATGCAGTATTATGTCCTAAGACTATACAGAATGGATGCAAACAATTCTAATCTCTGTCTTCCTGGATATCATTTAATAGTGTGTCACATATATCTGAGTGTATGGCTAGAAAGTCCCTTCTTTCTGAAAATAGTAAATAAGGGAGCATTGCTGTATGTGAAAAAAAAAAACAAAAAAACCCTGTAGTTCACTAATTCTTTCTTTTTTTCTTTGTGCCAATATTAGGGCTTAAACTCAGGGCCTGAGATCTGTCTCTTTGATTTTTGTCTGTTCAAAGCTGGCGCTCTACCTACCACTTGAACCATTTGGCTTTTTGGTGGTTGCTTTTCCTTCCCACTGGCTTTGAACCTCTACCTTTAGATTTCAGCTTCCTGAGTAGCTAGCATTACAGGCCTGGCCTACTACACCTAGCTATGTTCATTAATTAATTCTTAGTCTGTCACAATTAGTATACACAATTAGTTGCATAGGAATCATCTGTAGAAGCTAGGAATAAGGTCTAGTGGCAAGAGTGCTTGCCTCATATATATGAATCCTTGGGTTCGAGTCCTCAGCACGACCTATACAGAAAAACGACCAGAAGTGGTGCTGTGGCTCAAGTGGCCGAGTGCTAGCCTTGAGCAAAAAGAAGCCAGGGACAGTGCTCAGGCCCTGAGTTCAAGCCCCAGGACTGGCAAAAAAAGAAAAGAAAGAAATCATCTGTATTCCCCCAAACTATCAGGAATTAAACTATTCATTTTCTGGTTTTGGTAGTTAATTGGAATTAAGAGTCTCACAAACTTTTCTGCCCATGCTAGCTTCAAATGGCAGTCCTCGGATCTTAGTCTCCTGAGTAGCAAGGATTACAGGCATGTTTACCCACCAGCACCCAGCCTCCTTGAATATTTTTATAAGTTTAATTCACTCAAAAAATTAAAGCTAAAATGGTAGAAATAGTATTAAACTGAGCAATACAATTTCCACAAGGTTCTGCCTCAAATGATGCTAGTCAAGTAACTACAGCTGTAACCCTAAATGGACTCATAGTTATAGCAAAACAGTAAATGGTCTCAACTGTCAAACAGCTTTCTTGTAATGCAAGGTGGAGATGAAGAAGCATTTCCTTCTCTCTTGGTACTGAAAGGTCAAATGAAAATGAGATAGGCTTTTGCCACTAAATATGCTTAGAAAGTGAACTTTTGAGATAAAAGGTTTCTTGAAATAATACAAATGATTAAGGAAAAGCACTCAGTAAAGGGCTAAATTATGCAATGTAAGGTAACCGTGTTCCCTAATAAAGAATATGATTATTTACATCACATGGTAGGAAAATCAGCTATAACAACTTTCACATACAGTTCAAAGAAAATGAAGTTGGTGAAGAAAAATATCTTCTTTTGAGTACCTCTTAGCAGTAAGGCAGCGCTTCCAGGCCTTTATATACTTCCATTTTACCCCACACTCATAATGAATATTAAGTGTGATCTCTGGTTTCATTGTAAAGATGAGGAAACCAGAGCAGAGCATTAAATAAGCATCCTGATGCCCTCTGTGTGTCCTCATCAGCTGGAGCCTTAAACATGGGTTTGCTGGGCTCCAAAGCAACCAAACTATACATGTATCAGTTTTGCCCTGCAGATGTGATCAATGCTGTTTGTTCTGTCAGTGATAGGAAGACGTTCACTTACAAATCCTCAAAATTATCATCACCAAGTTTGTCATCACACAATTGTCACCACTCCACAGTGTCTCCCAGAAGACAAAATGTGGCAAAAGAAAAATGACAAGATTTTTCTGTGTAAAAACATAAAACATAAGGATGGGGAAATGTTAAGAGCTTAAACATGAGTTAAAAAAGATGGGGAAATAAAAGCACCATAAATCCTCTCATAGTGGGAATTAAATTCTGACAACATTATGGTTTTAATCTTCCCATTGATCAAAGTGGAATTTTAATGTGGTCTCCAGGCAATGCTAGCATGAAAGGAGCAGAAGTTGTCCTGTTCAAACAAACCACGGCTTCCTTTTCCTGAAGGAGATTTTACACACATCCCTAAAGAGAAAACAATCTGCCCGTGGAAATGCTACAAGATTACGCTGCTGCAATTTTTTGAGAGAATAGCTGGAATTTGGGTTCTTTTAAATGGCATTGTCTTATTCCTCACTCACCCAAAGGTTGCAAGATCCCACTTCCAGGGAACTCTGGGAGCTATAAATAGCCCCTTGCGAGGTACCAAGTGCATGGAAATGGACTCGGTGATGAGGAGAACAGAAGAAATGTAATACAAGGAGACAATGCTGCAAAGTTCTGTGCTTCCCCTTCCCCTTTCCAGCTGTGCCACAGCCCTTAATGCCCTTCTACATAGTGCTATGAAGGCAACCACCAAAGAGTAGATTTGCAACTGAGCTGACCTTAACTGCCAGGGGCAGCAAAAACAAAGGAGGAAACAAAATGCATCAAGTCAAATATCCCCATCTTTCATGCATGTCAGGGATGGTAAATAGCACCAAAGGAATGTCTTCAAACTAGGCCTGCTAAACCAAATATCAATAATTATTTATTCACAACAAATGATACTTTTCTGACCATTATTCCCAGAAATGGTCTACTTATAGTTTTTCAAATACATCCATACACATCAATCTCCAGAATACAGTATCAAGGGAAATCTTCAATAACAAGCCAAGTCCTTCTTGTTTTTGTACCCTATTATTCAGTACTGTGCCCGACATGCACTGGCCAGTAACAGATGAGGATTCCAGACTCGTGCAGGGGAGAGCAAGACTCTTAACAATCAAAATGGCAGACTGACAAGGAGCTAGCTGATAAAGCATGGCATCTTCGTAGGAAGACAATGTCATTTGATTCTAAGAGAATACATGCTCATGGAATTACCTAGTCTAGACATAGGATATTTATCATTTGGTCCTGTATTTGGTTTACTAATACCAGAGTAAAAAGCAATGTTGCTACTGGGAGGCTAGGATGGGAGGATCTTTGTTTGAGGCTAGACTGAGCAGAAACGTTTTCAAGATCCTTCCTCAACCCATAGCTTGGCATAGTAACAGGCAGTCTGTCATCCCAAACTACATTGGATGCCAAGATAGGGTGGACTGTGATAGCAGGTTGGCCTGGACAGCAAAGTCTGTGAAACTCCCTCATCAAGAAGGGAAGCTGAATGTGGTGGTGCCACCCTGTGACCCCAGCAAGGCGTGGAAGGCTAAAGTAGGCAGGTCCTGGCTTGGGTGCGCCCTGGGCAGGAGGCAAGGCTCTGCAGTACTACACCAAAAAACAAGAAAACCATGCTGAGTAAATATTTATGCAACAAACAGCTTGGCTGCAAGTTTTTAAGCAGACCCAAACTTCTTCAATTATAAATCTACAAAGATCTCACATCAGAAGGAGTGTAAAATATCAAACCTAAAAAAAAAAAAAAAAAAAAAAGGAATTGCCCAAAGCAAAATGTTTGTCAGCTTCTTAAAGTATGGAGTGAACATGTGACTCACAATGCACCAATCAGAGGCACTGGCACTGAACTCAGGTGCTACCCAACTCCAAGCCCAGTCCCCTTAACCTGCTAGCAAATCTGCAAGAACCCAATATTCTGCCTTAAATTTATTTTGTGTTAATTTTAATACAGAGTTCCTTACTATTGCTACCTTGAAAATTCTGATGGAGGATTATGATTTGACTAATTTTGTAAATACATATAGCATTATGCTGTAAAAAATTATTATATTAGGTTTTACATATTTAAAAGTTTGGATATATGTGTTTATACAGACATAAAAGGACACTATCCTTAATTTACATGTATTGGAATTTCCTTATGATAGCCACAAACTACATGACATGCTTTTATCATATTAACTATGACTTTTACAAGGCATGTACTCTTGCCACTAGGCTATATTCCCAGCTAATTATGACTTTTAAAGGATTCTAGTAGACACTCTACTTTAGAAAAGAAGCTTTTCAATATGAAAAAAAATCTCAAATGAAGTCTCCTAAATTTCTTCCCAGTGGAAGTGAATGAAATGACATTCTAATGTTTCTCTCCAGCCTGTATCTTAAATGTGCATTGTGGAATTGGGAAATATCTCTACTTAACTTTGGAGAAAAGTGTGGCTGCTCATGTTTAGCGCCTCTGTTGTATCTGTGTACTGCACAATGACTAACCTACAGAACACAAGTTATTTGTATTCTGTTTGTTTGTTTGTTTGTTTTTGTCAGTCCTGGGCCTTGGACTCAGGGCCTGAGCACTGTCCCTGGCTTCTTTTTGCTCAAGGATAGCACTCTGCCACTTGAGCCACAGCGCCACTTCTGGCCATTTTCTGTATATGTGGTGCTGGGGAATCGAACCGAGGGCTTCATGTATAAGAGGCAAGCGCTCTTGCCACTAGGCCATATACCCAGCCCCCTGTTTGTTTGTTGTTTTTTTGTGGGGCTCATTAAAATCAAATGTGTACTTTGTACAGTGCATTGCTCAGAGCAGATGTTCCATACACACCTGCTTAAGAGCTGAACTTCTGGGGGGCTGGGAATATGGCCTAGTGGCAAGAGTGCTTGCCTCCCATACATGAAGTCCTGGGTTCAATCCCCCAGCACCACATATATAGAAAATGGCCAGAAGTGGTGCTGTGGCTCAAGTGGTAGAGTGCTAGCCTTGAGCAAAAAAAAAAAAAAAAGAAGAAGCCAGGGACAGTGCTCAGGCCCTGAGTCCAAGGCCCAGGATTGGCAAAAAAAAAAAAAAAAAAAAAAAAAAAAAAAAAAAGAGCTGAACTTCTAGGAATTACATTGCATTAGCCATTATTTTTACAGGATTAGACCCTCCCATTCATCTGGAATATAATCCTAGTGAATAACTGGCCTTCACTGCTAAAGAAGAAACCCAGACTAAGAGAGGTCTTTGGAAAAAGAAGAACTCAGGTTCAGGCTGCTGTTTCTTAATCTTTTCTAACAATGAGCAATAGACATAGAGCACTCACTGGCAGATCTAGCCAGCCCTAGCCATCATCTTTCTCCAGTACTTACTCATCTTCTACTACACAATGATGACATCAGCTCTATTCCCCAGCTGTCACTACAGCCATTCATAAGAGGACAAATATCCCTAAGCTACAGGAAGTAAAAACTTGTAAAAGACAGGAAATATACAATAGAGTCTCAAGTTCATTTGTTAGAGTTTTCATTGCACAGTACAGCTGAAATATCCTCTTCCTGGATCAGGAAATTTCTCCTCCTGATCCGGAAATAGGACTTTAGTAATTAACTGGCAAAAGTTAAATAAGATCTACACACTAACAGTATCCCATCAATGTTAATAACAAAACAGTGGTTGTGAGATATTAGTACAGGGATATGGGGAGATGATCTCTATACTATCTTTGAAGGTTGAAATAGTTTTAAAATGAGAAGGAATAATATATTGGTATTCGCAGGGAAATGGTCAGAACTTGAACAAATAATGTTGAGCGAGACAAGCCTAGAATACAGAGAACAAGAGGCATGGTCTCCTTGATATATGACTGTTAGGGAAGAGGAGGGGACAGTAGAGACCAGGTCTGCAAAACAACAAACTTCTTTTCAAATGGTATTTCCACATGTTTGGGTAAGCGACTTTATATTATGTATCTAAAACAAAACAACTACTAAACATAAAAAGGTCTAGACTAGACCTATCAGTGGATCACAATAGCTCAACAGCTATGTACACATGATCATATAAGATGAGGATAAGCAAAAACAACTCAAGGACACTGGAGGATTCTATTGTTGATGTTACGTTTAAAGTTCTAGATGAATTTCCTTTGGTGTACCCTACATGGTTACTGTGTATGATTTTGGTACACTGGATATTGTATATATGCCTACCTGATCTAGGGAAGGGAAAGAAAAATGAGGGTCTAAGATATCACAAGAAATGTACTCACTGACTTATTATGTAACTGTACCCCCTTTGCACAACACCTGGTCAATAAAATTTAATTTAAAAAAAAATGAGAAGGAACATTTGACATTCCAGCTGATAAATGGCAATGGGTTGATAACAAGAAATCAATGGTGATACAATATCCAAAATTCTCTCCCCATGGCTCAGAAAGCATCAAATTAGAAAATAAGTAGTCCCAAGGAATTTCTTAAATAATAAAAATAAATATTACTATATTTTGTAAAAATAAATATCCTCTTCAGACATGTAAAACTATTTGTTGGAAACAAAAGTTTTCAATTCTAATATCAAGATTTTGATGAACATGAAACTCTCTCTGTATCTCCTATCCCACCCCCTGCCCCCTACACCCCCAACCCCTACCTTGAGATTGTCTCATAATGAGCCAGAAGAGAGTAATCACAGAAGAAATAGGGGAAGGCAATGAAAACAACTTCACCTGAGAGGACTATTTTGTTAATTCACATTTCAAAAAGGAAGAGAATTCCACTACTCATTTAACATTTAAAGTTCTCTAATGCATTGTGTCACAGTTAATAAAAAGTGCCGTATCAAATCTATACTGCATTTCCTAAAGCTGTTACAGCTTGCCATCACCCTGAATATAAGAAGGCTGAGTGAAAAACCACCAACCTGAATAATTCAAGGGCCTTTGTTTTATCATGCTATTAACACATTCGTCAGGGTGATGTAAAATCACTGGTTTAGTTTACACACCGACAACACCTGGCTGTCCCCTCTGTCCAGTGGACTGTGCTACTACTTATATGTAAAAAGAGGAAACTGCATCATCACACACAAGATGCAGTCAATCACTGCTCTCCGTGATGGAGCGTCTCAAGGGCTGAAGTCTGAGTCACCTTCATGCAAACTCAACTGTGGACCATCATCACTGGTCCATTACCTGCTGCTGCTTTGAAGTCTTAAAGAAACCTTCGATCACAAACATAAAGCAAATGAGATCTCTCCAGGAAGGACTGAGGTCCTAAAGAAACAGTGGTATAAAACAGAAAGCACGGCACAGGCTGTGCTTCCTTCATACTTCCTGACTGAACTGTCATTAAAAAAAAATCAGTGGGGGCTGGGGATATGGCCTAGTGGCAAGAATGCTTGCCTCGTATACATGAGGCCCTGGGTTCGATTCCCCAGCACCACATATACAGAAAATGGCCAGAAGTGGCGCTGTGGCTCAAGTGGCAGAGTGCTAGCCTTGAGCAAGAAGAAGCCAGGGACAGTGCTCAGGCCGAGTCCAAGCCCCAGGACTGGCCAAAAAAAAAAAAAAAAATCAGTGATCCTATTGAAGTTCATTAAACAGTGTGTTGTAAAAGCAGATTATTAAAAACTCCAAAAGTGAAGGCAAATGTCAATGTAAAGCCAAAAGTCTCCACCCTCTTTCAATTATATCTTCAGGGAGTAATCAATTTTAGAGCTTATATGCATTTTCTACCTTTAATTCCAGGCTAGTTAAAACTGAAGTAAATAAAAACATCACCACATTTATCAAGCCTGCACACTTAAAATAAGTATATAGTTACATGATACATATGTTCCTAAGCTTGCTTTAAAAAAATAACAAATCCATATAAACACACCCAGATCTATCTCTATACAAATGCAGAAATCAAGTCTATGTCTTTAAATCTAGTCTACAAGTCTAGTTTATCAATATAATTTTTTTAATTAGCACCAAGTATTTGGGAAAGGTCCTTATGTGTGCATATTGTGGCGTATCCTCTTTAGCTTCTTTAGTGATATGAAATTACTAGTGGGGCACACACACAAGGAGAGCTTCACTAAAAGTTGCCAAATGGTTCCCCACAGTGATTGATAACAATCCACACTCCTTCTAGTAAACTATGTTATTACCAGGCTCTCTAAAGTTAGCCAATCTATTTTAATAGCATAGAGTTTTTGCTATAAGTTGTAGTTTTCTAGCTAGAAATCAGGTTGAGCCTCTATGAACTGTGTATATTCTTTGCCTTGTCTCTCATTTAAATGTTTTCTTATTGATATTCAGGAGCTCTTTCTTCTAAGTATTTATTTCCTGCCTTGTAGTTATGTCAGCAATATTGTTTTCCTATTGATCAGTTATCTTTTAAGTTTGTGTTTCTGTTTAATACTATCTCTCACAAGAATAGTTTAAAACCCAACAGAATTTAGCAATTGGTGAGGGAAATAACCACATCTTATCACCATAAGCACCCAAGATATGGTTTAAGGACTCATTCCTATTTAACAAATTTTATCAAAGAAACAATGTCAAATTATAAGCAGAATTCACTAGATAAACTGATAGCAATCTTAAAATATATGTTAGCTAACTTCAGATCAGATTCTTAGTTTGATCTGTAACTTTGGCTCCTATGGAGAAAAACGAACCCTAAGTAGAATTACCAGCTAAAATTATGTGAAAACCACTGAACTACCTCCTGGACTTTGCTAGATTTTCTTCCAGAAAAACTGCACCAACTTAAATGATTACTAGCAATTAATACTTATTCATTGCCCAAGACTATAAAAGATTGAATCATAGTATGGAAAACAAATCACAAATAAATAGGTATCAATGTCATAACCATTTTTTTGTTTTTAATGTTATTATTAAGTAGTTGTACAAAGGAATCACAATTCCATATGCTTCTTGGTCAATGTCACCCCCTTCCTTTGCCCCTTCCTCCCCCATTTTCCCCTCCTGTCACTTTGTTTTGATATTACATCATACTGTTTACTGTTATGTTAATATGATTTTTCCAAAAAAAAAGATTTCATTACGTTTACTAAAATGTAATTACTTTAAAATAAAAACAGGAGTACTCATTAATAAAAGGAATGTGAGTTGATCAATGCAGTAGAGATATACAAATCAAAAGAGCTGACTTTTATTTTCAATTTCATCAGGCAGAGCAGGAAACAGAAGCTACTCTTCATTTTCAATTGCATTATGACAGGGAGAAGGCATCTTTGGGCCTACAGAGAGCCTACACAGATCCTTGGTAATATTTTCTTGCTGTTTAAAATGGTATAACATTTAGTCATAATCCCAGAATTACTGGATGACACAACCAGCCATGGTGAGACCATTTTTGTTATCTGGCCATCTTTTGCGCCCAGCCTGCACTGTATAACAAGACTGAAGGCAAAAGAAATGTGGCAAATACAAGACCTTCTTGCAAGGAAGGGGAAAGCCTCCGAGATTTGGTTTACCAGCTCTTGAAATAAAACCATTAAACAGAGAAAAATTAATCATGTCCCTCCGCCTTTCTGAATTTTTTTTTTAATGTTTACTGTTTTTAAGCCTGTCCTGAGTCAGCTGGGAAGAACTCCCTTTGGGCTCGGCAAAAACATGCTTTTCCTTGTATTCATACCAGATCTGCTTATTATCAAAAGCAAGGAGTGTGTTTGGGAGTTTTATTTCTCAGACATGTGAAGGGTTGGCGGAGAACCCAGTGGCCTAGGGAAAAAAAATCCCTTTTAGAACGAGAAACGATGGATGATTCGTCGGGAAAGCAGATGGTCTGCCCACACTTAACACTGCTCAAAACTGCCAAGGACAGACTGGCAGGATCTGCTGTTTGGAATCAAAGATGACCTGGAATACACGTTTTGGCGATATAATAGGACCCTTTAGAGTGTGATCTCAAAAGAATACCCTATTTATGGATTAATTTTGTCCATATTATTTCAAAGCTGTCCCTTGTGTGTGGCTCTCAAAAAATATCTGGATCAGGGGAAGATCTTTGTTTTCATTTTGTTATGGTATGCTCAACACCCATTCAATGAAGAAATGATTCATTCACATATTCAACTGCGTTGTTTGTTTGGATCTTTAAATATCACCGACCCTTTTCACCTAGTAGTTCAAAAGAGGTTATATACCAGAAAGTTTTGCATATAGTCTACAGAATGCCAATTTCTGTACTACACATCTGTCCCTAAGCATCTTTTACAATAGGCAAAAACACAGTCTTCCTAGGTGGATGCCGTGGTCCACTTTAGGGCATCGTCTGTCTTGTATCGAGCAGTCTAAAGGCATTTTCAAACTGCTAACTCACTACAACACTGAAGACCTTGTAAAATAAGACTCAGGAAAAGGTACTGAAGAATTGACCTCCACCCCACTATCCCAGGTGCATACAGATAAAACCCCAGGTATGTGCGGACGTGCTTGACCTGCACGCAGTTCTCCATTTTCCCAACAGTTACAGATCATCTGGATGTGAAAATAAGAAGTGTCCAGGGAGGTGGTGTGGGTGGATAGTAGGGGGGAGGTCAGTCCAGGCAAGGAGGAGAAATGTCAGAGAACTCTTAAGACCCAGTAGCTGAACTGGGTCTTAGAGGTTATGCAGGTTTATGACCAAGTAAGGATAAAATCAGGACAGGCCACAAAAAAGATATGGACCAAACTCATAGCATTTCTGCTTTTTTTTTTTTCATGCTAATCAGTACCTGGCTGGGATGGGCAAATATATAAAATCTAAAACTGATCACGTGTCAGTACTCTCAGTAATTGGTATAAATGATGGGGAAATTAAAAGAAGTAATATTTTGTCAGTTGTATATCTGTCATTTATATATTTGTCATTTGATACTTTTCATTTGTATTTTGTCTCATTAATTATTCTATCTCTCGTCCTTTGATTGGCACACGGTGTTAATTTGTTAAATAAATGACTGGATATAAATTCCAGACAATGCAAAAGGAGACAACAAATTCATGAATGATCATAAGTAGTAATGTTTCAATCTAAACATGGAAAATTGTTCTCAGATATTGGGTTCAAAATCTGCAGTAGTAATAACACAATAATGGCATCCACTAACATCTAGGTGCTTAGTTTTTACATGCATACACGTTATGTTATATATTCCTCTACCAACCTTATACAATTAGAGTTGCCTTTATGTGTATGAGAAAACAAGGAATTTTAACAGATTCATAATTGTGTTTTCAGGATCACATATCCAGTTCATGGGGGGAGCAGAACCAGAACCCAGACCTCCTAACTTCCAGTGTCTCAGACTCACATATTGCTAACATGTTTCCCATAGCCACGACATGAGCTCCATACTCATGACTGATGACAAAGGAGGGTCTCAGTTAGTTGGAAACTCAACAACACTCCTCCTAGAATACCACTGACTTTAAACAAGAACAACAACAAAGGCTAAATTAAGAAGGAAGTCACTAATGACAAGGTTGCTACCTGGCATAGGTAATGAAATTAGCTGTCCTGACAGAAGATGACCCTTGCTGCCTCCTCATCTAAGGTGTGTTGGGGGGGGGGGGTGGTGTGGGGTGGTGTGTGTGTGTGTGTGTGTGTGTGTGTGTGTGTGTGTGTTTGTGTGTTTAATGGTTGTTAACAGGAGCAGAAGCTCAAAACCTCTTAGATCACATCCATGACCTTATCCTCTCACTCATGTTGTAAGCCAGACTACTTCCACATTCTTGAGCTTAGCTATCTTTATTTTTTAAAGATCACCTGAGCATTCCAAATATTAGCTCATTCGGGAATCACTATTCTCAGCCACAAACTAGACTAACATTAGAAAGAAAAACAGGGGGCTGGGAGTATGGCCTAGTGGCAAGAGTGCTTGCCTCCTACACATGAAGCTCTCAGTTCGATTCCCCAGCACCACATATATGGAAAACGGCCAGAGGGGGCGCTGTGGCTCAAGTGGCAGAGTGCTAGCCTTGAGCAAAAAGAAGCCAGGGACAGTGCTCAAGCCCTGAGTTCAAGCCCCAGGACTGGCCAAAAAAAAAAAAAGAAAAAGAAAGAAAAACAGCTGGGCGCTGGTAGCCTAGACCTGTAATCCTAGCTACTCTGGAGGCTGAGATCTAAGGATCACGGTTGAAAGTGAACTGGGGCAGGAAAGTCCATGAGACTTATATCTCCAGTTAACCACCAGAAAACCAGAAGTGGGGCTATGGGTCAAAGTAGTAGAGTGCTAGTCTTGAGCAAAAAAGCTCAGGGACAGGGCCCAGGCCCTTAAAAAAGAGAAAGAAAAGCTGTTCTTATGATATGCATTGAATCTGCCATTTCTATGGTTTTGTAATAACTGGAACTAAAACCCATGAAAGGTGGTCAGTTTACAATGGAACTCTAACTCCCAAACTTGGAAAACTGTACCTATGGCTTACAATATCTATAAACAAAATTAGAAATAAGGAAATAAGATAGCAAATACCACTTTTAAATTCTTCTGCTTACTAAGGTATTTTTGTAGGAAAATTAGTACAATTATTCTTATTAAAATATACAATTAAATCCATTTGAGTTCCCTTTTGCATTTTACCTAAAAGATAAAAGTATACATTCAAGGGTCAGGGGCAACTTCAACCCAATTTTCTAAGTTTCTAACAACCAAGTGAAAGGCAAGTCAATAATGAAGCCAAAAACAAAGAATTGAATGTGTCAGCACACCAGGATTCCAGAGGTTTGGAATATAACTAAAGACTACACAGTAATTAAAAGTGGTATTTGTGTCTGAAGATCAAACCAGCACCATACAAGCTAAAAGGAAGAAGAAGAAGAAGAAAAAAAAAAAAGGAGCCTCAGGCTGATTTTCAAAGGGGTCTATTTTATACCAGAAGAACCTATGAGCTATATGTGAAGGAAAAGATCAATCATCCACACAAGCCACTGGACAGCTGGGTCACTCACATGGGAAAAACAAGCGGGTGGGGGGGGGGGGAGGGGAGGCATTAAACGACAAGTTCATCCAACAGACTTTTCAGTCTCTGGTATATCTCTATAAGTTCTAGGCCCAGGAGTAAACCAGACCAGGTTTATGTTCTTACAAACTTCAAACTGAGCCTTACATACTAGGAATATGTCGTTAGCTGTCCTTGCCTAATGAATTTATGTAAGTGAGCAAAATGAGACAGAATTAGAGAGGAAAGTTTCTTTATTAACTCATAAAAATGAAGAAAGAAAGGAGCATTCACATGCCGTAAATGTGTTTCTTACAGGTGAATACTCTGATTCCTATATGCAAGTGTCTATTTCATAGACAGGTAATTCTCAATGTTTGGATACCATCTAGAAGTTAGGTCTCCATTCCACTGCCAGAAGGACCCCCAGTCATAATTTGCTTCCCATTTCCAATGCAAATCAAACAGCTAGAGCAGGTCACACTACCACCAGCTCTTGCTAGCCACCCTGTATGACTGGGCAGAGATCCATCTCCCTCTAGGCTGCCACAGAGACAAGAGTTGAGGACCACTCCAAGTCTGGGACACTTCTATATTCACGGCTGACACATGAGGAGATAAATCAATCTGTCACCTGTACCACAATAGTACTTTAAAATAGGCTCATTATGCTTACTTCATATAATGTCTTAGAGGCTCCAAGTGCTATCTGAGTTTTCCCATGGATCTTATTCGATAGCTAAAAGTGTGTTAAATGCCTGCTTTGGGAATTGGCTATATTAATGAATTTCTTCATCTGGCTATAGCCAAGGCAAAAGTTCAGAGGTACTGAGAAAGCAAGACCAGCTGTTCTCACACATGTCATGGGCCATCAGAAGAAAGTGAATTAAACAGTAGCAAACTTCCCTGGGCTCAGAATCCATTCAATTCTACTTGTGCTCTGAAAAAGAGTTTTCAAGAAAATTAAACTGCAAGGGCTGGAGCGGGAAAGAGAATGAGCAGAAAGGCAGAGATGGGGTGGGCCCACTGAAAACTAGATCTGGAAATTGACAACTGTGCTCAAACCTATGAAATTTATCTAATTCTTGGCAAAATAAAACTAGTAAAAACTTACATAAAATTTTAGTGGTGACTGTGTTTGAATATGATCCTAATGTATTATATGTATGTATGAAAAGTCACAATAAAACATATAATTTTGTTGAATAAATACATATTGATAAAGTTCAGTAAAAAAAATACAATGTTCTAAACAAAGCCCAAGGTAACTGCATTATTACTAACATATTATTCTTATTTTGAAAAGAAGCACTGAATACAAGAATTTTTAACACAGGTTGTTTTACTAAAGGTATACCTGAGTATTGCTACATCTTATTTTCAATTTATTATCTGATTTTTGAGTTGGCACATACTTGTAACAGGAAGGTGTTTCAAATCACATTGGGTCACAGCACTGCAAATTGTTTAAACAGCTGTCCCTTTAACCAGCTAGACTGCAAGTTGCCCTGCTTAAAATCACAACCAAAACCCAGATTCATGGGCATAGAAAAAGCTGTGCTGTAACAACCTTCATCTAAAGAGCTCATAGGAGTTCACACATATCTCATTCCATCATCACAGGCTGGGATTTTTTTTCCTTTTTGTTTAATTTCGTTGTTGAAATTCAAAACTACTTTTCTGAGAGATCACTAAGTGTTGCTTTGGTGCTTAATATAATTTAAATCCATGTTACCCCTCTGGATATTATTTTTCTGGATAATTCCTGTAACTTTGGCAGGTAAAAAAGTCAGGAATTTCATAAAGGAGAGTATATAAGGCAGAAATTGTCCAATCTTTTACACTCCTCCCATTTGTCTCATTTTCCCTGAATGAACATTGCACCTCATCCTTTATTTGCCTTATGTGTTACTTCTGTTCTTGAAAAAAAAATCATCCAGTTAAATATTCCCAAGTGTTCAAGGTGTAACTTTCTCCTGCTCTGCTTCCTCCTTAATGAACAAGGGGTCTCTCTATTCTCCTTTACTCTCTTCTATTAGCTCCAAAAGAAGGTCACTGGTTTGCCAAGTGTCAGCCAGTGTCACCTCACGAGTCAATCAGGACGAGCACAGAGAACATGTGGGAGGTGTTTGGATAGCAGGACCAGTAAGCAGGAAAAGAAATTCAGGTAATTGTACATATTTATGCAAAACAAATTAATAAGGCCCTCTTGAAGCAGAGGGGCTGTAAGAAAACAGGGCAACATAAGCAAGGAGAGCAACCAGGAAGTATCACAATTTGTTAATTCCAAAGACAGAAAACTTATTACCAATGTAAAAATAACCTGTCTGCAACAGAGCTGGATGAGGTGAGTGTTAGCTGGGAGCAGAGGAGCTGGCCACCCACCCACTGTGACTGGAGTGTCACAGAGGCCACTGCTTCCGGTCTTCAGTCCCTACTGGTACCTGCCATCACCTCCTTGGAAAATCCATCACTTTTCCTGTTGGCATATATATATATAATATATATATATATATATATATATATATATATATATATATACTATCAAACTGAATTACAGAGAGGTTACAGTTTCATACATTAGGCATTGGATACATTTCTGGTACTGTTTGTTACCTCGGCTGGGCGCCAATGGCTCCCCCATGGAATCCAAGCTACTCAGGAGGCTGACATCTGAGTATCAAGGTTCAAAGCCAGCTTGGGGAAGAAAGTCTGTGAGACTATCTCCAATTAACCACCAGAAAACCGGAAGTAGAGCTGTGGCTCAAAGTGGTAGAGCTCTAGCCTTGAGCAGAAAATCTCAGGGATAGCATCCAGGCCCTGAATTCAAGCCCCAGCACCAACAAAAAGAAAGAAAAGACAGCGAAGAATTCTAGGAGGAATCCTGTATGCATCTGCACTTAGCAAGGCTTGCACAACTCATCACAATCTGAAAACAGAGCAGCAGCAGACCAGTATTAGAAGGGACTTTCACAGGACATGGTCCCTGCGACACTCACATGCTTTGCTGTGGTGACCCCAGACCGATTTCAGCACAGCCCCCACCAAGCAATAAGTTAAACTTAAAGCTGATGGCTCTGAAAATCATTCCTCTCAGAAGGTGCTTGTATTTTTTTTCCTTTCTGTTTGCAACTGGAGGTCCAGAAAGCCCTATCTTCTGAAGTAAGAATTTATACTGTGTCCAGAGTTCACAACACTCACTAGGAGAATGTTCTTCCAGGAGGATGTCCTTTTGTCAAGGCAAATGTAAGTTGTACCTGAGCCAGTGGTTTTTCTGAATGTTCTCCCTGAAGTAAGGAATTTTTTTTTCCTGCCAAGGGCTATTTGGATAAAATAACATTGTTCAAAAGTTATATAAAAGTATTGATACAGGCAGATGTCCCTCAGGAGTTGATGAGAAAACACGTGTCTGTCCCATCACATACCCAATCATGCCATAGGCCTTCTACAGCCCATGGTCTTATGTTCCCACTCCTGCAAGGTGCTCAACAAATGGGAAAACAGTGGGAGATGAGGAGCCCTGTGCAGGCTACCTTCTCATGCCAGTTCAGAAAGGTAAAGCAGGCCCATGCTCTTTCTACAATGAGCACACTAGGCTTACTCTTAGATTAAAGACAAGGAGAGCTGAGATGGTCTACAAGGCCCTAGATGCCCTGGGCCCTGCCTGCTTTTGAGCCTTGTCTTGTGCAATTCTCACCCTCACCCTGCAATTCAACCACTGATCTCTCCATACACTTCACTGAGTTAATCCCAGTGCTGCTTTCAATTCTAGAGGAGGTGAACTCTTCCCGCCCAAACTTTTTCCTCGTCTTTTGTCATATATTTCCACAGAACCTTCTTCCTTATCTTCATAACACTTACCAGGACCTTCATGGATCCATTCACCCCTTTGGCAGTGGTTGGAAGATGGCTGTAACACATACCTGTCAGCAGGTGTCCATTTCCTTACATAACAGCAGCTCAGGGGAGCAATGAGGCTGTGGTGTGGTTTTGCTCACCATAAGATTTCAAAGGTACAGATGCTCCATATGATTTTGGAATAAGCAAATAAATAGATGTTCATTTCTATTTCTTCTCTCCTAATTATCCAATACATTTTTTGGCTCTGATCTCTCTCAAACCTGTTCTTTCAATGGACCACCCAAAGCACCAATTCTGGGGACACTTTTTAATCCTTCACTTCCTGGACACTGATCAGTTCTTCTTTGACCTCAAAACTCTTCTTTTATCATGTCAGGTTCTCTAAGCTTTACATTTAGTCTTTTGCATCTCCTGATAGGTTGTTTTGTTGTTGTTGTTATTGTTGTACTTCCTGGGCTCTACTGGGAAGTTCCATCAACACCGTTCTCTTCTCTAACAAAATTACCTCTGGTAATCTCCCACTCTCCCCAGACTACATTTACTCTACCCCTGCATTCCAAACTTGCAGCTCAGGATCAGTGTTAGCTTCAGAAGCCAGTGGATTTCCCATCCTGGTTACAAAATCCATCCCCTATCTTTCCAGCTTCACTTATTACACTTCCCATTTCAGTGTTACCTCTGGTAATAACACCCTTCCTTTTGTTTTTTGCCTACTTTCTCCTGCCACAAGGTCCTCCTTGCATATGTAGCTTCTTCTGACTGAAATATTTTCCATCATCCCTTGGCCAAATAAAGTCTACACATTCTCCAGATCACAGGACAGGTGTCAATATGAAAACCTTCTCTGGGTCATTAAATCAGATCCGACCCCATCACCAGTTCTATGACACTACATGTGCCCTCTCCTCTCTAGTATTTGTTAAAGTTCGAACTGTGCACTCATGTCTATAACTACTTGATTAACATTTGTCTCCTCTATTAGGAGTTCCAACAACCACATAAAAATGTCTGCTATTGTATCCTCAAATGAGGAACAATGTCCTCATACATTGTTAGCACTCAATAAATATTTGTGTTGTCTGTCAATTCCCATTCAACACTATTGCAATAATCAGTGTAGAATAACTGGGTAAGTAGCACAGACTAACCATAAATAGTAATAGCTATGGGCCAAGTAGATTTGACTTCTTTAGTCCATTTACTCATTTATTCTAATTCATTTATTCATTAATTCAATATATATTCATTGTAAGGTCTTCCTATGGATTAGACACAATGAAAAATACCCAGAATACAGAGGTGAACAAAAGAAATGTGAGTTCCAATCTCAAAGATTGACTCCTAGTCTCATTTTATGAGTACTTAGTAAACTCTATAAAGGTCCAGAGAGCAACTATTTTCAGCCTTGTGAGCCATGAGGTATTGTTGCACTAGAAAAACTTGCCATTACCATGTGAAAGTATCTGTGAACCTATGAATGAATATGATTATATACTAAAAATAACTACAAAAATAAGCAGGAGGCAGAACGTGTGTCCCAGACATTGTTTGCAAGCTCTTGATCATTTATTTCTTAATCTCTGCTACATTCTGTTTTCCTCTATGTGCATTATATTTAGTATTAGGTCTCCTTCTCCTTGTCATCTAACAAGATTCCATTCCCTTTTCTTCTTTTTTTTTTTTTTTAAATGTGAACCGGAGCTTGAACTCAGGGCCTGTGCACTGTCCCTGAGCTTTTCTGCTCACAGCTAGGAATCTACCACTTGAGCAACAGCACTGTTTTGAGTAATTTGGTGGTTAACTGGAGATAGAAGTCTCATGGACTTACCTATCCAGGCTAGCTTCATGCAGCATTCCTCAGATCTCAGCCTCCAGAATGGCTGAGATTACAGGTATGAGGCACCAGTACCTGGGCTTTCCATTTTTAAATTAATGACTGTTTTCTTTTGTCTTCTGAGACTTCTAGAATCAATGCCTTCATTTATTCTCAAAACATTTTGGTCATCTCCCTATTTCCAATTATATTCTGCTTCTTAAAATAACATTCCCATCTCTGCCAGAAACTACAGAAGTCTACATTCCTACTATCTCCTCTTCAAGGAAAACAGGTGAACACATCAGAGGAACAAAAGCAAGCCGAATGCCAACTGAATTTTATCCATTCACCTGGCTCACTGTCCAGCGTAACCTCCCAACACTTTCTTGGTTTCACCTCCTACTACATTCCATTGCAATCCTTCACACCCAAACCCAGACTACCTCCTATTGCTTTGCTTCTCTCCTCATGCTTCTCTTCACCCTGTGTTCTTACCACTTGTTCTTCAATGTTTACTGGCACAGAAATACAACTGTCACCGGCCGCAGCTGAGCTGTGTGGTCATCTGTATGTGCAGGGCACCTCCCAGCAAAGAAGAACAATTGCCTTTTGGGATGGAGAGAAGGTAGGTGTTCAAAGGTACCAGCTACCCACTGAGTACTTTCTACCTTGTCCTGTGAGTCTCTGCTCAAAGGCAATCTCTCAGGAACTGGGCCACTTTGTTTACATACATTAATTCACTTCATTTCCACAACACTGAAGTTGGCTCAGGTGTATCTGCTAGGACTCAATCCATGTGGCCCTAAAAAACACATTCTGCAAAAATCACACAGTGTGACTAGCAGGGCTCATAGGAAATAAAAGGGCGGGGGAGGTTCCTTCATACCTATGAGCCTTCTTAACCAGAGCACGAAGAAGAACAATCAGTAACCCTGAGCAACACAGCCGCTGGTTAAACTTCTACTGGCATCTGCAGCCAGCATCCCAAAGGCTGAAGAACAGGTAGCCACTGCTTCTCTCAAAAAGCAGAGCGTGGATAGCAAGGGCTTCCTATGCAGATCATTTCTAAACATTTTGATCCCAGATGCAGCCTGTTTGAGGTGTGCCCTGAGTTAACAAAGTCAGCAGTGCCAGAAGATGCTTCCTGGGTTCTTGCCAGCTCCCTGAGAAGCCCAGCCTAGACCCCCACTGTGCCCGCAAGATGGCAGACACTGGGCTGAGTTTTCCAAAGGACCTAGTCTATGGCTTTCTCTGTAAACAGGAAAGCATGCCATGACTACTTGCAGTGTTTAGCATGCTACAGAAAATGGAGCTCCCACAATTGATATGATATCAGATGAGATCATGTGATAGTAACATGACTTTCCCACTTACCAATAACATGTAAGGTATTCACAGTGTGACAGAATAAAAGAGCCCACCTTACAAATGAAGAAACTATGGTCTCAAAGGAGACTCATACATGTGCTCAGCGTTATCTAAGGTCAGAGCTAGGATTCCAGGCCAGGTCATGTATCTCCAGATTTGTGCATTAGTGGGAGGGAGAGCGAAGGAAAGAAGTAGAAAAAGGGAGGGGGAGTGAGAACAAGACAGTGAGAGAGAATGACAGTGAGAAAGCAAGAAAAGGAGAGGGAGAAGGGTGGGACAGTTACTATTTAAAAGGGGAGAGAAAAAAGTGAAGAGATCACCAGAGAAAGAAAATTCCTTGAGTCCTTGAGAGACTAGTCAACACACACACACACACACACACACACACACACACACACACACACACACACACACACACACCACTACACATTCTCACATTCTCTCTTAAAGACAGGATAGAAATTAGTATCAATATGTAAACAGAAGGGGAAAAGAGCCAAATATACACACAGAGAACTGAATGGCAGGTAATAAACACCAATACCCCTGGCTTCTATTTGTTTTGTGCTTAAGAAAGGAAAGAAAATAAAAGCTATAGAACATTCTGTGGCCACAAGTTGTATTACAGAAGAATGTTAATTCTAGGAGTTTAGTAAACCCTCCACTTAAATATTTAATAGTGTGATTTCAATGTTCCTGTAAATGAAATGGTTGCAGTCTACTTGACTCCCCTGTTATCTCTTCCTAGAAAATCTGTGCTGTGGCTCTGCTTGAAAAGTCTATAAAGACTTATAATAAAGATTGATGGAATCAGAAATTTAATCATTGATCACCAATATTAATATTACTATAGCTAACAAGCCACAAACCAAAATAATAGAGTAAATAATAATATGAGGGTTTTTTTCTGACTCAACCCTAGGAGAAACTGGAGACATAAACTATACTGGACCATAAACCATACTGGAACTGGCTTACACACTGCAATTCTTTACCATCATGGCTATTATGTGTATATAACACTCAGAAAAAGAAAAAAAAAACCTAATGCGTCTATCAAAGGCTTTGCCTCTTTCATCTTATCACAAAAGAAATTTCTATGATCTTCAGGTGGGTACTTCCCAAGGAAAAAGGGACATGGCTTGCATATCAGGAGGAAGGACATCTCAGACTATCCAGCTGGAGACATGGAGGCCCAGGAAGGCAATGTCCCTAAGGTCATAAAGGTCAGAGTAGAGGCCCAGGCAGAGGCATGGTATATACCATGTCTATCTCTTTGATTTCATGGCTAGAGTAGTGATGGTAAAGTAGTGAGCTTTGCCAGATGTGAAGGGATTGCCCACTGGTCTTATCTCAAGTAGAAATTACATGGTGAAAAGTAAGATAAACACTCCAGCAGCAAATATGAAAGTCCTCTAGACCTAAGTATGAACACAGAGTACTCAGGGTAAAAAAGTAAGTAGAATACTTGGACAATTTGTCTCAGTTTAATAAATTCATCTCAGCATTCCTGATTGCCCATAAAAAAACATAAAAGATGAAACTTGTGTATGAATTACAAGTAATGAAGGTCAGGGTGAGAGAACATGGTTGTAGGCTAGGAAATAATGGGCAGAAGCTAAAGAGAGCTCAGCAAATGAGTCAAGGTATAAACAGGCTAGATAGAAGGGACTATGCAATGTGATTACTGGTTTCACATCGGAATAGCAAGATGAAACGCTCTACTAAATAATTATTTAAAAAACACCTTGAACACATATCATAAGACTAAGAGACTGTGGTTACGTGCACTCTGAATCTCTACTTGCCTAAATCAGTAATATTGTCTTCTGAATAATTATTTATTGTCAAAGTGATGTACAGAGGGGTTACAGTTTCATATGTAAGGCAGTAGGTAGATTTCTTGTACAATTTGTTACCTCCTCCCTCATTTCCCGTCTTTCCCTCTCCCTTAAATAAGTAATATTTTTAAAAGTTAAATGTTAATAGTATCATGTGCATTTACTCCTATTTAACCTGAGTTCCAGAAGCAAAATGTCAGCATCTCAGCTTTTAAGCAAATGTTTAGTTTTAGAACTGGGGAGCATTTTGATACCCCATTTTATTAATTTTTCTTAAAATTTATTGCTAGTTTTTTTAACCACTTTGTCCAGGAGTAAAAAATAGACAATTGGGTTATTTGGCTACCAATCATCAAAACAACTTGTAAGACTTGAGTAATGAGTGTATTCTGAGGATGTATTATTTTTTTAAAAAAATGGCCAAACACTACATTATCCTCCTTCCTTTCCAAACAGATACTATTAGGAGAACCTGAATAGCCAGGTGAATTTTAAGAATAAAAAATTCCTTGCTGCTAAAGTGTAATTCAACAGTAACTTGATAAAGGAATCTTTATATATTCTGTGAACCTCTAGGGAAGTGATCGCACATAGAATCAACTTTACCCAACGTTTGCCAAAGCATTAACTTTTCAATCATTTCTCAAGAACCTGTTGTGTGGCAAAATTACTATGTACTGCGTTTCTGCTTGGAATGTTAATGAGAGTGAGCAGTAGTAGTAAGGGCGGGCAGAGTGCTTTTCAAGTAGGGTATCACGTATTCCTCAAGCAATCCTAGGAACTCAGGACTTCATTATCCCTAGTCTTCAGACAAGGGAACTAAGGAGCAGAAAGGATTTAGACACTCTCCATCTAACTCTGGAGCCCAGGTCAAGTGTGACTCAGAATCCAAGGCCTTTGGATTGCATTCTTTGAAGAATTTTTAATTGCAACACAGAAATCCAAACAAAATCCTAAGCCTAGAAAATAAGGTTCAGCAGCCAGTCCATACTAAGGACTCTTTTAGTGTCAGAAAGAGTTGCTCCTGGGTCTTTTCTTAAGGAACACTGGTTTTATTCTAGCCAGAAAAGTGAGCTCGTCATATGCTCTGGATATAGTGCCTTTAAAAGCAGAAAAAGCAATACAGAAAAAGAGAAAAAAGGGAAGAGAAATACTTTCTGTTAATATCAATATTCCAGTGGACAAAGGGAAGACAGAGTAATGGTGGCTATGTCAACAGGAAGAACTCTGATGTCAGAGTTTGGTCATACAAGACCAGCTGTTTATAAAATCATATATATCATGAGGGTTTATAAAAGCTAAAATAAAAAACTATTTTCTGCTATATTTAACTATATAGATTTTTTTAAGTAAATTCCAAGAATAGAATTTAAAAAAAACAACAACAGACTGGGTGTAGAGACTACAAGTACTCCACCACTTGAGTCACAACCCCAACACTTTTTTTTGTTTTTATTTTGTTTTTGAGAAAGGATCTCAATAACTTTATCCAAGCTTGCCTCAAACTCATGATCTTTCTGCTTCTGCCTCCTAGACAGCTGGGATTAATGATGTGCACTACTATGTTCAACTAAATGGTAGAGGTTAAATAACACTTGGCAGATTTTTTTCAATTTTCTGAAAAAGATGTAGCTTTTCACTTTAGAATTATGATGCATAACTGGTGGGAGATCATTATCTATTTCAAACCCACAGAATGCACAACACCATAAGCTTTGCACTTCATTGATGATACGAAGGTACAGGTTCATTGATTGCAATGTGCCCTCTGTCAAGGAGATGGTCATAATGGTGAGACTACACATGCATGGGGTACATGGGAAATCTCTGGAGCTTTCACTCAATTTTGCTATGAAAATTAATCTACTCTAAAAATGCTTAAAAACAGCTTTTAGCCATTTCTACAAGTTAATACTTCAAGGCTCTATTTGAGTTGTGTTGAAGTCAGGCACTCCTTGCTCATGCGCATAATCCTAGCTACTCAGGAGGCTAATATCTGGAGAGGACAATTAGAAGTCAATGTAGACAGGAAAGTCTGATGACTCCATCTGCAAAAATAACCAGTAGAAAGATAGGCTAAGAACTAGGCCTGGCTTAAGTGGTAGAGCACCAGCCAAGCAAGCTGAGAGATCTCTAGGCCCTGAGTACAATCTCAGTACCCACAGGGGGGAAAAATAAATAAATAAAGAGATGTGTAGCTTTGGAATCATTTCTCACTTTGTTCATTTCATGAGATATGTTAATAATTTCCAAATATTTGTGGACTAGTGGATTCACTGACCCTTCAGAGAGCTCCTTGAAAAACGCAGTGGTTGCCGTACTATAAAGCAGGATCACTTCTCCAGAACAAGTGCCTTGAAGTTTTTAACTATTTATTTTACCTTTAACCCATTTCCACAAGAGTTTAAAAGATTAATTTATTCTACCAACTTTTCATGTAACAGCCTAAACCCTCATAAAAATATCCTGGATAGCGACTGCAAATTTTTTAACCCATACCAGTCAATTGTAAGCAACACTCCTTTGCCCATCTTCCTCCCACCCTCCTCTCACAGTACTAAACCATGACTATCCATTGCAGGGTCTCAGAAGCCGTAGGGCATAGAAACTTGGCTGACTCAATTTGTACCTGCATTTACCTTATTGTTTTAATGCTGCTTACAAATGAATTTCCAGGTTTCTACAACAGTGACTGTTAAACGTGAGCACTCTTTAGAAACTTTTGAAGGGCTGATGGAAACACGTTCCTGGCTCAGGAGGCATGGAATAAGCTGAGGGAATGTGCTTTTCTAACAAGGCCCCAGGTAATGTGGGGGCTGCAGATCCCCAAAGACACTTTGGGAAGCAGTGAACTGTGGAATACTTTCCAAGGAACATGATTGTGGTTAAATTCTAAATACATTAGCCTCATGTCAAACTGAATGAAGATTTTATACAAAAATCCAATGCCTTTCCAGAATATTCAGCTAGTCTTCACTGTCTATGACAATTACCAACATAAATGGATACTTTGATTATACTATACTATTACTACATTGTAATACTATATGATCAAGTCTATTAAGATTGTACCAATTCATAAGTCAGAAGAATTATTTAGAAATGAGATTCTAATACAAACCTGAATAGCCACAAGAAAACAGAAATCAACTTGCAATGACCTGGAGATGTATACTAGCTTTTACTGTTTGAAAGTACTAAGAAAATATTAAAATAAACATTGATAGAACATAGATGACTCCAAATAGAAAGTCATGAAATGTGGTAACATAATGACTTTTCTTTCTGGAATTCTAGCATGTTTAAGTTTTTGCTATCTTAGCTTTCTTGCTTGCAACTTGTACAAGAATGTGACTTCACTGTCTCTTGGAATTGTATGAAGAACACATGAAATCTCTCCAACATTGTGTACTAATTCCAAAGTAATCGACTCATTGTTTACAGTATGAATAATAAGGTACCTAACAAAACACAAATTACTACTTTAGGTGTAGTATTTCTGGTTTTACTATCAGCCATAAAACATCCATGCCTAATTAATAATACAAGAACTATTTCACTGAATTATGAGCTGTGCAGCCTTTTCCTAAAAATCTGCTGCAAGTTAATTTAGAAATTATCTTAACTTTTTTTTCTCAAATTTTTATTATCAAACTGATGTACAGAGAGGTTACATTATCATACGTTGGGCACTGGATACATTTCTTGTACCGTTTGTTGCCTTGTCCCTCATGCCCCCCTCCCTCCCCCCTTTCCCTCCCCCCCCCCAGGTGTTCAGTTCACTTACACCAAACAGTTTTGCAAGTATTGCTTTTGTAGTTATTTCTCTTTTTTTACCCTGTGTCTCTCAAATTTGGTATTCCCTTTGAATTTCCTACTTCCAATACCAGTAAACACGGTTTCCAATATACTCAGATAAGATTACAGAGATAGTGTAGGTACAACCATAGGAAGGTGATACAAGAACATCATCAATAATAGAAACTACACATACACATAGGACGCTGAAAGTAGTTACAACTGTGATATATCACTTGTTTCCATAACATGGAGTTCATTTCACTTAGCATCATCTTATGTGTTCCTAAGGGTATAGCTATTGGGCCTTGTGATGCTCTGCTATGGCTTGCCTAAACCTGTACTAATTATTCCCAATAAGGGAGGCCATAGAGTCCATGTTTCTTTGGGTATCTTAACTTTTGCATTAATAAAAATGATAAAAATCCAACAAAAATTGAGTTAGTACTTTTCATAAGAACTCAGTAACTACCCAAAGTACATTAGCAAACAAACTAGAATCAAGACCCTTCTGATAAGATGTCTCCTTTTCACCAACAACAGTAATAAAGCACTTTTTCATCCCTAAGATTTAGATATCTTTAGCACACTAGACAAGTGTGTTGGAAATGTAACTTGCGAAGGACTGGAAAGAAGCTGGATCAAGTGTTGATATGTAAGATGTGTGACCATGTGGTCAAGCACTGTTACTGTGTTCAGCTTTGGATAGGTTGATATTGGCAATGACAGGTCAAAATGTCACATTGCTGGGGTGCTTCTTCATGGCTCTCCCTTAAAAGTAGCTACATCAGCAATCAGACATGCGCTATGTCAGCTAACCTGGGCTGCAAATTATGAGAAGAAAATAATGACCAAAATCTGAGGGGTTTTTTGGGTAGGGGATAGTAGAAAAGTATTAGTATTGGATAGGCATAATAGTGGCCCATAAGATGCCAACTAGGAGATGATAATTTCCATAGTCAGATGATTATTAATGATAAATCTTTATCATTTATTATTAACAATGTGGTAGGACCCTTTCTTGGGCATGATCCATTTACCAAACACTGTGCTAAGATTCTTCAGATCTGTGCTGTCCAATTCAAAAGTCTTAAAACAAATGTGGCTATTGACCCTGGAAATGTGACTAATTCTGCTCAAGTAAATGAATTCTTATAGCATTCATTTTCAACTGAAATGGAAAGACATCGTCCATTTAGTTATGAAAAGCCTCCTAAATATAATTTAAAACAACATGGGCATATGAATCTACTTTTTCTTTTTTTTGATGGTATTAGGGATTAAACTCAGGGCATCACACTTGTTAGGCATGTGCTCTGCCACTTGAGTCACATCTCCAGTCCCTTTTGGATTGGTAATTTTCTAGGTAGTCTCCTTTATGCCTAGGCTGACCTGTAGTGTGATCTTCCTACTTGTATTCCCCTGTGTCTCACGGGATGACAGACATGCCCCACTGCATCCAGCCATTGTGCTTCCCCTGTAGCTGGGATAACAGGCACCTGCCACCAGACCCAGCCTGGTGGAGATGGAGTCTCACAAACTTTTATGCACAAGCTGACCTAGAACTTCCATCACCTGATCTTGGTCTCCCATGCAGATAGGATTATAGGCTTAAGCCACCATATGTCTCTTGTGAGTCTACTTTTTAAATTGTAAATTTTATACAATCTAAACACAGGGGAAGTAATTCTGATTTTCAAAGATCTAGTGTCCAAATTGAGACATGCTGGAGATATAAAATACCCAACTTTGAGGACAGTATGAAAGATTTAGTACAAAGAGACTTAAATTTAAAAATACAAAATTCTCGTATAAATGATCTTTATATTGATCATAGGTGAAGATGAGAGTACTGCAGATATACTGGGTGTGTATTTAAATTAATTTCATCTCTTTCTTTTCACTGTTTTTGAGAGTACTAGAAATTTTGAACTCATGTATGCAGTTCATATTCCATTTAGAGGATTCTTAATAGTACACATTAGTTGTAAAGGGAGGGCTACTGTGATAGTTCTTGCCCTCCCCCCCCCCCCCCGTCCCGTTAAGTCTCCTCTATCCCTCTTCCACTTCTGGAAACAATTTCAACAGGTTTCATTGTTCTGTTTTCACATATGCATATATAGAATGTTGTCTATATTCATTTATTCAGCTTACTCATCTTCTCTGTTCCTATTCCCCCTCATGCTGGCACCTGTCCCCAACAGAGCTTGTTTCAATCTTCTCTCATTGTTTGTTTGGAAAATTTAATTGTACCGAGCTGCTTAACCATATAGTATTTAGCATGTACATATATTACACTTATTCAGAACATCCATTTTATTGCTCTCTCTTTCACTGCCCCCAACATTCTGTGGTGTAACAGCTTTCAATAAGATTCCTTAAGCCATCTTCATACACAGACACAATGCATTTCAATATTACTCACATTTCATGTTTATCAAGTTGAGTATTACAGTTCACTTTAATCAAGTAGTGCCACTTTATTGGTTTCCCTCATTTAGGGTCACCACTATTACCCTCACTTTTCTGTTTCTCTAAAGAGAACAAGAAAAAAAAAAGCCTAAATTAATTAACAAAATACCAGACTTAAGCTAACGCTGAGTTTTCAACATGGATGTCAATTATAGTCACATCTCGCAGCATAATAAACTGCAGTGCTTAGCATGAGAATTTGGCATCCAAATTATAACTTAAGCACTGAGTTACTAAGACTATGAGGTTGCAGACATAAGGTCTAGTGCATCTCGTAAATTTAATCTTTTAAGATTAACCTGGATGTCAGAAATATTACCAAGCATTGAACAATGAGAGAGGACCAAAAGCCATTACTACAGCCTGTCTCACCAGACAGTCAAATTAAGTTCCATCAAACCACACAGAGCCAATACACTTTGACAAGCACCTTATATCCAAACCCTTGAAGACCCTGGGTTTTTTTTTAAGTTGTTCCTCCTTTCTCTTCAACAAGACACAAAAGAAAGCCCAGTAAAAATGCTGAATGGGGTAAAAGAAAATGCAACAAAGTTAATAGGGGACATGGATAACCCCTCAGAATTGGTAAAAACACAAAACCAAAGGGCACGTTTTCCATCAGTGCACAATCTTGCTTTTGTTTAAGAGCCAAGTTCCCTTCTTGAAACGTGTGGGCAATAAATCAGCAGGCATTATTTTAAATCAACCGGTTTTATAAAATAAGCCAAGAGTTGAAAGAGGCAGGACTAATTACCAACATTCCTCGATGAATTACTTAGCGGCGTGTGCTAAGTCAGTGCACGGTTACGTCTCGACCCCCGGTTTTATCCTGTACTCATTTCTCAGGAGGAAAAAAGAACATGTGGCTAATTAAGGCACCAATCTCCACAGCCAGAAATACTCAAGGTAAGGGTTCTTGTGGGGGAAAAAAAAAAGGAAAGAAAGAAAAGGTTCTTTGGCTGGTACTTATTAATCTAATTTTTACTACTTCACTAGGAAAACAGAGCTAATCTTGTCACCTTTAGCCACTCTGAACTACCATGCAGTGTTCAGAAAAATGTTACTTATTTGTAATTTAGCCAATAAGAATTTCTTAAGCCCTTCCTAACCGGCAGGAATGTCTCTGGTTTGTCACTTCTAATTAAGTCTCAACAAACTTTCCAGCCCCTAAATTTTAATTATACAAAACCCAGAGCCAACAGAGAAGATTACAACAAAGTCATGCCAGTCGTAATGTAGGAGAAATATGAATTGTGCTTTTCATGTTTGGGTTCTTAACTTACTTTAAAAATTACTCACAACAAGGTGATTAAGAGCCTCTTATTCATTTTAATTTCCAAGATCCTTATGTGTTGTTATTTTTCCTGTAGGAATGAGCTATATTACACACGTTAAGTCTAGTAAACTCACCTAACAGAAAGGCTGTACTCCTCAAAAAGTGGGTGTCAGGTACTACTCAGGAGGATGAGATCTGAGGACCAAGGTTCAAAGCCAGCCTGGGCAGGAAAGTCCTTAAGACTCTTACCTCCAATTAACCACAAAAAGCTGGAAGTGGTAGAATGCAAGCCTTGAGTAAAAAAGCTCAGGGACCAGAGCCTCAGAGTTAGAGTTCAAGCCCCAGGACCAGTACCAAAGGAAAAAAAAAAGAAAGAAAGAAAAAGTGTGAGCAAACCGGAATTTACTTTTTACATGCACAGGAGAAAGCTATTTTAATTTCTTAAAAATGCAAAGATAAAAGAAAAGACATTGCCAACAACAAAAGAGTAATAAAGCCTTTGACCACCAATCTCACCACACACTTCAGAAACCACCACAGTAAGAACACTTGGTTTAGATTCGTCTAGATCCTTTTCTAGGGCATTTCCTATTTTTAAAATCAGTGATTAAAGCAATTCCTTCCTAAGACTATTCTCTGTGTTAGCAGCCTGCTAGTTGGTCTGTTTCCTATGCTCCAATTTTTATTTCATTTTTCATATAGTTACACATTAACACCCCCAAATATCAGATGTTATAAACAAGATTGAAAGGCTGCTGGATTACAGGATGGTAAATTTTTCTTAATGTTCAGACTGATATTCAAACATGTAAAAAAAAAGAGACATATTCAGGACAAGAGCCAATATTCCATACTGACAGCAACTATAACCTTGCGCAAAGCCAATATGCTGATTTCCATAATTTTAACACAGATTCTACTCTTTTATTTTAATAGGGCAAGGGTAAATTTAGATTTTTGATAACATGTTTTTACAATCTCTCTTATTTGCTGAAAAGATAGTCCATCAGCAGTCTTTCATGTCTACGTTTCCTTAACTGTTGGGATTAACTAAGTAACATTTGTAAGGGTAGCTCTCACCTTTTCATATAATAATGTATTGTCAGTTGTGGGGTTTGAACTCAGGGCCTAGGCTCTCTCCCTGGGCCTCTTTGAGCTCAAGGATAGCTAGCGCTCTCTCACTTGAGCCATAGCACCACTTCCAGTTTTAGAGTAGTTCATTAGAGATAAGAGTCTCCTGGGGACTTTTCTGCTGGGCTGACTTTGAACCACGACCCTCAGATCTCAGGTTCCTGAGTAGCTAGGATTACAGGCATGAGCCACTGGAGCCCAGTTAATAATGTAATATTTATTACAGTGAACATTCACTTAAAAGCAAAGAGAAATGCCAGCAGAAATCCCAATTTTAAGTGAGAATATAGCAAAAGTTCCAATCATAAGCAGGGAACCGAGGAAGAAAAAGTGAAAATAAAACGGTAACTTCAGGTGACATTTTATATTAAAAGAAGTTTATTAAGTCTATGGGATTGAGTTTTCAAAACTCACTTAAAACAACACAAATGTATTAAGATATAGAACTGGAAAGCATATGATTTAGGATTTTTGGATGTTGTCAGAGATGCTTTTTTTGTAAGTGCCTTTTAAACTCATAATGATGACAATAACTAAGCCAAAAATTATCAGCACAGCCAGAGAGATGAGACAGGCTTCTTATCTAGGAAAAAAAGACATCTAGTTCTTTCATTCAGTATACCATATAGACTCTTTTAGACAGTTTAATTACTCAGTAAAGAAGGGCCTTACTAATGATCTCAAATGCCTAAGATCCCCTATCTTTCTCCTAAACCTGTGAGACTCTTCTGCAGTTCTCCCCCGGCTTCCCACTTTGCTGTATCACATGGTTGTTTAGAAATGGTTTAGAATACATCCTTAAGCTCTATAGAAACCACAGAAGACAATTGGGTGTTTAGGTAAGGTTGACAGGGTAGGTTATAGAATTCAATGTGATGACCAGATGCCAGAAAGAACACCTCTGTGCTTCACTTTTACCATCTAGAGGATAAAGCTGACCATAGCTACCTTACAAGGTTAGTTACCAACGGAACAATTGAGCTAAAATATACCAAGTGTTCAACCTACCAGCAAATGTACCCTTAATTAATGTCCCTGCAATGAGTAAGGTCCCTTTGCCTTCTTTCCAGTGTCACACCAGTAATTCCATCAAAGTTTTAAACCACAGTGTGTGGCTCTGTGATAAAACATTGCCTAAAAGCCCCAAGCTCACGTGCCTTGTAGACACTGAATGTTGCTATTTCTCTATTTTTCCCGATTGCCTTGTGATCAAAGGAGAGATCATTTCCATTTTGTGCAAATATTAACAAGTAAGAGTACAATTAGGGCTAGTGTTTCAATGTTCTCACAAAAGTGGGAACTGGTCATCAATCTACTGTAATTCCATAAAAGTAAGCCACCCCTGAAAAACTATTCCAGGTAAACAGAATTTCATTATTTACAGAGAAAGACCCACAACCTACTCATTCATCTATTCCTTCCCTGGTGAAAACTCCAGGAATATCATTTGTAGAATGAAGTGACAAATAAGCAGGACTTCCATTCCAACATTCCAGAATTTCTATCCAAATGGAGATAACCAACACACACCTCAAGTAAGCTCAGTTTACACCATAAGGGCCTGCCCCAAATATTTTTGTATTTGATGATCAGCAACCGTTGTTTCTAGTTACAGAACAATGTGCCCAACTTCTGACATGATTTGGAAAAAAGGAATTCTTACAAATTTCTTCACATTACTTAAGATAGAGTAAAAATACCAAACTTTTTTTCTTTAAAATTCCTAAGAACTTCGCCCGACACAAACCAAAAAATTATAATGGATGATCTATTACAAGGAGAATACTTGTTCTTTAAAATATTAAGCTCAAATGTGGCAAAATATAAAAAGGAGAGAGAGGGAGGGAAAGAAGGAATTGCTAATGCTTGACAGTTCACTACAATTTTCTGAACGGCAAGATGTTTTCTAACTATAATGTTTTCAAACTATAATCTATTAGGGAAGGTAATGGGGAAAGAAATCTTGATGAATTTGGAAGTCCCAGGTCAGATGTTTCAATAATTAAAGATAGAGGGATGAGCCACTGACAATCAATGCTTGATGAGTGCTAATTCCATGGCTAGTAGCATGAGAAGCCATCAGCTTTGAAGTCTAACATGACTGCAAGGTCAAGTCCTGCTTTTGTTTAAAAGAAGCTAATTCAAATGATAAACCTCAAGTTTGTATGACTCAATGCCAACACAACCTGGTGGTAAAGGAAACCATTTCTGTAAATGCTTTGTAATGACTCTTTCATCTCTTTCATTAATTCACAATTTTAAATACATGATATATTTACTACTACTGCTACAGAATGCATTATGTACTTCAAGTGTTGTCAAACTTGTGGCAAAGAAACATCCTTGAATTACCATACTCAATCGAGTAACTTGGTTCTTTAGAAACATAGTGAGCCAACACCTTTAATATGCAAATATTCAGCAATAAAATTCATCATTTTCTGTTACACAACATGAAAATCATTAAGAGGAGCACATCCACAAACTAATTAAATCAATATAAAATCTATCAGCTAACTCTGTAAGGCTTCACAAACTTACAGGAGTAAGTGATGTGGATTCCACCTACTCCTAAATTTACCAGATGTCAACAATTTTTAAACATGCTTCAGAGAGCTTCATGTCCCACTGCCAAAGAAAGGGATTAACCTGAAAACACTAATTTAGCTTTTTAAAACCAGAAACCCAACCCACTGATAGAAGAACGTTGGTACCTTGAAGTCTGTACGTTGGGAAAATTAACTAGAGCCTTTCTTCTCTCAAGTTTTATAAATCATGAGAAAAGAAGAGATTTGACCAGAGCATCTATCTAAGCCACGCAAGGATGTTAATTGTACATAGACCTCCACTGAGAAGCAGAGAACACATGTTCTGCCTCAGCAATTTTAACTTGTAAAAATTAAATGAAGAATTGGCTTGGGCTTATCCTATGAGAAAATATTCAGTACAACAGACAACACAATGTATTCAAAGACTATGCTGGTATTAGCTGTTTTTTTGAAAACAGATGTACATAGAAAAATAGACTAAGTTTAACCAAATTAATTGTTTTGCTATTAGCCATTTACTTCTTAAAATTATATCCTTGGTATACCATCATAAAATAGGGAGCAAAAAGACCACAATTCTCTTATGGCAATTTCTACAATAAATTGTTCTACAATAAAATCCACAATAAATGTTGTTAGACCAACATTTTCATACACGAAACTGCTAAAACTATGCAAACTAATTTTACAAAGCATTGTCTGTAAGGATCTGAGGCAAACGCTTTTACCATCCTTGAAATTTTATTTGAATTTCTTAGGCTGATGTCTTAAATGAATAAAAAAAAAATCATCTGTTTTTATTTGGCACTTTGTTTAAGGGCATTAACACTTGTATAAATAGCTACCAAACCTATCCAGGCTATTATGCCAACACCTCTTTCATTTACTTGACACACTTGCTCAGTTTATATAACTATAAACTATAGTTTGTAATTTATACAACTGAAAAACAAAAAATGGAAAAGTTAGAGATAAAATCAATTCAGCATGAAATATTAATTTATTAGTAACCCATTTTTATTTGAACTGTCTTCTAGTTTTAATAATTTGTGCTTTAACTTGGGACAATTTTTGGTAGTAGTTTCATCCAATGTGTTACCAGGACACATAGAACATACAAGGAAAAAAATGGATGGATCACTCAATTATGTAATGTAAATTTTAAGACTTGTTTTAAAATGATGTATCTTAACTATTTTAAAATCACATTGATTTATAAGATGATATAGAAATGGTGTTTTTTCACATTTGTATATGGATAATTTCACTACCAATACATGTAGCTGCCCTTATAGGAGAATTTATTTCAATTGAATATACTTTAACATAAAAATGAAATAGCATCTTTGAATTGAATATGTAAACAACTACCAACCCAATCTATTAGTCCTCTTACAAATCAGTTGTTTTAGATTGAATAAAATAGATAATCTCCATATCTCATAATTTAATTCATACAAGTTTAAATAACATATGGCATAGAAAAAGCAATTATGAGTCACACAAACTATGAAACAATTTAGATATTAATTTATAAAAACAAAGTAATCATAAGTTTTCACCTAGACAAAAAAGAAAGGTTTGATGCATAATCTATTCAAAAGTGACAAATTTGCTTTTATTTGTGAGCAACTGGAAGAAGAGCAAAATATCCATTAATTGTGGCAATATTCAAAATTTCAAACAATCATGTCTGAGTAAAAGTTTTTGAAAAACCATTAGGATAGCTTCTGTCCTAACAATTTCAGTTACTTTATCAAGAGCTCCATTACCATGTTACTGCATTTTAAAAGAATCTCTGCAAATAAATACTGACTTTAAAGTTGTTTTTTGAAGTACTGTTTTCCCACTTCCTGCTAAGAATTACATATTCCTCATTATAACACATTATCTTCTTATTTGCTTTAACAGTAAATTTTAAGTAGCAGGAGACTTTTTCTTTTGAGAAAAGAAATGCACACAAAGATCAATATGAAGCACTGGCATGTAAAGTTCACATTGTAATGAACAGCAGCATTTGGGAGTTTTCAAAATGAATCAATTAGATGAATGGGTACAAATTTTAAAAAATAGTAATAAAAGTTAAGGAAATTCCCTTACTTTTAACTCTCCTGGAGCAAAGTCATACTTAAGAATGAAAAGTTTATCCTGAAACAAGAAATATTCCATGATGTGAATTCCATAGGTGACATGGAATTCTATTTTCAGATGTGTTACAACTTTCTCTAGTAATTAGGAAGCTATATGTCCCCAATAGAATAATGCTAACAAGCTCCTGCAGTTTCTACTCTAGCAAGAAATCAAAGAAACCTTAAGCTGACAACTCACTTCAGTAAAAGGATTATGTGGTCTGGTTATTAAGGCACACTATCCATTTCTACAGTTTTGTATCTGAAGAAACTTAATATAAGAGTCAGTTTTTATAGTTAACATGATTTGCTAAATTAAAAAAAGAGAGAGAAAGAAGAAGAAAAGTTGAAGTCTAGTTGAGGAGCATATTTTTAAAATATATACATACAAGTTATCAGAAGAGGCCCATTTCTGATAACCTTCGTATCTTGTAATTCTCCCAAAAGAAAAGAATGGAAAGACGTCATTATAGCAAACACCTGTTCCTACTTTAGGCTCTTCATGGAGAATTGTCCCATTTCTACCATTTATGGAGAATTACTAGTCCACATGGTTGGTTTGTATCCTACTTTTAAAATACAAATGTGTCCAAACCACTAGAAACGACACTTAGAGATAAGAGACTGATGGGTCAAATATACATTCAGATAAATTTTAAAGTCTAGACTTAAAGGTGTTACTTGTGGATCAGAGATTGATGGGTCAAATATGCATTCAGATAAATTTTTAAAATTTAGAAAATGGTAAAGACCAAACAGGCTCCAGTGAAGCGCAGAGCCATGCTCACTTACCTTAAGGACTTCCATGGGCACCTGGGGGGCAGAAGGAAGGGTGGTGGGCACGCTGACGTTTATGGCTGGTGTCTGGCTCACGGGCACTCTCTGTTGCATGAACTGGGCGGCCTGCAGCTTCTGCTGCTGCTCTCTGCGCTCCTGCTCCTGCATCTGCTCACGCATGAGTTGTTGGCGTAGCAAGATGCGTGATGTCATGCTGGAGGAGCTTATCGGAGGCTTGGAGGCCCCAGGATGCTCCGCGGAACTGCTGTGGGCAAAGCAGAATGCACACTACATTTAGTGTCCTAATGAGACCCTCTGTTACATCTTGGGGTGCCCTCAATGGCACCAAACTAGGAAATGAGGTTGCAGAAAGATAATCAGGGTGCGTGCAGAATGGTACTCCACATAATTGAAAAATCAAGAGGTGACAGGATTGTAGTCATTTGTAGTTGAATTAAAGTAAGTCAGCTTGATTGCATCTGCATGCTTTATCCAAGTGTGGTTTTTTTTTTGTTGGTGGGGTTTTGTTTTTTAATGTTCTATAGTGCATATTACCTAATCATGGCCACCAATGATGATAGCAATGCCTATGCAGGACCAGAAAGCCATGCATCTTCAAGACACCCGGTTTCCCAATTTAAAAATAAATTACTCAGTTTGCTTTCTAAAAAAGAATTGAATGAAACCAACAGCCACTCCTTGGGCCTGGCATCTGAACTCCTTGGCGAGGTCTAAAATGGTTACTAACCAGGAATTATTTAAAGAGAAGGTCAGTGTTTTCACGGGTAAACATTCTTAAGATCCAAGTAGTACAATTCACTGTTGAACTGCTGACCTAAGCCTTTGGACCTGAATGTGAACACTGAATCTGACCTCAGTCTTTGGGCAAGGGGAGAAGACTAGCTGGCCCAACAGCCAGGTCCTCCCTCTCCAACACTTTGATCCCAATTCCTCTTGGCATAACCATAGATATGAGTGTTCTGTGAAATTCCCAGGGCCTTAGACACCAAGTCTAACAGGCTTAAGCATTCGTCACAATGAAGAACCAAAACATCCTGATTTTTCCCATATAGAGTTTTTGGTTGCTTATCTTGCCAGCTGTATGACAGCAACCAGTGGTTGTGCCTCTGTGCCTCAGTTTCCATACTAGCAATAACATAAAACTGCATGTGAGGGTTTTTTTTTTTTCTTTCACATTTCTATTGCATCACTGCTATTTTAAAGTCCTACTTCCTAGGGATTTGGTGATTAAATAAAACAATGGACATAAATTCCCTATATAATAAGCACTATGTATTCCTGCCCCAATAAATACCTACTGTTATTATTCTAGTCTAGAACACTTAATTGTTCATTGATTTCTCACAATATCATTTCTCAAGTTTGTACTCAAGAAAACTATCATAAAACCTTAACCTCTGGAAGCAGGGGGAAAAAAGGAATATTTGAAATCATATTCAATCTTGTAGTGGAGGTATACTTCTTGATTTTTCTTCCTTGAGAACACACCCAACACTGCCTCTACCTACAAAGGCAAACTGAGCCTTGTGGCCACTGACTATCGTTAGCTGCTACCTAAGTAGAGGCACTTTCAGACTCTGTAGGTGATAGTACAGGAGATAGGATGAAGCAGCATGCATTTCAGTCTCACTGTCCCAGCAAAATCACAGAGTAACAATTATACTCCAAGTTCCCTTATTTTCACCACAGGAAATTGGCTCAGTAAATTAAAATACATTCATATAATTCTCTGTATTCTAGAAAATAGCAAGGGTGTAAGGGTGATAAGACTAAAATAATGCAAAAGTTCTAAAGGCCAGATGCAAAATAGCACTGTAAAGAAGGATTCCATTTTTTTTAAGTTCACAACAACAACAAAAGCAAGATGATAATGCTACTGTGAATCATTGTTGGCATATATTACAATCCCTTAAAGAAAATATTATCAAAGAGCTATATAATTTTTTTCAATTTGATTCAGAAATTCTGTGAATGGACAATCTTCTTGGGTAAGTAATTCAAAACATGGAAGAATAAGAATTTTTACATTACAAAGCTCTTTACAAGTTGTAAAATATTTGGAATCAATTCAATTTGTCACATACTGTGAGAATTAAGTAAATTCTGACACATGAATTCCATATAAAATACTATTTTTTTAAACTGTACTGTGTAGTAGGAAATGCATGCAATTAGGGTAAATTATAAAATAGGACAATTTTCAGCCTGATTCACAATGTATATGGCAGCATATATGCACAAATACACAAAATGACTAATAAAAAAGAGATGGGAAGAGCTGCCATCCGTGAATACAATTAGATGTGAAGTTATAATAAAGTCTTATTTTTTCAGTGGCAGGATATATGCAAGTAGACACTACCAGAAGGACATGAAGAAATGACTCGGATAATAAAAGCCTCGGGTAGAAGCAATAAGCCTCGGTCTTTCACATACAATATTCTGACAATAAGAAGGTACACAGTGACCGTATTGAGTACATTACTTCTCTCAAATATCTTCCACATCTCCAAAAATTTTAGGGTTAAACCATCTTTCCCTTAGTGTTTTTCCCCTACATCTCCTACAGAAACAGTGGCCAGTGTTAATATCTCACTTATTATTTTAATAGTGTACTGATGTGCACAGTAAGAGAACAGTAAAATAATCTGTTTACTTGCTAAACATCTACTAAAAGAGCATCAGAAGAAAATGGACTTTCTTACTTTTGAATATGTGTTCAAAGCTGACAGGTCCTTTCTTAAGCCAACAATGAAGGGGTGTGGGAGAGAGGCTATTTGAAAATAAATAAGTAAGTGGTCTTACTAGTCAAAGCCTGTCAGGTCCAAACATTCTCGGAGAGACTGATCCTTTTGATAAAAACAGAAGCAAACCTTTGTACGATAGCAAATGCAGCTGCAGAATAATCGCACTAATTAGCTGCATAAGACAAGTCATTGGCCGTGATACTGGGGGGAAAATCCTTTCAATTAACAGTAAAGCATTCCTGGGATAAATTAAACTACTATCAACCACACCAAGGCTTCATACTTGAAAGTCAGTCATAAAATCATTTAAAGCATTTTCTGTATCTTTCCAGAGGAAAAAAAGGATACATGTTAATACAATAGACCAATAAAAGACCTACTAAAAATATTAAGTAGATTTTCTATCTATGCAAGTATAACAAGGCTCGGCTTATTGACGGTGTTTAAACAAAGAAAACACTGGAGTCACTTCATTGCACAAATAGCCTGCTGAATATTTCCAAGTTGTGGAGGATGAATCATGTTTCCTCAGCCTTTCCCTTCACCTTTTTGAACATCCCTTTTTGCTTAGATATAATGGGATCTGCAATGATCACATCAGAGACAGGAATGAAGGTATCTACATTTCCCTACACTAGCAGGACAAATGAGCACACTGTTTTCAACTCAAATTGAGGTTTACATGAGGATGACCCAGGTTGACTAGCATGGTTACTTTAACAAGGAAGATCTGATGACACCTAAGGAGAGATGTTCAAATGTATTTAATTTTAAAAGTGAACTGTTCATCCCTGAGCCCATGAATCTCAACCCTGGCTAGATAATCCTAATTCCATGAGTCTGAATCCTTTTAATCAGATTATGTAAAGGTCATTTATCCAACAAACAGACATTGGCAGGTGCTGGGACTACCTGGGATTTAACAGTTGAAAGTCATGATCACATTAATTCTTAGGAGATGTCTTAACATTAAGTAAATTATCTCCAATTTTTGGACTCTGATCTAGTTCCATATGCGAAAGGAAATATCTCTCCATCTGAAAGGAAAGTCAACTAGCACAGAGGCAACTGTCTTTACTACCACTTCCAGAGCTAAGCAACTCCTCTTGACACTGGGAATTGTTCCATGTTGGTTGGCTCAAGGAAGAAAGGCACTGAATGGTCTCAAGTTCTAGCTCAGTCATTGTTAAGGAATGGTCTTTCATCAGCCACTTGACATCTTTGAGCTTCTCTAAAACCCACCTCCACTAGGGACTGAGAGAGCAAAAACATTACCTAAATTAAAGTGATCAGTAAAATGACTGAAAAGGAGCATATGGACCAAAGGTGGCCACTGACCGGAGTTTGCACCTCTATTGCTGACTTTCTATTTTTAACCTTCAGAGTCTCTTCCTCCTCTACAATGTTATAGGTATACTGAACAGGGATTCTGAATTCTGGCACATTCTTCAATCCAAACAGTTATCAACCACTTGATAAGAATCAGAAGAATCAGAGAAATCAGTATCAAGAGTCAAGAATCAGTAAGAATCAGAAATTCCACTAGGTCCCATAGCCCAACATCCTACCACTAACCTTTGACAGTGGTGTCAATACCTCTTTATGAGACCCTGAGAATCAGTGCTGAGTCTCAGGAATCCAGTCACTTGGAACTCAGAGGGATAGAAGGAGCTCAACGACCTCTTCCTTGTTTCCTCTCTGCTACACACTCACCTCTAACTGTGGCCTCATGAATCCATATCCTTACACTATGGCTTTTCTTATTCATAGCATGTTTAATACATTGCCCCTTGGTATCGTGGTAAGAACTGAACTTTGTAGCAGACGTAAAAAGCTTAACATTATGACTAGGGAAAAATGATTTAAAAATTATAATATTAAGATATAAGAGTGTTACATCTTTTTGATACCAAAAAAAAAAAAAAAAAAGCACAGTCTTTTATAAAAGCCTGAGTTCAGGGACTGGGAATATGGCCTAGTGGCAAGAGTGATCACCTCGTATAAAAGCCTGAGTTCATGTGGGAACCATACAAGGTTTGTCTCATAGAGTTTAAGCAATCCCTGTTTAATTGTGAGAAGTTCACAAAGTTTTGCAGGGATAAATAGAAAAGCTAATTCTATCTGTATTTCTCTCATGAGCCATGAAAATTTTCTCTAGGAAAAAAAAATAATCTTCATGATAACCTTTCTATTGGAAGAGCTCAGATTCTGGTCTTTACTTGCAGTTAGGAATAATTTACTTATCCCCATGAGGCCCTGTGGCTGGAGTTCACAGAGGGCAGAGATACAGGAAGACCCAGTAGTATTCCCTTCATATTCAGGTAAGAAAATTATCCCACAGATAGGTAAGATACAGAAGCAGGGAATCATGGGATATTCCTATAACTGTAGCACTTGCAAGCCCAAGGCAAGAGGGGGAAGTTTCCAAGATGCAAAAAGCTGATTGCCACAATATCTGCTGGGGATATTGTCAAAAGTAAAGCTCCCCATTTCCATGGCTGGGACTTCTAATTTTACTATAGATAAGACCCAGGAACCAATCTGTCTACAAAAATTCTGTAGCTGATACTGATACTTAGCCATGTTTGGAAACTATGAGTAAAACATTCAAGATTACAGATCTATTCAGCAGGAGTGTTGGAACATGAACCCACACCTATGATTCTCAGAACAGAACACGTTCCTCTATGTCCATGGAAATTCCCATCCCACTGTCCATGTCCAGGGAGCCTGGCCAGATCCTCCAAGTCCCCGATCGCAAATTCCCCAGGTGAATGGGATGGGAGGAGAAATACCACCCAACATTGTCAAATGGGCCGTGAAACCAAACATCTATCCAGAAACTGCTGATGAACCTTGATGGCTGTGGTACCACTATTTTATTATTTTTTAAAAAAGGAACCAATAAGTAAACTCAACAGAAACTACCCCTTCCCAGTCTATTTTATCAGAAAAAAAAGAACTCTTAAGAATCTTTTCAGGGGCTGGGTATATAGCCTAGTGGCAAGAGTGCCTGCCTCGGATACACGAGGCCCTAGGTTCGATTCCCCAGCACCACATATGCAGAAAATGGCCAGAAGCGGCGCTGTGGCTCAAGTGGCAGAGTGCTAGCCTTGAGCGGGAAGAAGCCAGGGACAGTGCTTAGGCCCTGAGTCCAAGGCCCAGGACTGGCCAAAAAAAAAAAAGAATCTTTTCAAAGTGCCTCCACACACCAGGGCAGAGTTAGTGAGTGATCTTTTATTGTTTGCTTTGATTCTTTTAATGTTGGTACTGAGGCTTGAACTCAGAACCTCATGTCCTCCCTGGGCATATTCATTTGAGGCTGGTGCTCTACCACTTGATCCATGCCCCCACTTCTGGCTTTTTGCTGATTAGTTGGAGATAAGAATCTCTTGGATTTGTCTGCGCAGGATGGCTTTGAATTTCGATCCTAAGATCTCTACCTCCTGAATAGCTAAGATTTCAGGCATGAGCCACCAATGCCCAGCTACAAGGAGGGTTTATTTTTCACACTAAGTCCTGCTGTCTAAAGTTTCAGAGTGATCAGTTCCTCCATCTTTCCATTCCTTCCAGGAGGGAACTTTTTCAAGATGAACAGAGGAAACAAGTCCCAGTAAGGATCTGTATTGTCCCTGGTTCCAATGCTTTTAATGCTGGGAGAATCATCCATGCCCCTGTGGAAGGGAGCAGGTTTCACCTTGCAGTCAGACACTGAGATCTTTAGCATTGTGTCTTCACTAAATTTGGGCCTTAGTAGACAAGAAAAGGAATGAAAATCTTTTAGTTAGGATTCCAGCTTTTTTTGTTTCTTTTTCCTTTGAAACTTAGCATTCATAAATGCTCTAAGTTTCCAGTACAAAGAAAACAAAAGGGCTTGCAAAAGGCAGCATGACTTTCACCCCCTTGTTGTTTTTCTATAACCAATATAAATTTCCCAAAGGTTAGAAATGGCTAGACATTAGGGCTGTCATGTCTCCCAACTATGTAGCAGTGGAGATTTGTACCTTTAGCTGTATAAAAAGGGGAAAACATTGTGATCATGTGGTGCCACCAGTGACACAGAAGTTAAAATCTCGATCTTTTCTTTTGAACCCCAAGTCTCCAGCTAGTTGATAAAATGTGAACAATCCTGATCTTCTGGGGACACCATGTTCTGTAAGCTGGACTTTCAGCATTTACCAGATAAGAGTAATCACAGTAATTTCTTAGATCAAAATAAAAGAGAACCTCAATAAGACTCTCAGCATATTAACACTTGCTGAAAGAAGATACAAAATATGATATCTTGGGGGTATGGGAAAAAGAATCTTCATCGATCTTATATAGTCATTTTCATTTTCTAATTCTGTACAGACTTATACACATAATACTTCAGACATAGGTATGTATTATATATACATATAAAAATATGCATATACATATGCAAACATATAGGATAAATAGAAGGCTTTGAAGGGATAGAATGAAAAATACTTCATGGAGAGAAAGGATCAACTATGTTTAGAGACCTCTGTAACATTTGACCAGTTCTTTCCCAAGCTACTTTCAGCACCAGATTTTGTTAATCTGGTATTTTTACCACTCCTCAAGTATTTCCTACTTCCGCCAACTCCAAAGAGGGATGTCAATCTGTTCCTAGGAGGTAATTTTGACTAAGATGTGGATTTTGCCATTTCCTCTTTTTTTTTTTTAAACCACAACCGGTCTTCATTTTCCAAGTTGTCACAATGAGTTGGGGCCCTCTTAACACTCTGCTTCTTTCAAGGAACTTGCCTCTGAGAGCCAGACCACTGAGAGTAGAAAACAGACAGAGTTGAAGTGTCCCACAGTCCATTTTCTGTCTTTCAGATCAAACTTCCTTCCACTTAACCACACTCTTTTAATTCTTATTGACTCTATCTACAACAATGGAATTCCACTCATATCCAGCTCCTGTGTTTTTAAAAAGCTCTGAATGTGATACCTATTATGAGGTAGAAGTAATAGGGCATTAAGGTGGTTTTTAAAACAGCATTTTTTTAAACTCCCAAACTGGGGGGTAAGGGGGATTGGGAACAACTAATGTCAGAATTTAGACATGAATAAGAAAGTAACTGGAAGAAAACATTGTAAAGGGGCTGGGAATGTGATAGGGTGCTTGCCTAGCATGCACACGCCGTGGGTTCGATTCCTCAATACCACATAAACAGAAACAGCTAGAAGTGGCATTGTGGTTTGAGTGGTAGAGTGCTAGCCTTGAGCAAAAGAAGCCTGGGACAGTGCCCAGGCTCTGAGCTCAAGCCCCAGGACTGAAAACACATCAAAACAACCAACACCAACAACAAAACATTTAAAGGTAGGAAGCCCTTTTGTAAATACTCAAATAACTGCCTCTAGGACAGGTCATGAGCCTTTTCTTGTCTAAACAAAATGTGAAAGGGCTGCAGAAGATTCCAACTGTTTTGGCTAATCATCATGTAACATTTGCTGCACAACATATCTACTAAGTGCAAAGTTGGTTACACCATGTTGAAATCCACACAAAAGTACCTACTATGATGTCAGGAGCAGTTTACATGTGCACCTGCCCTCATTGAAGGAACACTCTTACAAACAGGAGGCATGGCTTCCAGGGATTACATAGTATTGCATGCCTGCCCAGAAAACTATTCCAGTTATTTGGAAAAGTGCCCTGATTCTACTTTAATGAAGCAGCTTCCCTCTCTCCCGTTTCATCCAGTTGTACTGTTGCTATGGCCTCCAGACGTGGAAACACAAGCCATACTTGGCTAATGGGTACATCCATCCGTTGGCTGCAGAAACTGATAATCCGTGTCTTTGACTGGAATTATCCTGGTAAAGCAAGTATCTTTTTTTTTTTTTCCAGTCCTGGGGCTTGAATTCAGGTCTTGGGCACTGTCCCTGAGCTTCTTTGGCTCAAGGCTAGCACTCTACCACTGGAGCCACAGCACTACTTCTGGCTTTTTCTGTGTATGTGGTACTGAGGAATTGAACTGAGGGCTTCATGCATTCTAGGCAAGCACTCTACCACTAAGGAACATTCCCAGCCCAAGCAATTATCTCTATGCTAAACTATTTGACAGAAAACTACTGTAGCATCCAGACTTAATCCCGCAACCTCAACTACATTATGAATTAGTAATTCTGAAAACAAGATGGGAGAAATCTATTCAATAGAAAACAAGAGGAATAAATCCTGATCCACTTAATAGTTCATGGGAAAATAATTGAATGTCACACAGATAAGTGATCAGAATGCCTGGGTTGAAATCCTCACTCTATCATTTCTTAGCTGTATGACTTGGGCAGGATTTCTACATGCTCACACTTTAGCTTCCCCATCTGTAAAACGTAAATAGAAAAAGCAGCTTGTCAAAAGGCAGCTCTAAGAACTAAATGTATTAATACAAGTAAGAGGCTTAGAATGGAGCCCATCAACAATGTGGACAATAAATAAAAGTTCAACAATAAAATCCTCTATACAGACTTAATTTCAAAACAGCATGCTCTGAACATCCTAATATTTAAAAACTAGTTAAAAACTGACAAGAAATACGATATTCTAAAATATTGCCTTTTGCTGTAATGTCTCTTTCATCTCCTATAGGAAATTATTATAGAACTAATTCACAGTTTGTGCCTTCCTCAATGAACAGGCCTAAGAAAAGTTAATGGGCAACAACTTTGTGTACAAATTTTGTCCAGGGTGCTTGCTAGGAATTTCATTTGGAGAGTTTATAAGGGATGTATGGCCCTACGGCAGGTATTTTAGTTAACTGAACAATATAATTAAGGATTCATTTGGGTGAAAATTTACTTATGACAATATGCTATACCAGAATGGGTACATTTCATCCAGTGGTATCATCCACTAATTTGCTTTAAGTTTGTATTTAATTTAAAAAACCCACTATGCAGGGAATTAGTGACTCATATCTATAATCTGAGCTGCTCAGGAGGCTGAGCAGCTTTTGAAACCAGGCAAGGAAGGAAATTGCATGAGATTCTTATCTCTAGTTAACTAGCAAAAGGCCAAAAGTGGAGCTGTGGTTCAAGTGGTAGAGTGCTAGCCTTGAGCAAAAACACTAAGGGAGAGCACTCAGACCATGAGTTCAAGCCCCAGTACACGTGTACGTGCACACACACACACACACACACACACACACACACACAAAAGGTATGTGGTATACTCTTGTAGTGTATGAATCATGAAGAACTGACATCATCTCCCCAGTATCTCATTCGTAAGGCAGAAATTTGTCCAATTCCTGGCATAATGATATCTTAAACATGTAACTATACATACTTTGTTCATAAAATGACCTAACATTTTAGAGATGAGCAATCAATTGTTTTAATGATACACAGAATGAAAAAAAAAAATCTAAAGCAGCTACAAATGTAACTCAGTAGCAACAGAAGCACCAGGAATTAGAAACTGTTTTTAAAACTACCTTTTCTAAGACCTTTTATGGATGTATCTGCTGAAACTAACGGACTTTCACCCACATTTCAATTGATGGGAATTTTATTTTTTAAGAATCCAATTCTAAAAATAGTTATGCTACATCTAGTATTTTTCCATTCTTCCTGCTGGCTTTAGCACACCTTCCCAAGCTGCTGGGCAGAATGCCTCTCTCACTTAATCAGAATCTCTCCCATGACCCAGGAACGCTCAGTAAATAATTATTAAGCTACAGAGGTGGATTTGCATAAGTTGATTTGCTTGAATGCTTATTCACTTAGGAGCCCAGCTTTTCATACTGGTTTTGGAATCTTATCGCCTACCAGTGCAAGTCAATGTTAAAGCTGGGGAGAAGTGTGGGGGGAGGGCTGTTATTCACTTAGTATGTCTCCACTTTAGTATTGCTTTCAGACTGCCAATTTCAAACCTGTCCTACATTTCTATACCAGCCAAATGATTCTGATATCGAGATATTTTGTTTTTCTCTTTAAAAAGAAAAATATCAACATACAAAAACTGCAAAGGAGACATTTATCAATGGAACTGATATCACTGCAGGAAAGACAGGGAGAAAAAGGGAGAGATAGAGAGAATCCAAAGTGTTTACAATGGAATAGTTTTGAAAAATGTTACTAGTAAGCATACTGTTTTCTAAAAGAAAATTCTTTTCTGTTTTCCATAACAGAGCCGGGCTGCAGTCTCCCTTGAAATCATAAATCAAGCTCTGTTCTAACAGATTTTTCTTGTCATTGTTCATTTAAAACCAATATTCAATTTGAATGAGACAGCAAAGACAATGGACTAGCATTCATTGTGCCCCTTCCCAAAGTAGTTGATATCCTTCTCCCATCCACCCATCAGAAGTTATGCAGAAACTGATTAAAGCCAGAAACAGAGTCACAGCTCCAGTACTTATAATTCCCTCTGTATTCTGTAATTCAGTATTTATAATTCCTCCTCTGTCCTCCCCCACAGAAAAAACAACAATAATAACATAATGTTCCTGCTAAGTGGTCCCAAGATTATGTCCAGAATAAAACTTCACTTACAGATACAAGCTTTCAAAGGAGCATGGCATGAACATCTGAAATCTAAGCGCCTCCATCTTTTTTCCTTTAAGGTGTTCTGCGAGCCCTTGGCGAAGAGTGAAAGTCAAAGTTAGTTCTGGCACACGCTGTGTCACTAGGGGTGGCTCCTGATAAGGCCCTGGAAACTCCAATCCAAACACAGCTCCCCGCTACAACGGTGCCTGGTGTCTGTCTGCAATAGCAGACCTGTTTAATCCAGTACCTACAGCACCTGCAGGACAAATTGCTGCCTCCTTTGGCATAAAGGCGGGACCCAGGACCCAGGCCCAATGGACAGAGATCCACCCAGCAGCTGGGCAGCCCTGGGGATGCTGCCTTAGCCTCCCCTGCTCAGGCACCAGTTCAGGCTTACAGGGGCTGTGTATTTCTAGATAACTTGAAGAGAGGCAATTTCACACCCCGGTGGCTATTTAACACTTAATGGACTCACAGCATGGTGGGGGGGGGGGCGGTGAGGGGTGGTTGGAGAGGATAGCTCCAGCCCCCTTCTCTTTTGGGGAGATCTTGGGCATGGACTCTGTGCAGCTTTCATTGTTTTGCATCCATGCCTGGGCATTTCTGGAGCTTGGGAAGTGAGCATAACCTTCTGCTGACAGGTTAAGAGATCTGCACAGCTTCTGTTAGCCTTGGGCCCCAGGAACGCAAGAAGGGCTGTGCTTAGCCACATCCGGGTGGAGGTAAAACATAAACTGCTTCTAACAGTGAGCCCCATCAAGCACCTTCAGGCTGTGCATCCTTACACCTCACCCAATCCTATTCTGAACACACCGGTATACAAGAAAGAAAAGCAGCAAAACATGTTCTCAAACACACACACACACACACACTAAAATAAAATAAAATAAAATGCAGACATGACAGCATCAACATTATCAAATATTTATGCAGCAACTCCAGACTCAGCACACAGAAGCCTCCTTACAGTTAGAAAATAGGACTGGCTGCCTTGCCCTATCACATACAATCCGAAGGTCAGAACAATGACACATGGCACTGACAAGCCGCATACCCAGGGCAAGGAACTTCACCTCTCTGTGCTCAAGAGTTTCTCTCCAAACTGAACAGATAGAAAACCATTCAGTCACTACACACTATAATTAGATTGGAATTATATAATAATAGGAAATATCCAGCTAAGGATCTCAGCCAACCAAATTCTGGTTATTCTTTGCTCACCATTCATTCATTCATTCATTGGTCTAGTGAGTATTTTTACATTTACTTTTTTATCCAGAATATATTTTTATTTTTAACTTTTATATTGTTATTGTGAAGGTGATGAACAGAGGGGTCACAGTGACATACATCGGGTAATGAGTACATTTCTTTTTGAACAGTGTCACTTCTTCCCTTGTTCTCTCCCAGCTTTTCCCTCCCAAACAAGTTGTATATAGTTCATTTCCAACATGGTGTCTAGTGAGCATCACTGTTGCATTTGTTCACCCCTGGTCCCACCATTTCTGTGCTCTGCCTTACCCTCCCCCAAACAGATAAACTTACATACAAGATAAAAGATACAGAAATCAAAAATAGCAGCAAAGGAGAACAAAAAGGAAAAATAATTTTAAAAAAAACTTTTTTTCCCATTTCTTGGAATTCATTTTGAAAAACATCATTTATATGATCATATGCACATAGCTACTGAGCCTCTTGATACTCTCCTAAGAAAATCCTCTTTAGGTCTCACTGTGTGAATGTTTAGAGTCCTGTTTGATTTATCATGTCCAAGTGTAATTTTTTTGTTTTTTATCATCCTGTGTGTTTGCTTGTAGACTTATGGGTATATTCTAGTTATAACAAATGAGGGAAACCATGCAACCCATTTTTTTTTGGGGGGGTGGTTCCTGGCTTAGTTCACTTAATATGATTTTAACCAAGTCTTTCCATGTCTTTATGAACAGTGCAGTGTCATTCTTTCTGATAGAAGAATGGAATTCCATTGTGTATATATATACCCTAGTGAGTATTTTTTAAAACACCTCCTCTGTCCTGGGCACTGTAGAAACACTTAAAAGTGGGCAACACATATCAAATAATCATATAAATCTGTCATGATAAATGTGGTAATTGCTATGAGAAGATGAAACAGGAAACATCTCAAAGTCAGAAAAGGTTGCCATCCCTAAGGAGGGAAAATGGCTGAGGTCTCGGCAGAATGAGAGGTGGAGGGAGAATTTCCCAGGCAGCAACAGCAGCACACAAAAAGCCCTGAGGTTGGAAGTTAGCAGAGGAATTCACTGAGCCTAGTGAAGGCAGGGTGGGAAAAGCATGGTACCCAGGAGACAAAGTAGTGTCCAGGCCAGGACATACAAGATTGGGAAGGGCAGGACAGGGTCATTGCTTTTGTCCCAAGATGAATAAGAAACCACCGGGAGCTTGTAAACAGGGCAGCAAGAGCTCAGACTAGAGTTTTTAGAAAGGGTTTTCTGGCCTCTAGATGAGAACCAATTAGAAGACAGATGGAATTAGTTACTGCAATGTTTAGGTAGAAGTTTGCACCAAAAAAGGTAAAAAAAGAAAAAGAGTAGAAAGGACAAAATCAAAAGTCCAAAGGGTTTTATTCAGGCTGAAAACCTGGGAAGGACAATTAGCCCTGAGGGAGAGGTGGGGAGCTCAGGGACAATGCCCAGGCCCTGAGTTCAAGCCCCATTACCAGCACCAAAAAGAAAAAGAAAAAAGCTCATATGATGTCACTTTGGGTTAGTGCTGCCTAACCTGGGTTGATAGTGGCTCATTATGAGAATCAAGGCAAAACATACAGTGCAATCAAAAGACAAAGGAAAGGAGAGGCTATAGACTTACTGTATTGAGACCTTCAAGGCATTACTTTTTATAAGATGGAAGCAGACTTGTTCCCACCTTGAGTATTAGGTGGAGCTGCATTAAGTTGCCCAAGCAAATTTTAGACTGAAATTATGACACATTACACACTGACACCCAGGGAAAAGTGGATGCCCTCCATGGGCTTTAAAACTGACCAGGAAACCCAGAGGATCAAATCTAGACATTTGGCAGTGTGTGGAGACAAATACCCTTTGCCATGTTCAGCCGGCAGCACCATGTGACTTCTTATTCTGACGACAGATAATCCACCCCCTAATCCCCCCAAAAAGATTTCCATTCGCCATTTATATACATGTTCACATAAAATTACTTTAATGCATAGGAACTCAATGTATTTATGGTGCTTGAGAAGCGTCAAATGATGCTAGTATTCCCAAGGAATCTCCCTGGACAGAGCAACTGCAATCTACCATGAAAGGGGGACTAAGGCTTAACTTAAATGTACATATCTGCCACTATCTCCAAAGTTTAGGAAGTGTTCCATGTGCCCCCAATACTAAAACATTACCCTCAAATCACCGCCAACTATCCAGAGTGATTTTTGAACACCAGAAGCCAAGGATGACAGTTACCTCCCTAGAAGAATAAGCAGTCTGCAGTTTGATGGACAATAAATATAACTATAGCAAGCAAATCTACAGTGTTCAGGCAGCAGCAGTCTTGGGCATATCCTGAGTTTGTAACCATGTGAAGTACATATGAATATTTACAACACAACCTGACACACACACATTCAAGGCCTAACATCAAATACAAATTAAGAGCTAAGGGAAAAATATTAAAAATATCAAACAGCAAAATAAGTAGTACTTGCCACTGTATTATTAATAATTTAATTTGAAATTTAAATTTTTTCTTGCCCTCCAATGCATCCCAAATCTGAATTCCTATTCCTGGTCCTGAAATGCAACAAATCAACCAGTTATAAAAAGTCTTCCTGACTGACCCTTTAATGCTGAAGTAGGAGTTAAAACAATCAGCCATCCAAGTGACAGCCACTTTTTCTTTGGAAGCTAAATTGGGCTTTGGAATCTTTTGGAAGGAAAAATCCAATCACTACTCTAACAGAGAAAAGGAAGAGATAAGAAGTTTTACTTGTCATTCTGTCTAAAATGTAGCTAAAGAAAAGCTACAGTTTTTATCATGCTTTGGGATTCTTGTTTTATTTGGGGATTAAAGATCCTACTGTTCCCCAAGCTTGCCATTTTATGGTTTTTTTCCCCCTTTGATAACCATTGTTCTTTTCAGTGAGCTCCTACCCCTACTTACTAGTTGACAACAATTAGCCAATAATGGCTCACTAAGGACCAGGCATTATAGCAGCCCAAGACTACCTCCTCCATATGACTTCAGAAGACCCACCTAGTCTTATGATCCCAATAAATGCTCCCTCTTCTTACCAGAAGCACATGGGGAGCCTTTTCTTTATCCCATCCTCTTATATGGAGGAGATGCTAAAAGTAAAAAATGTCAAAGATCTTGGTCCCAACAAATAATGAATTTGACTAGGAAAAGGTTAAGAATTCTACATGGGCTAAAGATTCTCATGAGAGTCTAGTGTGGAAACAATGAATAGCCAATGTAACATAAAACAGATAGGAGTCATAGATGATGTGTTGTATGTGAATTTTCTCTAACTGGTAGTGGGAAAATACTCAAGGACAAGATTTCTGTATCTGTTGAATAAACAGGTTTCTTATAGAATTTAATTCTGCAAAGTATCCACTAGGAGTTACACAGAGACCTTCTTGCTTGCTCCAGAGGACTCCTTCTCACTGCTGGTTCCTTCTCACCTGTGGATGTGGTCACCTTTTATCCTCAGGTAGGACTTCCCTGAGCATCCTTCCAATGGCAGAAACATCCACTCCTGCCTTTTGTTCTCTAAGTGTTAGCCCCTTTGTTTTATGGCACTTAATTCATCTATTAGTCATTTTATTTGCTTTGTTCTTGAAGGGGATGGAATCCTTTATGCATATTTATTCTCATATAGCAAGTGCTCAATAAGTATTTTGCTAGCTGGATTATAGATTCATGGAGAGACAAATGATAAAAGGAAGAGAGATTAGGTAAGAACGGATCCATAAAATATTACTTAGAGTTATATTGAATTAGTCGAGAAGTTCAGGGACATAAATGGGTCACACAAATATATAATTTTTATTTGGGAGTTTTTAAGTGGCTGAGCACAAATGATTTTCATGGATAAAGTATTAGGGTACAGGTACAGGGAACTGGGCCAGTGTTCTAATTTGAACCACCACAGCATGACTTAAGGAAAATTTTTAATGACTACCTATCTGCAGAAATAACCATTCAGTACCACTCAATCACATTTTTGTCTCTCCTGCCTTGTTTCTGTTTTTCCTTCCTACAGAGACCGATTTCCCTGCAAGAATATGACAGCATCCTCTGAAAGACAAGCTAAGCACATTGTACCTGGTACCCAGAGAAACCCTTCATGATGGTCAAGACGACAGGAAAGATGAAGATGACCCCGCTGCATAAACCTGACTTTGACCTTCTAAATATCCTTACAGATCTGGATGCTTGTGCAAACAGGCAAGGGCAGAAAAAACTAATGTTAAGACTCTTTAGAAACACCTTTGCACAACTAAAGATAAGAATAAATAATAAACAAACTCTTTTGAGAAAACTATCTTGAGAATAAAAACACAATCCACTAAAGAGGCATCTCACATCCTGTCTGATGTGACTTCACAGAGACAGATATATAAGCTATTAGTATGGCTTTATTCTTTAATGTTATAATCAATGAACCTAATTAATCCACTCTCACACACAACAAGCATAAACTGTTCACACACTAGCTGGCCTTATCTAACTTCTGAGTCTCACATTTCCATCTATACCGTATTTATATGACCTTTTGTATAGATCGACGTGATAGCGATGATAGTCTATGAGTTCTAATAGTAGACAAGCAAAGCTAGCACCAGAAACCTCCTCTAGTTCAATGTGTGGATTATGTTTTTAACTTACTTATTTTTATTATAAGCCACGGAGCATATTATATATGTAAATAAGCAAAACTGGATGAAATTGAAAAAACTAGAACCTCTCTGTACTCAGATTAGCTTGTGTGAAATAGTCAAATTTCCCAAATGTCTGAAGCATCTCAAGTACCCCCCTTTTATACTAATGACATCCAGTTCAGTTATGCTGAGCAAACAGGATCTAAAAATGGCAAAAATAATATTTGCACAAAAATCCTTCCTGTCTGTTGATTAAATCCAATCAATCATAATAAACTCAATATGCATTAGTTTTCTGATTCTAATTCACACTCTAGGGAGTCTTGCCTATAATCAAAGTGTATATTTATGTCGATAGTGAAAGTTAAAATAACCAATATTTTAAATTAATAGCCTGTGTAATTTCAAGTAATACTGCCATAAAGTGACACAGAGAAAAAAATTACATCTTTCCTTGAAAAACATGAAGCCTTGTGTTCTAAAAATGTAGTGCCTGATTCTTACTTTAACATTTACTAAGTATTATTTAACTGCCAGCCATAATAGGGCAGGCTATGTTATAGAAAAGCAATACTTGCAAAACTGTTTGGTGTAAGTGAACTGAACACCTCATGGGGGGAAAGGGAAAGGGGGGAAGGGAGGGGGGTATGAGGGACGAGGTAACAAACAGTACAAGTAATGTATCCAATGCCTAACGTATGATACTGTAACCTCTCTGTACATCAGTTTGATAATAAAAATTTGAAAAAAAAAAGAAAGGGAATATAATAAACATTCCAAATCTGATTCCTAATGTGTTTTTTTTAATTTACTTATTTCATTTTCTTTTTCGTGGGCCTTGAACTCAGGACTTGGACATTGCTCCTGAGTCTTTTCACTCAAGGCTAGTGTTCCACTTTTCTAGAGGTTAATTGGAGATAAGAGTCTCATAGACTTTCCTGGCTTCAAACCACAATCCTGCTATCAGCCTCCTGAGTAGCTATGATTACAGGTGGGAGCCACTGGCTCCCCCAGCTTAAAAGTTTATTTTTAAGAGGTATGAACAAGATCATGAATGATGGAAAAGTAAAAACCATTCTTATTAAAACACATTCATTTTATCAATTATGTATTGAGTATCTACTATGTCCTAAGCTGTATTTAATATGCTTGATCTACCATCTGGGTTATAGTATAGACTAGATTCTTTTTTTTCTTCCCAGTCCTGGGGCTTGAACTCAGGGCCTGAGTACTGTCCCTGAGCTTCTGTGGCTCAAGGGTAGCACTCTACACTTGAGCTACAGTGCTACTTTCAGCCTTTTCTGTTTATGGGGTACTAAGGAATTGAACCCAGGGTTTCATGCATGCTAGGCAAGCACTCTACCACTAAGCCACATTCTCAGCCTAGACCAGACTCTTTAAAGACCTGTTTTAGATTAATTTTGAACAGTAAAATCATTTGCTACTTTAAACAGACTCCTTGGAAACTTCATGGATTAGTGATGGTAAAGTACCATCCACAATGGTATTCCTGATAATAAGGCTTGTTAGTTCCTAATACTTGATCAAGGATGGATGCATTTTCATTTCTTTATTTTTTTTTTTTTATTTTTTTTTTTTGGCCAGTCCTGGGCCTTGGACTCAGGGCCTGAGCACTGTCCCTGGCTTCTTCCCGCTCAAGGCTAGCACTCTGCCACTTGAGCCACAGCGCCACTTCTGGCCGTTTTCTGTATATGTGGTGCTGGGGAATCGAACCTAGGGCCTCGTGTATCCGAGGCAGGCACTCTTGCCACTAGGCTATATCCCCAGCCCGCATTTTCATTTCTTGGTGACTCAAAACATGAAAAGACAATCGGAACAGAGCATAGCTTGGGAAAGGAGGATGGGGAGGGTCATGCGGAAGCCCACACTGATCCTTGTACCTCATATTTACATACACATTCACATTTATTCTCTTTATTTAAACAAAGAAATCAAGGCCCCTAAAATGAACACATTACAAGTCATGGATCTGGACTTTACAGCTAACTGCAAGGCCCACAGACTTCTCCATCTGTCTCGGTTTCAAGTTTCTATAAGCTTCTCAATTATCACAAAAGCAAACTCATCTCAGAATTAGAACCTGCACTGGAGTGGCTTCTTGATTCTCTATACTCCCCATGGCCCTATGACTAGCTTCTGGATTCCATGAGGCATGGACCATGCCAGTTTTCTTCATTCAATTTGACACAGAGCAGAGATACTTGACAAGTATTTGTCGATGGGATAAGTAATTCATCAATTCAACATGGTAGTTTTTGTTTTTGCCATCATAACCATGACCTGACTTTAAAAAACAAAACAGAGGGCTGGGGATGTGGCCTAGTGGCACAGAGTGCTTGTCTCCTATATACATGAGGCCCTGGGTTCAATTCCCCAGCACCATATATACAGAAAATGGCCAGAAGTGGCGCTGTGGTTTCAAATGGCAGAGTGGCAGCCTTGAGCAAAAAGAAGCCAGGGACAGTGCTCAGGCCCTGAGTCCCCAAGCCCCAGGACAAAAACAAAAACAAAAAAAACAGAGGCATAGAATTCCATTGTGTATATGTACCAAAAGCAATACTTATAAAACCATTTGGTGTAAATCAGCTGCACAACTCTTGGAGGGAGAGGGAAAGGGGGAAGAGGGGGGAAATGAGGGAGGAGGTAACAAGTTGAACAAGAAATGTACTCACTGCCTTACATATGAATCTGTAACCCTTCTGTACCACATTTTGACAAAAAAGAAAAAAGTTTAAAAAAAAAAAAGCAAAACAGAGAATGAAGCACAATTCCTTGAGTATTTATAGCAAGCATGGATTAAATGAATGGCATTCACTAGCATGAAAGATCAAAAGGAAATGATGACCTTAAAAAAACCTCAATCCTGGTTAGAGAAAGGACTAAGCAAATATGAAATTACAAGAAAGAAGCAGAAAAAAAAGTAATCTATCAGCACAATTTGTAAGTGTTAATGGTAGAAAATGTAAGGACATCCTTGGAAAATAATTATTCAAAAAGATTTTCTAGGGGGAAACAAGGACTTTAGGAAGTTGGAAATGATACATTTCTCTGGCTAAGATGGTCAATCAACCCTGGGCAGAGTTTCCCAAATGTGGAATTCAAGATGATTTTAAATGACGACATACAAACTCCATGTTAAATAGCCACGGAATCACACAGTGAGAGGGGATTTTCCAATTTCTTTCATGTGAGGGACAAGACTCTAATGCTAATATATTTTCAAGCTCTCAACAACTGCCCTGGGCAACTGTAAGAACACACCTTGCAAGAATTTTCTCTTTCATTATATTCATCTGAAATATACTTTCACTTGTGGCTTCCACGTATTATAATATTGCCTTCCGAGTCTACGTTTAAAGTTTCAAGCCTTAGGTATTTTCAGGGAGGAAGGGTACAAGTAATAAAGTTAGCACAGCAATGGCTACAATGTGTGAAAACACTAATTGAGCGACATAAAGAAGGTGCAGAAAGAAGATTAAACACAGCCCAGAAATAGTGTCTTACAGTGAGACACTAACAGCTACAAAGAATTTCAGTCTGATAAAACAAAACCACACAGTGCTCTGAAATCACAGGAAGCCAGCCCAGCCCTAATCTCTCTAGCTGTGGAAAATGAATATGACTCTCAGATATGATTCCATGCAGGAAAAGTGGGGACCTGGCCAAGGACTGAGCATATCACACGTGAAGTGGCATGGTAGCTTGTTGACAGTGCCTGGAAACAGAATCTGGGTGCAGAGAGGAAGGCGAGCCTGTTAGGACAAAACTGTCAGGCATGAATCTGGGATGATTGCCCTTCCGTGCTGAGAAGACTACTGCTGCCTGTCTGTGTCTCCTTCTTGGGCAAGAATCCAGCTAATAGTCCAATTTTATTTTGGTCTGATTTCTTCTAATTTCAAGAACAAAAGATATTTCTAGTAAGGATTTTGTCTTTCCTGTAGCTACACAAAACTTTCCTACACTAGATGGAGCCAACTTTACAGATACATCTTCAAGCTATACTTGGAAATCTAAATCCACACATAAAGTAATGGGAAAGCTATGTACTAAGTATATTTGAATTTAATGTTTTATATTTTTAAAAGTTTCTACCACATCAAAGTACTACTAATAATGTTAGAAAACATATTCTTCAAATATGAACAATTCTTGTGGTACTAGGGTTTAAACACATGGCTTTGTGCTTGCTAGGTAGAAAATGACACTTAAAAATATTATGTCCTTCTTTCCCTCCCTCCTTCCCTCCCTCCTCCCTCCCTCTCTCCCTCCCTCCCTTCCTCTCTCCCTCCCTCCCTTCCTCCCTTCCTTTCATCCTTCTATCCATCCATCCATCCAATTATCCATCCATGCTTCCTTTTCTCCTTTCTATTGCTTGGGGAAAATGAAAACAATTTATAAATGCAATGAGCAGGTGGTCTCATTAAACCTATGATATAAAGACAAACTCTAGGCCTAAAGGGTTTAGGGACAGACCATTGCAAGGAGGCAGAAATAGACTGGCAGTCCATGAGAACTCACAGACTGGCACAAGTACCACCTTAACCACTAAGGCACTTGCAACTAGGTCTCTAGGATGAGGAAAAGTTCCGATCCCAGACAGAGGTAAGCACTGTATTCATAGTCATCAACCTGGGGCTGGGGCAGAGAGACAGGAAAATAAGACAAGGGTTACCACTGCAGGTAAGGAAGTTTCAGAGCAGGGACAACTCTGCCCCCAGGAGGCATTTGACAATGCTTGGGGGCACTTTTGACTTGCATAAATGGGGAGGTGGGATGCTAGTGGCATCGGGTGAATGGCAGCTAGGGGTGCTACCAGCCACCCTACAATGCCCAGGACAGCCTCTTGGTAAAGAAAATCTACTCCAAATATCAGATAGCTCCTGTGCTGAAAAACTACTGCAAGACAGACATGTCTCCCACAAGGAAAACAACTTGGTCCCAAGCCCTTAAGAGCAATCACTGACCACAAATTTCAATGTGTTTATTGTTATCATAGTTGCCATAGTAGGTGGACCATTTGAGTCAATAAATTAAACATTAAGAGAAAACAGGTACTTGTCTAGCATGTGGACTGGGTTTCATCCTCAGCATTAAATGGGGATTATTTCTACAACATCATGACACACAGTGGCCAAGAATGAGCCTCAATTAGCCACCTCTACATAGAGATAAAGTCAAACGTCAACAAAAGACAAGGCACATAGAATATTGCCACAGGATCCCAATTATTCAAAGCACAGACTATAACAAAATAAAACCCAAAAAGGTGATTAGAACAAAATTCAGAAGGGTGGTTATCTCAGAGGGGAATGAAGAAGAGGATGCAATCAGTGATAAGCTTCTAGGATGTTCTATATTTAAAATGGATACACGTGTACACCATTATTTGTTTTGCTGTTCTTTACTAAACTTTCCTGCATGTAAGATGTAGGTAAGATTAGAAAGAATCAAAAATAAGGAGTACAAGAAAAAAAGTAGAGATATCAAGAATAATGATGGGAGATATTAAGACAAACACGAGTGAGTTCTGATGTTACCAGCTAAGGGAGTACCAGGGTGAGAGGCATTTCAGTCTTCCTCCCCCATCCCAATACACAGTAGTCATTCATCATATCTTATCTGTCAACAACCTAACTGTATTTCCACTCTCCTCAGTCATTTTGATAAGGCTCAACTTTAGCCTGAACTACAAAATTATTCTGCCTACTTGCCACAAACCATCTACACCTACAAATGGAAAATGTCTTCATAAAGCAGGATTTTGGTATTCTCATAAAGCTACATAAGGATAGTAATGATTTTGCCAGGAGCTGGTGTTTGCTGCCTGTAATCCTAGCTATTCAGGCAACCGACATCTGGAGGATTGAAGTTCAAAGCTAGTCTATGGCAGGTTAAGTCCTTAAGACTCCATGTCCAAAATCACTAGTAAAAATCTGGGTTAGAGGCATAGCTCAAGTGGTAGAGGGCCAGTCAATCAAACAAGCCAAGTGAGTGTGAGAACCCTGAGTTCAAACCCTGGTACCAGCAAAAAAGAAAAAGAAAAGGCCAAGCATTGGTGGCTCATACCTATAATCCTAGCCACTCAGGAGGCTGAGATATGAGGATTGCTATTGGAACCCATCCTGGGCAGGAATGTTCATGAGACTCTTATCTCCAATAAGAGAATGCCAGACATGGCATTGTGGCTCAAATGGTAGTGTTCACCTTGAGAAAAAGAATCTCAGGGGATGTGAGGGTGATCTGGCTGTGACATCTGTCACCCCATGGATCGCCAGGGTTGATTCAGCTGATCTGGCTGGCTAGGAGGGTGTCCCCTTCCTCCCTCACCGCTCCATGTGCCTCCCTCCCGAAGCTGCGCTCTCGGTGGAAGAGGACGACCGGCCAACCATCCCCCATAGAGGGCCGGTCTTAGGTCAAGGGTTTACAAGTAGCTGCGCTCCCCTGCTAGAACCTCCAAACAAGCGCTCAAGAATCTCAGGGACAGTGACTAGGCTCTGAGTTCAAGCCCCAGGACCAACACACCAGAGGAGGAGAGGGGGAGGACAAAAAGAACAGAGCAGGAGAAAGGGAGAGAAAGGAGGGAGAGAAGGAGAAAGAGGGGAGAGGGAGAGAATATATCAATGGTTAGCCAATAAGCAGTGGACTAATTTCATGTATTATTTAGGTTCAAATTGGGGGCTGACTTTTCTAGACTGCTCCATTATAAGGAGTTTAATAAACATAAATAATTTATTCTCTCTCTAAATCTGAATACTTGCTTAGAGTGTTCTCTTGGCTGTGATACCCTTTGTGGAATTACCATCTCTTCCTATCTAAAATAGCATTCTTCAATAAAATGAAAGATGCATTCATTACCAATGGTTGGTGCTAAACACACAGCATTTGCTAAGTGAGCAATCTCATTCAAACACTTTTTGAAAAATAGTTTACATGATTTACCAAAGCTCAGTATGAGCATGCCTAATGACTAAGTCCACTTCTTGGTATATACTGAAAAGAAGTATCTACATATTTACTGAAGAGCATACAGCCAAAACATACATGGAGGTATTGCTCATTACAGGCAACTCAAATCCTCATCAACAGAATACCACATGAAACAAGAAGTGAGTCTCATATATATACTGCTAAGCAAAAAAAAAAAAAAAAGTCCAGAAGTGACAGTATACATGTGCTATACATTCACTTTGCATAAATTAAACACCAATATCACTAGTGTATGGTATTAGAAGTCAGAAGAGTGACCATAATAAGAAGAGGAGTTAACAAAGAGGCACAAGAGTATTGGAGATGCCAGGTACCAGTAGCTCATGTCTGTAAGCCTAGCTACTTAGGAGGTTGGAATATGAGGATCATGATTAGAAGCCAGACCAGACAGGAAATTCCATGTGTAAGGCTACTGGTGATGCCATAGTAGAGTGTCCTATCAATGAGTGCAGTTTAGTATGTCCTATAAGATTTCCTCTGAAGCCTGAATTATAGTCAGTCATACACTTATGAAATTTGAATTGAGGGGCTGGGAATATGGCCTAGTGGCAAAAGTGCTCCCCTCGTATACATGAAGCCCTGGGTTCGATTCCTCAGCACCACATATATAGAAAACGGCCAGAAGTGGCGCTGTGGCTCAAGTGGCAGAGTGCTAGCCTTGAGCAAAAAGAAGCCAGGCAGGGACAGTGTTCAGGCCCTGAGTTCAAGGCCCAAGACTGGCCAAAAAAAAAAAAAGATAAAGAAAAAGAAAAGAAATCTGAATTGAATTTACAGAATTCAATTACATATATTTCCCTTTTCAAAGCAATGTCGTTCTGTGATCATGTTAGGCAGACACCATCCTATTTTTTACTAGTGTCTTTTTATTCTTTTTAATCAATAAAATTTACTTTTGCATGGGACTATGAGATCTGAAATGCATACAATTGACCTACACCACCACAATCAAGACATAGTCCCATTCTATCCCCGCCCCCCAAATTCCCTTGCACAGCCCCTTGGAAGTCATTCCTCCAGTCTCCAACCCCAGCTTTCTGTTCCATATAATTTTGCCTCTTCCATAATATGAAATTAATGGAGTCATACAGCACCCATGCTCTTCCTTTCATTCTGAAGAAGAATCGAGATTCCTGCAGCCAGCTGCTGGTGCCAGCAGTTTTGTGACTTTCTATTACTACTTAGCACTCATTCCACTGTGAGATCAACTACAGCAACGTGATCCCTTCACTAGTGGAAAAATGTTCAACTTGTTTCTTATTTGGGGCAATTATATATAAAGCTGCTATTTGTTTCTAACTTTTAAAAAAAAAATTTGCAAATGATTCAGCCAAGGTCCCATAGTTACCAATGATAAAAAGAAATGGTAGATTATTTTCTACATGCCATGTAAAACTATACTCTTTTTTTTTCTCTTGTATTCCCTTCCTGTGGCTTCACCCCTGGCTATCACTGTATCTGATCTTAGTACCCTGGATAGGGTATATACGTGTATTAGAACTAGGGAAGGGAAAGGGAATACCAAAATTGAGAGAACAAGGATAAAAAGACAAACGATTCCAAAAGCAATACTTATAAAGCCATTTGGTGTAAACCAACTGTACAACTCATGGAGGGGGGAAAGAAAGAGGGAGGGGAGGGGGGAAATGAGGGAGGAGGTAACAAGTTAAACAAGCAATGTACTTACTACATTATGTAACTGTACCCCCTCTATATATCACCTTGTGAATAAAATTAAAAAAGAAAAAGAAATGTACTCACTGCCTTACATATGAAACTGTACCCCCTCTGTATTCACTTTGACAATAAAGGGGAAAAAAAGATATGGTGATTTGGTAGGCACTTAAAAAACAACAACTACCAGAATGGTTCTAAAATCTAGCTCAGAATGCCTCCTTCTCTCTCTCCTCTCTCTTTTTCTCTCTTTCTCTCTCTCTCAATGTGTGTGTGTGTGTGTGTGTGTGTGTGTGTGTGCGTTTATGTATGTGTATGTGCCAGTAATGACTGTTGCTTGGCTTTTTAAAATTCTACTTGACCCATAACTCTACTTCTATCATTTTGCTGGTTCATTGGAAGTAAGAGTCTCTCAGATTTCTCTAACTGAGCTGGCTTCAAACAGCAATCCTCAGATCTCAGTCTCCTGAGTGGCTAGGATTACAAGTTGAAGACAACAGCAGTTGGTTCACAATAAACTCTTTTTTCCAAGAGGTTGGGAGCTACCTATTCTGTATGTCCAATGCATGCCACGGGGGTAGCCTTCTACAGGTTCCTTGCCAATGTGACCCTGGTAGCTAGACTATTACAAGTAACTCATTTGTCCTGATCTAGGTACAACTATGCATCACTGCTGTGTCAGCCAGCAAAGATGACTGCTGGTAGCCTCTGCCTTTTGTGTGACCTGCTGTACTCACCTGCAACAACACAGAGAAAATGGCAAGTGACAGCCGTAGCCCCTGGAGTCTCTAAGAGCACACCAGGAAAAGGACTACTTCAACAATTATGCAGAGGGGTGGTAACAGCTGCACTTTTTTTTCTGTTGATTTAAACACAAAAAGCATATGTCTCGGTCCTTCAGGGGCAAAGTGCCCACACAAAATTTCCACTAGCTGGCATTTTGGGTGTCCAATGTGGAGCCCAAGATACTGTATGACCAGGGTCATGGCCGTGGGGAAGGGAAATGGCTAAGTGACATTTCAGAAAAGTAGCAGCCCTGCACCTGCCACTGTGGCAAAAGTCAGCATGACGGCTCAAAGTCTTTAAGACTAGGGAGTGGCATGAAGACGCCTTTTGCTCTGGCAGTTTTCATATTTCTACGATAGTTCAGGAAAATCCTGAGAAGCTCTTCCCTTGAAATGGGTCAAAGTTTCTTAATTATAGAACATACCCTGCAGGTTCTAATATCATTTCCATTCCACACTTTAACAGTCTTCAGTAACAACCCTTTAAAATTATTACTACTGTCAGGTGCTCACACCTGTAATTCTAGCTACTCAGGAGGCTGAGACCTGAGGATCTCAGTTCAAAGTCAGCCTGGGCAAGGAAGTCTGTAAGACTCTTGTCTCCAATTAAGCACAAAAAAACTGGAAGTGGTGCTGTGACTCAAAGTGGCAGAGTGCTAGCTTTGAACAAAAGAGTTCATGGACAGTGCCCAGGCCCTGAGTTCAAGACCCATGACCAAATAAACAAACATACATAAATATATACATACATACACACATATACACTTATAATAAAATACTACTATTAAAGAGTCCCTCCATCAATGAGGTTCTCAACAACTTTAACACTTGCTGAAGGGTTTGCAAACACAGGAATTCAATCTAAAACACAGTCTAAACCCAGATCCTACACTCTTAGCCCACTGGATTATCTACCACTTCACAGTCCTACAGATAAACACATTCACTTATCTAGGTACACAAAACTATCAGTATAGCCATTCAGAGAAATAAAATCTGAGTGGGATATTCTCTTTATATCTAGATGTGCTCATTATTTGTGGAAGGACAGAAAATTTTACAAACAATACTATTTTGAACTCCTTTCCTGAGACTCTTACAAAAATGATTTCTCTTTGCAGAGAATAGTCTCACAAGCAAATGCACACAAACTGAATGCTTGGACTATAGAAAGTATTCTCAACTGAGTCTTTGGACCACAGATTAGATGGCTCTGGATTGATTAAATAGCTAACTTATGTAAACTGCCCAGAATTAAAGGCAGAAACCCAGGTTAGACAAACTCTGAAGACTGAGAGCTATATGCACAAAAAAAGGGGGAAGAAGATGACCTTTGCCAAGAATTCCATGATGTAGAAATGTGGCAAAAGTTCTGATGAGCAAAGAGGAAGAAAACAGGGAAATAGGTAACAAGCCACTGAAATATTTCAGTCGTAAATTTCCTACTTTTGGAAAGGATGTGGTGAGAATGAGGTATCAGGGCCCAAGTTCTAGGGTCAGAAAGAACTGTGTTCAAATCCAAGACCCTCCCATCTCTCATTAGCTGCATACCCAAAAGGGACTCATTCAATTTCGCTAAGCTTTGGTTTCCTCATCTGAGAGAGATTAAAATGGTTTTACCTTCACAGGCTGTGAGATGATGCCAGGAATAATGCTTAGCAAGCACTGACACAAAACCTCATGTATAAATATTCAATATCTTGTAGCCCTTTATTATTAACATTATCATTACCACCACCATCACAGCCTGCCCCAAGAGATTCTAAATCAGCACTATCACTGAACTCATTGGTTTATGTCCAGGATACACAAAATACAAAAAATAAAAAGATCACTGCCCAAAGTCTCAGAGCAAAATATTGACTGTCAACATACTCTCCTTGTGAATTCATGCCTTATTATATATTCTCATTCACCACACAATAATAGGATATGTATACAACAGAGAAGGAGAGAAGGGAAATAGTAACCGTCTTTAGGACAATAGGACATCTGAAATAGGTTCTTTATAACATCAGGATCTTCTGTTTTCTTGAGAGAGAATGAAGATATTAAAGGCTTGAAAGGACCTTCTGCACTCCAGTCATCTATGTCACCGTGTGAGCACATGAACGTAACATTACTATGGGGAGAGAGAGAAATGATAAAGAGTATTCTACTCAATTCTGTTTTGCTATTGTTGTTTTGGTTTTATTATTGCTGTTACTTTGTTTTGTTTTGCCAATACTAGGCTTGAACTCGGGCCAGGAAATTCTCCCTAATCATTTTTCCTTCTAAGCTAGCACTCTACCTCTTGAGCCACAGCTCTACTTCCAGCTTTTGGATGGTTAATTGGAAATAAAGAGTCTCAAAGATTGTTCTGCTCAGGCGGGCTTTGAACAGCCATCTTCAGATCTCAGCTTCCTGAGTAGCTATGACTACAGCTGTGAGCTATCCGTGCTCAGCATTCTTTTTAATCATTATGCTTTCAGTTCATTTTAAAACTTTCATGTGATCTAAGAGCTAACATAAAGCCATATACTACAATCTGTCTATGAGAACTCTAAGAAATGTATGTAAGGTATTCTGTTTCGATTCCCCGGCCATGGTAATGGAATATTCATGCAACCCTGGCTCTTTCAAATGTTCCATGGCCAGCCATTACATGCCAAAGCAATCCTGCTAGAGTCAGCTCTGGAAAAATGAAGTCATGGGGAAAATTTTTTTTCATCTTCCCCAGAAAGTTGGGCAGGATATTTGTTTATCTCTACCATCTGCATAGACACCATCCACAAAAATCCCAGGGTCCCCTGCTCCTGAAAGCACACACAGGAAAGGAAAATGTAGGGATTGGATTCCAACAATCCCCTCTGAACCCAAGCTTCCTTTCAGCTTTAAATAGGGTCTCCTGCGAAAGCAGAGCCATAAGAAGGGTCAACTCCATCTGCAATGAAAATAAGCAGTAGGAGATCTAACTGTTCTAGGACAAGTAGAGGAATTTGTTCCTGACCCAGGGACAGAATGGAGGAAGGCGTGGAGGCTGACCAGAGGATAAGGTTGCTCGCACATTATTAATGGGGACTGCGAGGGAAGAGCTGATGAGCTGATAGGCCATAACATGTGTGGGAATGGGAACAGGGCAGTTGTTACCACGTGGGTGGTAACAAAACCCCAAAACAGATTCCTGTGAGGAAGGAGGTCCCAATGGCTTTCAGAAAACCAAGACATGGATCCAAAGCAGTCTCTGAGGCAGATGCAACAAAAGCAGAGCAGTGTGTGTTACAAAGATCTTTCTTTCTACCTGACACCTGTTACATGTGGAAAAAAACCACCTTCAAGAGATAGGTCCATCTCTCACAAACACCACCACCATTAGCCTCATAGAATTCTCACACTTCATTGATCAAAATATATGTTGAACTCATCATCTGACTAGTGGAGTTGAAACCCCTTTGTACAACTACTTAAAAACCAACAATCAAAAAGAATTCTCTCGGGCTGGGGATATAGCCTAGTGGCAAGAGTGCCTGCCTCAGATACACGAGGCCCTAGGTTTGATTCCCCAGCACCACATATACAGAAAACGGCCAGAAGTGGCGCTGTGGCTCAAGTGGCAGAGTGCTAGCCTTGAGCGGGAAGAAGCCAGGGACAGTGCTCAGGCCCTGAGTCCAAGGCCCAGGACTGGCCAAAAAAAAAAAAGAATTCTCTCACTTCAGTTTCTGTAACCACTAGTTTGTCTCTATGGAGTCTAGGAGTTATGAACAAAACCTATAGTGTAAAAATTACCAGGCTCTGCCACTTACTACCTTTAACTTTATTTCCCACTTATAAGGAAGATCTAAAGAGTTCAGGCAGAGAAGGGATTCAAGTAGGCCTGGTCTTGATTGACACTATTTTAGTCTTCTATTCTTCCCTAATTGTAATGTGCCCTTCATGAGAAAGACGCAGGCAAAATCTCTCCAGTGGGACTCTAGCTTAGCATTATGACAGACTGTGAAAATAATATTCTTGCTTTGGCTTTCTTTGCACTTTAATATTTACAAGTCTGTAGCTAGAAGTCAGGACATACAAATGAATAACAACAGATGTGACAAAACAAAGATAGAATCTGCCCTCATTTAGGTCCATTGAACCCCCTGGAGCATGATCAGGCCCTTTCATTCGATTGTTAAATCCCCAATTGATTTGGTAGCTGTGTCTTGCTAAGTGTACAAAATACAAAATCATTGCTAAAAGAAAATTGCTTTTTACACATTTCAGACCTAGCCATCTTCTTCATTGCCTTTAATCTTCGAGACTGTGACAATGACTGTTTATCTATATCTATTATGTATTTCTTCGCCTGACTGTTCTTCAGGGATGCTTTTTATTCTTTTAAAACTATTTGTATCTGCTCATTAATTGCACAAATATTTACTGAACACTTACCACACCAACGACCAGACTTGGTACTAGATATACAGTAGGAAAAAGCAAATCCTAGTCCTTCTCCAACGTTGAATCTGGGTATGTTTACACATTAGTTCACAGACATGATCTGAGGACATAAGCAACCAGAGGTAGTTCATACTCCTAAGAAAGGGCACTAGACACATATAATGACTAATTCAGTGCATACTCTCTCCAGAGATTGTGTGTGTGTGTGTGTGTGTGTGTGTGTGTGTGTGTGTGTGTGTGTGTTTACATATGTGCAGGGGTCTGGCCACTGACCCTTAGATTTTAGTACTCTACCAATGGGGCAACACCTCCATTTCTGGCTTTTTGGTGGTTAACTAAAAAGTCTCACAGACATTTCTGTCTACACTGACTTTGAACTGCAATCCTCAGATCTCAGCCTTCTCAGTAGCTAGAATTACAGGTCTGAGCCACTGGTACCAGATTCTGCAGAGATTATATTCTTCCTGCTGTACCCTGGTCACAATTCCCTTCTCCCAGAGAGCTGCTTGGGCCACTCCTCAGTTAGTCCAGTTCTCTATTCAGAAGGGATTCATCTTACAAGCCAATCTAACCTGTCAGTCTCAGTGATCTTTTAACCTATACTTATACATATATGCATGCATACATACATACATACATACATACATACATACATACATACATACATACATACCACACTCTTTCTATTGAAGCTGATAATCCTAAGCAGGGCATTAATGATAATCCAATTCACTGCCGGCTATGGATGGAGATAAGTTTAACCAACATCAGCTTGGGTGCACTCACAAACAATGTGTTACATATAGAGAAAATGAAGGGACACCAGACATGTGGCAGTCACCCTCAGCATCGCAGAGGCAACAGAGAGTGTGGTGAGCCAGATCCAAACACATCCAAGGATGATTTCTGGTCCATTTTTATGGGACCTTCAGATTTCTCAAGGAAATAAGGAATTCCTAAATTGTATGTGAAAATAAATGCCTTTACATGTTGACCAACGCTTGAGTTGTTTCCAACACTACTCGAGCTCCCATAAACACAGCTAGTAGCGAGGTTCTGAACAGCAGGTCTTCAGGCCAGTGGAAACGATTATCTTCTCAGATAACTTTCTGGGACCCATGGCATTGCCTCTGTCCATAACTGTAAATGAGGTCTCCTCATGGTTTCTGCACCCAGTAAATAATTATCTCCATGGAAATTCACAGTATCCTAGTAAATTCTCTTTAGAACTAAGTAGACAATTATTCTGATTTACTCAACTCTTGAGTTCTTAATGCAAGCTCACAGAAAACCAACCAGTCTTAGGTACAAAACAAAGGTGTACTAAGAAAGGCATGTATTCTCAAATTTTCTGTAAATAATGACCAAATTTATTTTAATTTAAACCAATTTAAAGAGTAAACCTATAAAGGATTTCAGAACTCCATATTCAAAGAGAAGTCAAAGAAAAAGGCCAAAATCAGATTGCCAGGCGAAAAGTAAAAATAATATAATCAGGAGAAAAATGTTTACTTGTAGCTATCTTCTCAAAGAGACTTTAAAATAATCTACTGGAAAAAATAAAAGGCACTACATCCCCAAATAAAATAACAAAAAAATTGATGCAAGTGATGAAAGGCAAAGGGTGGAAGAATAACCTCAAGAATAAGGTGAATATACAAATGTGAACCAGAGTCTACCCCCATCTCTTGAAGGGAATTGACAAATTTCTTACAGATTTCTTTGTAAGCCAAAGGGCGTGGGGTCTAACAACTTCAAGGGCCAGAGAGGCAAAGTGAAGCAGTGAAATAAACCTGAAAAGAGCCGCTTCTATTTTCAGGAAAATCAGAATACATCATGGATTCTCACAGTTGCAATGGAAACATGGAAGCCCAAAGTGGCCAGATGCCATCTTTCATTAGACGCTGGTCATTCAAACACACTGTGTGTGAACTCTTCTCATTCCAATGTTGGCAAATGTTTTTTCTTTTGGTTTTTGAAGGGAAAAAAATGTGTGGGTCAAAGCAAACACGTCTGTGGCAGTAAAGAGGAAGAAGATATGATCGGTTACATGACTAACTATATCCATAAAATAAAATTTATAAAAAACCCAGAGTTGTGTAAAAAGCACAGTCATTTGTGGTATTGAAACCAGAGACACTTCTCCCAACAGTCTTCATAAAGAGGACGTTGTTAAACCCACAAGACAGGCAACCCCCACAACCAAGATTTAGATGGCTCTTTCTTAGGCTCTTCAATGGCAACTGTGGGACAATACGAAATATAATTTCATAGAAGTACCTGCTGAGCAGTGGGGAGGTAGGGACACAAATTCTCTGGTATGTGACAATCTTAGTCAAGATATCGACAGGTCTAGGTCACTGTAGGTTGAGATGGTACAGTAGATATCATGAAATGTTTTAACTAGTGATCCTTTTAGAGAAGCCTTAAAATCTCACACCTTCCTTAAACATTTGCTCCACCGAAAATTCTTCAAATAACATACATTTCCTCCCTCCTTGTTTTAATGTGTTCCAGAGAAACAAATGAACTTCTCTGTCCTTGGGCCTGAAATCCATAAATATCTCTTTTTCACAGTAGAATTAGGTAAGCATTGAGCAGCACTATGATCAAGGTTAGCCTCTCTGAAAAGGGCCTGTGTGTTTTCCTCTATGGTGTTTTAAGTTCAAGGCCATTTGCTTGACTAGACAGCTCATGTGGCACTGGAACTGAAAGTTATAAGAGCTGCAGAACTTGGCATGCCTCCAGTCATCAGCCAAGAGAATACACAAGCAGAACCAAACGTCTCCACTAGAAAAAATATGCTGTCTCTGCTTCTGGTCATGAACTAAAGGGCGACTGAGCTTACAGCAGACACAGTGATGCTTCAAAGAGCAGCTGGGTTGGTAATGGGGAGGCTGGCTCCAAACGTTTTGCTAATCAGACCTAGATTAAGGATAGCTACACTTCATGTGCCTCATAGGTAGTCTGCCTGCCAGTGTGTTGTTCTGAAAACACAAAAGTAGTCCAGCCCTAGTGTTCCAAAATAATTTGAGCATGATTCCAAAGAGCATTGGTTTGCTTATGCATAAGTATGTGAAAAGTATATATAAGTATTCAAAACCAATTAGGTGTGTCTAGAATACTCCACCCACCATGCAGTGTGGAAAAACACAAAATACGCTCCAAACATCTACCAGCTACCTCAGTTTACCACACATGTTATGCATCACATTCACTCATATCTGGCCCTACAGTGATTGGGTCAATTTCAGATAAACTTCCTTGTACTACTTCATCACTCATTGGCCACAACACTTCTGAGGCCATTCCCACTATCAAGCTCAAGGCTAAGTGCCAAGTTTATTGTGTTGATCCATTGCTCAACCAGTTTAAATAACAATAAATAAAGTGTTAACTCTTTTTTATTAGATTCCTATGTTTTTTTAAAGAATTTTTTAATACTAGGCTCCTAAATTCCATTTTGTTATATATCAACTCATGATTTTATACTACTGACAGCTTTTTTGAAGTATATGTTAGGATATAGCAGAATTGACTATAGTGGGAATCTACATAAAATACTATTTTAAATAATGAATTTGGGGGCTGGGCATAGTAGCATATGCCTATAGTTCCAGCCACTCAAAAAAAGTCAGCAATCTGAGGAATCGCCATTTGAGGTGATCAGTGCAGGCACAGAGTTAACAAGAGCCCATCTCATCCAACAAAGCAGGCTAGTATCATGTGCTTGTGGTCTCAGCTACACAGGAGGCGGAGGCAGAAGTATCACACTTGGAGGCTGGCCCCAGGCAACAATGCAAGAACCTATGAGGGAAAAAAACAACTAAAAGCAAAAGAAGACTGGAGCCACGATTCAAGTGGAAGATTATGGGCCTTGCAAGTGGCGGGTCTGGAATCCAAACACCCCTACTATCAAAAAAAGAAAAAGTAAATTGCTAAAATGTAAATCCAACTGCATGACAATTTGTAAAGGAATACCACCTACATCGAATTAGCTGGGCACCGTGTTTGTGAAGAACTCATCAACTCAAGCTTTAACAAAGAATTATGTAAGCTTACAATGGATGTGTCATAATATTACTCTGCTCCAAACAATGCACTTATCCACTGAAGGAAACTAGAGGCAAACAAAAAAGTGAGTAAAAGTAAGCATCATTCATTAATTAAATATATGGCCATTTGGATGCTTTTCCTTGCAGACTCTCTTTTTTCTGGCACCTGGCCTCATTTCTCCAAGTAGGCTTTACCTGCTACTTCCAAACGCAGTATGATTTTCTGAGATAAGTCAAGTATTCCCTAGTTGACTCGATCACAGAATACTATCTGCTCAGCTCAGAGCTCTATAACATACAAATTAAAAGATTCATCAGACTGTGCTAAACCAAGAGGGTTTCTTGAAGTTTCCAAATTAGGCATCGTTGCAACATTTTTTCCCCTGAAGATTAATTACTATTTTCATTCCTGTTCAAAGATTTGTTAAAAATATAAATTATATAAATAGCACATTTGGAAAAAAAATGGAGATGTATTATTCGTCTCCTGCAAATTACAGCATCAAGAACTATCTCCTGCCCTTTGGTCTGTCTCTTTTTCAAATATTTTCCCACTAAAATTAACAACGCAAAACAAAGCTGTATCTGAATATTTTAAGTAGTAAATATGCACATTTAGGCTATCATGGAGACAGCCTACTATTTATCCTCCCCTCTTTTTTTTCAGCAGTTATTTTAAGATTTCTTTTCCTTTGGTGAATACAGTGTAAAAATACATAGATATATACATGTTACATACAAATATATTATGTACATATATACATGTACATGTAAATATATAGATATAATACATGCAATACATATACACATACTATATGTATATATACACATATATGTGTATACTGAAGTGGGTAAGCATCTATTTGCATATAATGTTTGTTTTCATGTGTGTATGTATTTAAGCCTAATCTTGACTTTTCCCTTGCAAAATCCAGAAATATGTCTGTTATTCAACCTACGTAAGTCAAATTTCCTAAGGGCAACACACTGCTCCAAGGTAAAAGCTGTTTGTGGAGTTTTTTTCCCCTCTCATCTTTTAATGCAATACTAAGGAACATACACCCCCAAATAAATAAAGGCAGCAAGACAAAATAATAAGAGGCCAGGTAATTCCTACATAGAGTCATCTGCCTTCAAATTCATTGATTTATTTTTCCTTCTGTTTAAAAAACCAGCTGCTTGGTATTCTCAAGGTTCTAGATAATGAGAGAAGGGGAACAGAAAAACATCAGTGGGTTACATCTCTAGTACTATCCAAGTACTGATCTCCACCATGATGTGTACTCTTGCCTTTCTCTTACTGAGCAAGGCAATTATCTTACTAGTCTAACAATTTCCAGGAAGCAGTTAGCCCTTCTCTCAAGGCCTGCCCCTTTCAAAGTCCCTGTGCATATGACACGAGGAACTCTGCAAACTCATCCCATGTAACACTTCTTTCCATCTTCACAATGGGCACCTCGTGGGATCCCCAGTAACATATCTGGAAAGACCATGCTGAGAAAGGATGGACAGTGGACACCACGAATTTTGTAGCAAAGCACATCACACAGCAAAAGACAGACCCTCCTCCCTCAGAGGACTAGCAGCAAGGCACCTAGTCTGAAATTCCCTTCAGCAAGGCTCATGCTCTCATAACACCACTGCTTATACCAGCATGAAAGTTATTACACAGCAGATCAGCTGAATTACCCACATTTGCACCCCTACCCTGCATCCCCAAGAATTACAGGTGCCAAGAAAGCAGGGGGAACACAATTTCACACAACCCACCCAGAGCTTCAAAACACCACGGGGTGCAACTCTCTATCTCAGAGGCTCCTTCAGAACAGTGAGCTCTAATTTTAAAGGTGGTCCTATAAATGTACTCATTTTTTTTTACAAAATCATATGAAATTCCCTTACACTTCTTTACATATCTGTCTTTCTTGATCTAACAACTGCAATTAGGGTAGATTGATTCGATTCTATTTGCAGGTAGATGAGCAAATGAGAGTCGTGAGCCCTGTGAAGATGTTATGGCCACTTGGACAAGTCATGGACCCAAAAATGCCCCAGCCCATCACCTTGGTGGTGAGCTCCAGAAGCTAGGGAGGAAGCAGAAAGCAAGAGCATCCAGCCGGTGGCTAACAAGGATACAATCAGGCTCTTCTATCTAAAAAGCAACTTGGAACCCATTACCATGTAGTGTCCTAAAAAGATACAAGAAGATAAAGTCTTGGGCTGTGTCAGCCACCGGAAGAAAAACAAGAAAACAAGAGCCATAAAATGAAAACTGATATTCAAAAACACTTATGATAAGGAAGAAAGAAAGAAAGAAAGAAAGAAAGAAAGAAAGAAAGAAAGAAAGAAAGAAAGAAAGAAAGAAAAAGAAATCACATGATTCCATTACTAGTCCTATAGTTAATGAAAAGGGGTATTTAACATCCAGTGGGAAAAAGTCATGTTTTCATAATTTCAGCAGCAATTACCACAAAGCTCATTTGTAAGCATTTGGCCAGTCCCTACTTTCCTGACCCCAAGAGTCAACATTCTCTGGAGTCCAAAACTGAGAGTCTTATTCTAAGGTTCAAAGTTTTTGTTAAGTCCCTTTAAAAGAAGGAAAATAAAGAACTTCACAGTGACAAGCATGACATTATTTCAGGACCAAAAAGAAAAAAGGAAAAACTTGACACCATTATTACATGTCATAAAGCATCAGTAATAGTCACTGAGCAAAATCCAAACCATTTTTAAGGTCATAAACAAGCACATAAAGTGTACTGCACTAATTTATTGGAAGCCCTCCCTTTCTAAGAGTCAGAAAAGGCTCCAGTTCAATCATACTGTTCTCAGCACACTAGCTAAACAACTTACATGTGACCTTTGCAATTTCCCTGGCACATTCTTTCAGCACATGGGCATAAGACTTTAAAACTTAAGAACAAGGGAGGTAAAGCTATAAAAACCAGGAACAGGAACACCAGGATATACTGGAATCTGATAAACACTCTCCTCATAGTATGCATGCTGCATATTCACACAACCCAATGCAAAGGATAAACTAGTAAGATCTTTGCAACATATATTTTAAACTCCGAAAAGCAAAAATCAAACTTACCCCGGGAAGCCATCCTATAGGCTGACTCAAAAGAAGCCTGTTGACAAGCCAAAACACAGCTAGCTACGAGCCAACGCTCCCACGTCTCACTGAGCTTAATCTTCCCATCCACCTACTAACCCCTGTGACGACGTATGCATCTGGCTTTTGTTAAAGAACTTCTGCAAATGGACAGTGGATGAGTAATCGCTCAGATTTTGTGAAACATGCCAAAGCCATCACTAATAAGAGGAGTCACAACTATTTACCACACTTTGGGGCACCTTTTTTTTTTTTTTAAGTAAAATTGATGCTTTTTGCTGACAAAAATTCTGTCACTGTCAGAACACAGGAAGCTGTCTGTTGTAGGTATAACTTTTTCTGGGCCCTTGTCAGCAGCCTGTAGTGTTGAGCTACTATATGAAGGTACAGCCTAGTGGTCAAGGCATCTTAGAAAATTATTTTTCTAAGTACAATCAAATTTCTAATCAGCCCTACTCTAATCTTTTTGGCATTTGAAAATAATTGTTTTAATATAATAAGTATGAAGAATACAGAAGTATGTAAAGCATATTTTCATTTCTCAGTGTCTTCCTATCCTAATCTGTCTTTAAAAAGTAAGCCAGACACAAGTGGCTCATGGAGTTACTCAAGAGGCTGAGATTTCAGAATGGTAGTTCAAAAGGCAGCCGGGGCGGCAAAGTCCATGAGACTCTTATTTCCAAAAAACTACTCAAAAAAAAAAAGAAAGAAAGAAAGAGAGAGAGAGAGAGAGAGAGAGAGCGTGCACACAAGCCAGAAAGGGAACTTTTGCTCAAATGGTAGAGTACTAGCCTTAAGCATAAGAAGCTTAGTGACAGCACCCAGGCCATGAGTTCAAGCCCCTAGGAATGGCACAAAAAAAATGTAATCACTGTTGACAGTTTTCATCAAATCCCCCTCGAACTTTCTCTATGTGTATATTATACAAGTGTACATAGGTGGATCTATGTGTATTATATTTATATGCTTCAAAAATAGGGATGTCACTCTGTGGTAAAAGCACTTGCTTAACATGTACAAGGATCTGGACTCAATCCCCAGCACCACAAATAAACAAATAAAACCATGAGACCTGGTAAGTCTGGAATACCAGAATTCCCCAGACTTTATAAAAATCATGAAGATCGTATGCAATATAAAATCTCCAGTGACATCAGGGCACTAGCTTGTAATCAAGTATACATTAATATATCTGCCAGGAAACATGAATATTCAATTAAGTGGGATAATAAAGACTATAAATAGGCTTGAGTCATTTCAGGTCAGCCAATTCTGACAAATGAGGTATCAGAAACACAGAAACACACATACATATACACATACACACACACACACACACTATCCTTTGTTATTTAGAGACATTTGTATTTCAAAACTGTAGATAAGGGATCTCCAAACTTTAGTTTTCTCATAGTTGTTTTATTAACATTAATCATGATGAGAAATTTTGAAAATGTACATGAAAAATCACGTGTCAAAGCCTACCTTGCCAAAGAATGTATCTTTTAATTTACTTATATGTTGCATGCTTCCTGGGAATATAGGCTCAGTACTGTGCAGAAAATGGAACCGGACAACTTGAGAGGATGGTGGAGTGGGATAGATTAGGGGGAGAATGATAAAAGGGGTGACAATGATCAAAATGCATTGTAGCCATAAACTGACATGTACAGTTCAGTTAAAACCCCTTTGAATTTAAATATAATAATACAGAAGATACAAAGACACCCCCCCCCATCAAAACAAACACAATTCAGCTTTCTAACAAGGTTGAAAGCCATGATGTCTTTTCAAAAAATTAAAACACATACTACTACCAAAGTTAAGAGGAGGTGCCAAGGTGGAGATATTCATCCTTTAGCCTACTCTTTACCTTTCAAGATATTTCTATGTGTGCAAAGGGGAGCCCCTTTTATGTGAGTAGACAAGTTAATGAAGATACCTTTGCCTTCGGATTGTTTACATGCCCAGCTCCCTGGAAGTTAGGCTCAAGACATGTATCATCCATTCTGCCATGGGGATACGCCTGAACCAGCAGTGGGAAGAGCACTGGCAGAAGAGGCAGCTTTAGCAGGAAGGCCTCAGGCCAAGACTTGGCTGTGAGGCCTGGAGGATCTATGCTAGGATGGGCCAAGCAGCAATCTCTGCCCAGGGACACACCACCAGTATCTCCACTGGATGCATTCCACAAGGCTGCTGGTGCATGGATCCCCACTGCTCAGCTTCTGCTCAACTTCTCTGGACTCAAGCAGATCCTTGGCTCCTAAGGAACCTTTGATAAACTGTTAGCTTGATGAAGAATGTTCCATTTTCTGATACAAGTAAGGAATCTAACTGCCAAAAGGAGGAAATTGCTTTTGAACAAGGTAAAAAAAAAGATGAGGTACTACAAAGAACAGAAGAGTCAATAACGCCAACGAGATCATCTTCCAAAATTTGGTTCTCATTCCCAAGCTCTACTACCTGGTCCTGGGCCCCTGAACAAGCTTACTGCACTATTTGACTAATATTTCAATAATAGCCATAAAATAATAATACTGAATGACCTTGCAAATTTGTACAAGAGAAAAAAAAAAGAGCTCTTTCATTCATGGTTTACTCACACATTCATCCAAACACCGAGTTCCTATGATGACCTACACACCAGGAACAAGGTTGTCAGAGTCGGCAACTAAAGCTACTAGTTAAATCTGAGTTTCAGAAAAACCACAAGTAATTTTTCAGTCTAATCTTGTCCAGGATTTGGCATATAGAGGGTTGTGTGTTTGCTTGTTGGTTTTTGGTGCTGGTACTGGGGCTTGAATTCTGTCCCCTTAGCTTTTCCCCTCTAGGCTGGCACTCTACCACTTGAGTCAGAGTTCCACTTCCACTTTTTTGCTAGCTAACTGGTATAAAGGATCTCATGCAATTTCCTGCCTAGGCTTGGTTTTAAACCATCAAACCCCTAAGGAGCTAGGATTACAGACTGAGCCACTGCCACCCAGCTATACTTACATTATTAAGGCCCCCAAATCTGCAATAGTCCTAGACTAAAACATTGCTTTTATTCCACCAGAAATTCATATTTCAGCAGATACCCAGATTTCATCCAGCAATCCTACTAGGTGCGCAGCAGTAGGGCTGAAAATGACTGGCTATCATGGGGCTTTCTTTTGTTTATTTCCTGAACTTGTGGAAAGGTAGACAGACAACATGGACACATGGGGCTACATAGGAAAAAAAACTACAAAGTGATCAAAAGTAAGATGAAAGTAAATAGCAAAAGTTTATTTACAGATAGGTTGGCTAAGGAAAGGCCTATCCAAGAAATAAATCTGAATCATTTATATTAAAGAAAACAATCTATAGATAATGTATATTGCTTTGGACAATCTTACTTGTATTATACATACTCAATAAAAACTCATTTTCATTCTTGGCAGGACCAGAACCTGGGTGATCCTGAATAGGAAGTCTTTTGCTTTACTCCAGCCTGGTTCTGCTCCCTCAAGATGAAGAAAGATGATAAGCAGGAATTATACATTGACTGCCCATTATCTCCTTCTGTAAGTCTGGTAGCCATCATGTGTTGATCTCATAAGAGACCCTGTGCCAGAACAGCCTGATCCCAACAATCATGAAAGAATCAAATGACAGGTACTGTATTCACTCATTAAGTTGGAGCATGATTTGCTAGACAATAGTCATGAAGTACTAGTAAGAGCAAGGAGCAACTAGAATGTCCCGTCACTGCTAATGGAAGTGTAAAAGTATGACATATGCTTTGGAGACTGGCTAGGCTAGTTTGTAGTACCACATCGGGTTCTCACTGTTTCCCACAGTGTGTCCTCCCTTCTCATAGGCATTGTGATAGGTTCTCCAACCATGTGCGCTTGCCAGATTAATCTTCCCTTTTTTGGTGGTGGTATTACTGGGGCTTGAACACAGGGCCTTGGACTTGGTAGGCAAGTGCTCTGCCACTTGAGGGAATGCCTCTAGCTTTTTTGCTTGTAGTTATTTTTCAGACAGGGCCTCTTCTTTTACCTGGGGCCAGCCTCCTGGGACTGCAATCCTCCTGTGTTTCCCACATAGCTGTAATAACAGGCATGCTCCACCTCTCCCAGCTTATTTGTTGAGATAGAGTCTCAGGAACTTTCTGCCTCAGCTGGCCTTGAACTATGATCTTGCTGAAATTATCTCTTGAGTAGCTTGGTAGGATGAGCCACCAGACCTAGTCTCTGAACTCACTTCTAAAAATCACCTTTCAGCATGTTATTTTGCTGTTCCTCACTATATAAACTTAATAATCACTTGCTGATTGATTGTGAGATTCAAAGATAGGCAACTTTACTAACCTGAAAATGAGAGGTAAAAGGCAGCAAATAACCCAAGCATTCAGAAATTTACAAGACAGCTCCACTCCTTGAAATGCCCTTCACAAAAATGAAACCTTTGCCAGAAATCAAGATTGTTGCGAAATACATATGTGGAAATACATCTTGAGAATCCAGTCAAGTTACCTAATCCTATCTACTCAAACAGAATGTTGCAAAAAAGGAAAAAAAGATGAGAGTCATAATGATGAGATAGCCAACTTCAGAGCGCACAACAGGGAATGGGTTTGAAATCTAATAGATCTTCCTCGCACTGCAAGGCACAGGGGGAAATGTTCACTGTCAGTATGGTAAATGAAGAAAGGCTGGGTGCCAGAGACCGAAGAGGGAAAGAAGGGAAGGAGGGAAGGAGGGAGGGAGGGAGGGAGGGAGGGAGGGAGGGAGGGAGGGAGGGAGGGAGGGAAGGAGGGAGGGAGGGAAAGAAAGAGAAAGCGAATGGGGAGAGAGTGAGAAAGTGAAAGAGGGAGGGAAGGAGGGAAGAAGGAAGGAAAGAAGGAAGGGAGGAAGGAAGGGAAGGAAGGAGGGAGGGAGGGGGGAGGGAGAGGGGAGGGAGGGAGGGAGGGGGAGGGAGAGGGGAGGGAGGGGGAGGAAGGGAGGGAGGGGAGAGGGAGGGAGGGGGAGGAAGGGAGGGAGGGAGGGAGGGAAAGAAAGAGAAAGAATGGGGAAAGAGGGAGAAAGGGAAAGAGGGAGGGAAGGAAGGAAGAAGGAAGGAAAGAAGGAAGGAAGGAAGTGAAGAAGGAAGGGAGGGAAGGAGGGAAGGAGGGAGGGAGGGAGGGGGAGGGAGGGAGGGATGGGAGGGAGGGAGGGAGGGAGGGAGGGATGGGAGGGAATAAATCATGGTTCATTAGGTCACTGGACATCAGCAGTTCTTCAGCTTTGCTGGTCCTGAACAACTTGTAGAATCTGAAGAAAGCAAAGGACTCCCCCATCCCACACACAGAAAAGTTCACAGACACACAATGCTGTCCACAGTTCAGAGGGCTGGTTACCTCCCCAACACTCCAGCCTAGATCCACAAGCCTAGAACATGGTCTTGCAGAACCAGAAAACACATCAATGCTAGCTTTCTCCTTATGGCATCCACAGAGAAGGAAATGAGGGCTATGAACGCCAATGTTTCCTTAGCGTCTAAGGCTCCCATCATTCCACTGGCATCCCCAAACTGGGAGGCAGTGTACCCTCGAATACAAATGGTGCTAAAAAAAAGCCATCCACATCTGTTGCCTAAGACTTGCTACAGGAGGCAGTGTTCAGGCACAAAACCACATTGGGGATGGTCTTAGCATCCATTGGTAGCACAAGGGAAATTGAGTAACATTGGGAGTGGAGCTCTCACCTTGCAGTTTGTGCATATACACTTATATATATATATATATCTGTTCGAATTCTTTTCATATCAGTTACAAGAGCGTGAGGATTGCTTATTTACTTTGATACTGCTGAATTTTCATGTTTTTTTTTGTTTTTTTTTTTTTTTGGCCAGTCCTGGGCCTTGGACTCAGGGCCTGAGCACTGTCCCTGGCTTCTTCCCACTCAAGGCTAGCACTCTGCCACTTGAGCCACAGCGCCGCTTCTGGCCGTTTTCTGTATATGTGGTGCTGGGGAATCGAACCTAGGGCCTCGTGTATCCGAGGCAGGCACTCTTGCCACTAGGCTATATCCCCAGCCCACTGCTGAATTTTCAAATCATAGACAAGTACATCGTACAAAGCTCAGTAAGTGATGTCTGAAGGGATGGATAATTCCTCAGACTTAATTCTTGTTATAACAGTCTAAGTTATAAATAAATAGATCAAAATGTCACAATTAAATAGACAAAACAGTTTGGGAGAGTAAGGAGGGGTGCCAGGTGAAAATCATTAAAAAGCTCAATGTAATCCTGGTGCCAGTGGCTTATTTCTATAATCCTAGCTACTTAGAAAGCTGAGATCTGATCATCGAGGTTCAAAGCTAGCACAGGACAGGAAAGTCCGTGAGACTCTTATTTCTAACTAACCAGCAACTATCCAAAAGTGGAGGTGTAGACCAAGTGGGAAAGTCTCAGCCTTGAATAAAAAAACTAAGTGAGAGGGCAAGGTGGTCCTGAGTTCAAGTCTTAGTATCAGCACACAAACAAAACTAAGTGAAGTGCTTTGTGTAACAATCACAGCTTTCCTTACCATCAATTATGCCCATGGAATGATAAGAGATTTTCCCCATTACCACATTCTTCTTATAGTAACGCTGCTTCACAAATCAGCTATGAAGATATTTGCTTCTATGTTTAATTCTAAATCCCTCACTTATACTTTTATTTTTTTTCTCGGTCATTTGTGAGACTTGAACACAGGGCCTAGACTTGTCTCTGAGCTTTTTTGCTTTAGGATAGTGCCCTACCACTTTGAGCCATAAGCATACTTCTGGTTTTCTGGTGGTTACCTGGAGTTAAGAGTCTTATGGTCTTTCCTTCCCAGGCTGGCTGTGAACCATGATACTCAGATCCCAACTTCCTAGGGTTACAAGTGTGAGCCACTAGTGCCTGGCTCATTATTTATACTTTTATAAAAAATAATAAAACTGAATTTTAAGACAAATTACATGCAACAATTTGCAAGCTCTGATTCATATTAAAAACAGATCTAAAATTACACTTTCTGATTTCTGTGTTTCTGACCACTTCTGCTTTTTCTTCTGATCTTATTGCTGACCATCAATGTATTTCATGCATGATTCAAATCCATAGATCACTTTGAGGATCATGACTCCTAGATACACACACACACACACACACACACACTCTATTAATTAATCTACCAATGTTTTTGTTCTCTAGCTGATAATAAAAATAAAATTCTGTTCCCTATCAAATTTTTGATGTCAGACTCCAATGATATTTTAATACATAGTTATGTCTTCATTCAAATTATCTGAGATTTGAACAGAAATTAAAACCAAATTATTCATTTTATAACATACTATACATTGAGCAGGTTAATTATAATCAGATTCATTTAATTATCTAAATACCATGGTGGTTTTCTATTAACCTATGTAGAGAATACGATCTGTGGATATACTAGCCCCTATATTTATGTGGCAATAGCTCTCAGAAACAAATTTATTGTGTAAAGTTGTCTGAAGAAGTTTTTTGGGTTTTGTGGGGTTTATTTTGCCAGTCCTGGGGCTTGGACTCAGGGCCTGAGCATTGTCCCTGGCTTCCTTTTGCTCAAGGCTAGAACTCTACCCCTTGAGCCACAGCACCACTTCCGGCTTTTTCTGTTCATGTGGTGCTGAGGAATCAAACCCAGGGCTTCGTGCATGGTAGGCAAGCACTCTACCACTAAGCTACATTCCCAGCAAGTTGTTTTTTTGGTTGATTTTTTTAAGCTACTAAACTAAATAGGACATGGGTGGCTCACACCTGCAATCCTACTCAAGAGGCTGAGATCTCAGTATCATGGTTCAAAGCCAGTCCACACAAGAAAGTCTATGAGACTCTTGTCTTTGTATACCTTTTTGTCTGTTGATAGGACATTGAACGCATGTGAAAGTCAAAATCATTTATGAAATGAAGCCACTGAATAAAATGGACAAAAGAAACACACTGGGAATTATGGACAAACATCTCAGCCACTGATTCACTAAAACAATGGAAAAGCTGACTGCTAGTCACTAACTAACCCAAGTCTGTCTCCACTGCCTGCTCCCTCTGGGAGGTCTGGCTTTCTCTCCCCATTAACATCAGTGTGGGCGATTATAGGTACATGTGACCTGTACCACATCCCAGAAGAAGTTTGAAGACCTGCTCTGTAGTCCCACTATTTCTTTTGTCTTTCTACCCAAGACAAATATGTTCCAAACAGACATTGATCCACAAATCTTAGTTATGGATGGACAGTACAAAGAACAGAGCCACTATCAATGCCATTTTTTTTAAGCTGCTAAAATGCTAGACTCCCTGGATAAAGCAGCTAAACCTAGGCTCAGCTGGCTGACGAACAGGCCCCATTTCCTTAGACATCCACGTGGTGGATGTTAAAGATTTGGTGCTAACATGTTCTTACTATGGGGATCAAATGGTAGCTACAGTACTAGGAGGAGTCTACCCTGTAGTGGCAGGCAGAATGGGTCACACTAGGAAGAGGCTGAAGGGGAAGAGGGAAGGATGTGAACAAGACAATGGCAACAGGGAAGGTCACCAGCAAACCTAGCCCAACTGTCCTGCTCCATGCACAGACCATGAGTTCCAATGGTCAGGGTCTATGCTCCGCTCAGCACCTCTAAAAGTGTGACATGCCTATGACTTGAGGAATGGTGGAATGTGGAAGGATGTGAAGGCACGTGGAATGGTAAATAGAAAACTCTTTGGAAATATTGCAACACATCCCTCATGTCAAGGATTTGCCATTTCAAAGCAAAGTAGAACAAGAAATGCTAATTAAAGGCAAAGTAAGAAAAAAGAAAAACAGTAAGCAAAAAGGATCTCAATGTAAGCCTAGTTAACGAAGGTGAAAAAAGAATGTAGGTACAAAAGAGGTCTCACTAAAAATAAAACTGCTATTCAGTCTCTGTCTCCAATACCTGGAATATTACAGGCAATAAATAATACAAGTAAAAGGAGAAGAGAGAGCGAGAGAAATAAAGATAACATTACTGTCCAAGAAAAGCTTATGCACAACCCAAGAAGATAAAAGTCAGGATGTACCTGCAAATGGAATGAAACTTCTTATTGTACCCATTTATGATATTTTAACCTAAAGTAACAGTAACTTCCATTCTGAGTATTGAGGTGCTCACCATGGCACAAAACATCCATTATTTCATTATTTGCCAAGTACAAAACCCTACAAGGCTGGTATCAGTCTGCCTATCATAAATAAGGAGACACGCTTCCCCCACCTTGTTCTGACCCTTGCCATGTTACACTGATGAAGAATCTGCACAGAAAGAGGAACAAAAAAACAGGGCAGGGCTGCCTGCAGCCCTATCACAAGATGCAAGGGGAGAAGGAAATGAAGCGCAACCTATCTATTTAATCAAGTAATGATTATCAATGTAGATGTTATAGCTCTGTACATAGTCTCCAGAAGGAGGAACGGCTATTCACTGACTAGGTCTCCCCAACAGCTTCATTCTCAGATCCTAAAAACACACACATGTGCACACACAATTTGTACATTTTGCCTTCATGAATTCTGACTCTGAATCATCCCAAAATATCATTCTCATCTTCCACTACAAATAGCTGGAAAATCTCCAGGTTTTCCAATGATCTGTTTATTTGTTCAGATATGTAATAGCACAGGTATTCCTATTCCAGGTATTCCTATTCCACCGGCTTTTACTCATTTGGTTCTTGCAATGTGCAGTACGTTGGATCTTAATTGACCTTCGAAGTCCATGTGTGGTGCAGGTGATGGAGAAGTCCTAAGGAGCACTGGAGACATCTCCCATGATGTAGAAAGCAAGCCAGGGAGAAGTCATGAGGCCTGTGGTGGCCAGGTGCACAGGCAAAGCAGACTGGGGAAGGAAAACCACTTCCTCCTCTGGTGTCTCTCTGATGCCCTCTCTTGACAAAGCTTAGCATTATGCTATCTAAACATTAATCCCAGATCCACTTTCATAGAGCAGATAATAAAGGGTAACTATGAACCTTAGAAAAAATAAATGGATAACTACCAGAGGCTACATCAAAGAACTGCACTTAAGTCTAAAAAGCAATCACCCTGCATGCTACAGATATTATTAGCATGTTCTTCTGAAAATTATCCTGGTTCCTAACCATGAAACTGACTTAATACCAAGAGAATTCTCTTGTAGAGATGTAATAGAACATAATAGAAGTACTTCTCATTCAAATTAAGGGCTTTTGCTTCCCAGGGAACATCCAAATGGTGCCTTTCTACTTACTCTGTGCTCCCACTAAATCACTGTGGATGATTCCTCCTCTGGAAAACAGTGGTAGCATCCATCTTCTGATAAAACAGTAACAGACTTAGAGTATCAAATCTCAAACTGAGGCACAAACAACATTGCTCATATTTGACCTTTGCTTAGCCTTTTACATGGATTTGGTAACTGTTTTGAAATAGGATAATCTCAAGCCTTTTGTCCAGGCTCTGGTCATTCCGCTAACCAAAACATACGCTAGAGGGCATATTTTGAACCACAGAGGAAATCACATTCAATTACTGCTTAGGAAAAAAGGATTTGTGATTGGGAAGTGTTACAAAGGATTCTAACAACAGGTAAGATCCAAAAACAAAGGCAACCACCTAACATTTGTTTGTAATTCACCAGCACAGATCAAAAGTGCTGGCCTTTGATAACCACCTTGGCTTCTGAGAACCTTCAATTTCTTTTCTCAGGGGAGAAGTAGGTGCCACAGACTCAGTGACAGATGTGGGAAGGTCACATGAAGATCACCTCAATTCCCACCAATTCTCCTGTGCTAGGGGAAACCTGTGTTCCAATCTGACCATGGCATTCAGATGAAGGCCATAGGGTGACCTTCTGGCCTTTTAGTATGAGAGAGGAGGTTGTAATGGACACATTTGTTGAAGAGAGATATCTACATATTCAATGTCTCCTGCAAAAACAAATGCCTTACCCACTTCTAAACGATGATGAAGATGCAGAATGTGTCATAAAATGGCCAGGTTTATTCGCTTCTTTAACCCCATCTTTAAAATTAGGATTGACTCATTAGTTGTACGAGAGGATTTGTATGTGATATTTCTGTTCGGATGATGTGCCCAGATCAAACTCACCTCCTCCATCTCCCTTCCTCATACCCATCCTCGCTTCTTAAAACAAATGTAAAAGGTTTAAATGTTCTACTTTCGCACATGCATGTAAAATACTTCAACCATTAAAAAGAAAAAAAAGTGCTGGCCTTATAGAGAACACGAGGTCCGGGAAAAGATTCTAATTCAAAAAGAAATAAAATAACCAAAAGTGTATTTATAAAAAGGAGGAAAAAAAAGCATGAAAGGACTTTTGTGGGTTAGCCTAAAATTCCTATTATAAAGCCCTATTGCCCAGCTGCAGGAATTTGGTAAGGACATTGTAGAAGTAGTTCGGGTCAAACAAGGTCATGAAGGTGAGGCCCTGGGCATGGGATTAGTGCCCTCACTGGAAGAGAAGGGAGATCTTCTAACACTGGTTGGGGAGGCCCGGAGGTGGGGGGGAGGGGAGGAGGAATGGCCATGTGTGGACGCAGGCTGGAAGGGTCAAACTAAGAAGACAGTCGCAACTGGGAATTCGATTAGCTAACACCTTGATCTTGAACTTCCAGACATCAGAACCATGAGAAATAAATGTCTCTTTTTTAAGCAACCCAGGCTATGACACATTGTCATAGCAGCCTCAGTGGACCAAGACAAAAACAGAGGTTCATAGTAGAACTACATACTGCCTACAAGCAACAAGTACAAAAATGTAGAAAGGCTGATTTTTTTTTTAAATGAAAAAGATAGAAGCAAATATACTTCATGGCTACCAACCTAAAGTACTCAAATTTAATCATAAATTTCAGTTGGGATGAAGAGAGATTGGGGGAAAGAAAGAAAACAGAAAATGAGGAAACGACTGGAACAAGCAAGCGTCTGCCTGTGTGGGCAGACAAACTCAAAATCTGGAAAAGAACTTAGTCACCCTTCCACAGGACAGGCAAGGAGGGAAGAGCAGAGAAGAGACACACAGAACTCCCATGACACTCTTTCTCTCCCATACTCAGCTGCCTGGCTCCCCACAGCTTCATTACTTTGTTTATTTATACTTGGCTTGATTACATCTGTTCTTTCTCCTCCATAGGAATGTAAGTTCTGTGAAGACACAGAACTACCACTTTGACTTTTATTTCCCCAGGACCTATAATATTCCCAGGAATAGAACATGAAATACTTGTTGGGCGAATTGAGAAAATCCAAGAAAGGAACTATCACATTTGCTTATGCATCTAATAGCAAGTGCTGTCTGAGAATCACATTTTACACCAAGGCTCAGAGTCAGGTACTTTCATACCAGGTACATATTTTCAGCTTGGGAGAGGGAGGGAAGACTAGAAGGTCTTGATTACATGCTTTTGTTTCTTGGTTTTGTTTTGCTTTTACAATGTTAAGTCATTGAGGAAAAATATTAACTTAAAACTATTTTTGGTTCAAAGTCATCAGTAAACAGGTGAAACGTCAGATCTGTGGCTGGTCTCTATAATAAATGACTATATATAACCTCAGAATATAAGAGCAAAATCTTTTTTAAAGCAAGAATAAGATATTACTAAGTAATCAAGCTGGTGCTTTGCTTCCATGATTTTTTTTCTCAGTATTCTAGGTGGAGAGATTGGGGTCCTAATTTTAATCCTGATAGCTATGTACTTGTGGATTTTATTTTTCCCCAATCTAACTTGATCCTACTAAAGGAAAACGAAATGACTTCAAGGACTTGGAACAATGAATTGCAAAGTGAGAGAGTTGCAGAGAAAGAAGTTCCCCTGATTCAAAGCTCATGGCTTCCACTGTCTCTCATTGTTTCCCATATATCCTACCAATTAGATTTTAAGTTTCAGCAACCTCATTAGTTTTTGCAGGGTTTATGAGTCAAGCTTAAGAGGGAGGGGGCAGCGACCCACAAAACAAAGGCTTCAATGTCTCCAGAAGCTGAGAAAAGTCCGGCACTGTCAGGGCAGATACTATTTATAACCCAGTTAAGTGTGCGCGCTCCCCAATGCATTTTCTACAGAGAGCATCGAACGGCAATTCTGAATGCAGGGCTTCAGCACTTTGTGCAGAAGCTAAGTAGCCAAAAGAATCTGACAACAGAAAGGGAAAAAATGAACTCCTCGCTATTACTATTTTACAACAACCATCATCATGAGACAAAATGAAAAGCTTCCTGTTTTTGATTCACCTTTGACAAGAAAATGCCGTATCATTATGAGTTTGGGATTCAAATTACTGGAAAATGTGGGGCTGGAAAACATCCTATCACACTAGGTTGTAAGGAAAAAAGTTACAGAAAGCCCTATTTAATTTTTTCCAGAAAACACAGAGACAGATAAACAGAAACACAGACAGTGACTGAAAAGAGAGGGAGGTGTGAAGGGGAAGAGAGAATATAAATGTCAAACAATTGTCCTGAATGTACATGGATGTGGTGCCTACTTACATCCTATTTGTTTTCACAGGAAGGAATCTTGACATGCTACAGCCCCAGTAGAGTGTTGGGAAGCCCAGCCTCCCAGGAGAATTTCTACAATGATTGATTACTAGGAACTCTGCAAGCCCTGCACATAACCACCACTCCATTCATGGATACCAACCAAATTAATTTTCTCCTGTGCCAATTCTATCACATCCCCTGGGTTTACAAAGAACTTTTTACCAGGCTATCAGAACCCAGAAGGGACTGAACATTTTCAGCCTGGCAGAAACTTAAAAATAGAGCTGGAAAAAAATTAAAAAACAATGAAGAATGAATTTTTAGCTCTGCACAGCTTTGAGTTTCGAGAAATTTCTTAGGACTGAAAAAAAAATCATACTCTTGTGTTTACTACTGCATTTTTAAACTACACGTTACCAAGAACTAACTTCGAAATTCCAAGGTGGAAAAACCATACCTGACTTGATCTATTTCAAAATAAAGGCAATCTATTATTATTAGGGAAAAGTTCCACATACATTCCCAGGAAAGATGCTCCAAAAAGCAGTACTTCTCAATAGAAACACTGTTATATATATACACACACACACACACACACACACACACACACACACACACACACACACACACACACACCTGACTTTTCAAGAAGTTCTAGGAAAAAAGACAAAATGAAACAGGTACTATCAATTTTATTATCCTAACCTGATATACCCCAATTACTTTAACATTGATTCATACAAAAATTTTTAACAATGTATTTTACATCTTTTTAAGAAATCTGGTATGGGTTTTTTCACTTACAGCACAAATCAGAGCTAAATGCATCTCAAGGTTCAACAGCCACCTGTGGCGAGACATATTGTACAGGACAATACAGCTCTGAAGATTTCCTTGTCTTTGAATTTGCTCTTCCAAATTCTAGTTGCAATGACATAGCTATTTTCAGGACAGATATTCTGAGAAGGGTTTCAACTTCTTGGACAAGCTACTGGCCCAGGCATGCTGCAGCCCCAACTATTATAACAGAATAATGCTAGCCCAAAAGAAGTTACCAGCTTCTAGAACCAGACCCATTTCTTGCAACCACAGCAAGAAGATTCCCCTAGCTTAAGCAGTTCCAAATTCTGAACTTCTGAACTTCGTTTTTCCCAGGTGCTGCATCTGGACATTTAGCAGAGCTTAAATTAGTCCTACTTTTTGATATACTGTCTTTGGAAAGAAGGAAGAAAGCAAGGTTGAGCCTTTTTTTAGGATGGCTCTTTGAGAAGAAGGTTACAGGAAATACAGCTAACACCAGAAGAGGCGCTGTGCCCTTCAGATGTGTTTTTTTTTTTTTAGCCAATCACAACTTTAAAAGTCATTTTAGTGTGAGTTCCATCCTACCCTCAACTCAGATATTTTCCCTAAGTCAGTATAGTATGGATACGCATAAACATTCTTCAAAATGAATCTTATGATATTTTAATCTATTAATCAAATGGGATTGAAGAGTAAGACACACAATTTCATTAAATCCATAAAAATACTGACTTTTTTCCATACACATATCCTTACAATCATGTTTTCAGTTCATTTATTTAAACAATACATATATGTACTAGGAAACTTATTTAAAAAATTCAAGTTACAATGGCTTTTCAAAGCACTTCTAATAGTCTAGGACTTTCATGGCTTCAGAGCAAGTATAAACAGTCTCAGTTGCCACCTACATGCCATCACTGAATCTTCTTGTGATGTCTCCTATAGATCTGCAAGCAGTCAAAAAGAAATGTCTATGTTCTGCTTGATCATGTGTCCTTACTTGTGACAATTAATTATCACAACACTGGCAGCAGTGCATTTCTTAATGTAAGAAAATAATTTTTCTGGGCTGGGATTGTGGCTTAGTGGTAGTGTGTTTGCCTAACATGCATGAAGCCTGGTTCAATTCCTCAGTACCACATTAATAGAAAAAGCCAGAAGTGGCACCATGGCTCAAGTGGCAGAATGCTAACCTTGAGCACAAGAAGCTCAGAGATAGTGCCCAGGCCCTGAGTTCAAGCCCTAGGACTGGCAAAAAAAAAAAAAATCATTTTTATGTCATAGTACAAATAAATATAGACAGCCATAATACCACCACCACCATCATTCTCATCACCATCATCATCAATGCCTGAGCCTCAGCATATTTCAGAAATGATACTAAACAGTTAACTTGTTCTATCATAAACAAGGCTCATAAAACCCTGTAAATTGGGTGTCTTGATATCCATTTTACAGATAAAGCAGCTAACTCGAAATGCTAACTGCCAAAGATCAAAAGATAGCAAGCACTGGAGACAAAAATCTGAAGCCCATGATTCTCAAAGCCCTGTTCCTACTCAGCTATAGCTTTAAAATGCATAGAACGTTACCATTTGGCCATTAAACAACAAGCATTTTATGACTGTAATCCCTGAAGAAAGATAGACAAATGAGATGAGAAGGATGATAGCTTAGGCTTCAATCCAGAAATACTTTACAGGTTGTGAGAGGCAGAGAGTGGGAGCCTGAGCAGAGGCCCCAACATCAGTGAGTTGAGAAGAAAAGGTTTAGAATTCAAGAAGAATAGGTAAATAAAATATATAGACCAAGAATGAGCTATGTGAAGAGGAAGATCTAGAAATCTTTCTAAGAGTCCTTATATGTCTTTAGCTAAATAGTAATATGCATACAAATTCAGCTAAATTACAAATATGTACTATGTAAAGGGTAAGGTGCTATGAATCTGGGCAGAGATAAAAGCTGACTACTAGGAAGAAAAAAAACAACATCTTTCTCTAAAGAAGCTACACACTGAACAACTCTCAGAGCTCACAAAAGGCTGGGAGACATTCAAGTTTCAATCTGAAGTTTCTCCAAAGCAGAGATATTTCATTAAAACCCCAGGATATTCAACAGACACCCCCTGCTACACACTGAGAGGAAGGCTAAATTAGCCCTACAATTTGCTTCCTCTAGATGCACTATCAGAAAACTTAAAAAAAAAAAAAAGGAAAAGAGTCAAACTGACCTTCAAGTAAATGAACCAATTATCAGAGCAAAATTCAACACTCCTACAGATAACCAACTCTAGACACCCAACAACATAATATCTACAATGACTAGCTTCCAACACATTACTAGACATGTGAGCAGGAAAAGGATAAACTCACCAGGCCTGAGTTGTTCCTGCCCTGTACATTCCAAAGAAAGCCCTATCTGTCTTCAAGACTGGCTCTAGGAACTAACTGCTAAGCCCAGGAAATATTCTGCTTTAAAAATATTTTTGCATATCTGAGGTCTGCCGTTACATTGTATTTCTAGTAAATATTTATTTCTAAGGACTTCCAGAAAAGTTTATCCTCCATTATGTTTTAGAATAAATGTCTGCTTTTGACTGGGGAAAGGAGTTGGAATCTGAAGAACTGACACTACTCAGCTCACACTGGTATAACCTTCAATAAAAACCCTGGACACTGAGCCCTTACGAGCTTCTTTGGTTGGCAACACGTCCTATATCTTATTACACATTGCTGCTAAGTATTAAATGCCTAAATAAGTGAATTGGTCAACTAATACTTAAGTTATACATTCTTATAAAATGTGCCACAAGTTAGTGTCATCAGATATGACGAATGAGCTCACGGCAATGGAAATGGATCTAAGTTTGTAGAGAATAAATTCTTTAAGAGGGAAATCGAAAAGTTTCCCAGTTAAACAGTAATCAGCATATACTTCTTTTTCTGTTTTCCATGAGCCAAATCAACCACTATATTTACTCTGTGGATTGAAGGCCAGATGAAACACTGATGAATAACAAATATTGTTGATGAGCATTTAGTATCTTCCAAGACTACTCCAACACTTTGTGGCCCTCTATCAAGCTTTTGTAGTTCTTAATGGGCCCCTAAAAGATAATGAATAAGAAATCCTTTTTCAGGGACCAGGAATGTGGCTTAGTGGTAGAGTGCTTGCCTAGCATGCATGAAGCCCTGAGTACCACATAAACAGAAAACGCCGGAAGTGGTGCTGTGGCTCAAGTGGTAGAGTACTAGCTTTGAAGATAGAGAGGCTCCAGGACACAGCACAGGCCCTGGGTTCAAGCCCCAGGACTGGCAAAAAAAAAAAAAAAAAAAAAAAAAAAAAGCTCAGGAAAGCCCCCAGAAGCTGAGTTCAAGCCCCATCACCAAAAAAAAAAAAAAAAGAAATTCTCTTTCAGTGCTTCATTAAAGTAAGATGTAACCAGTAGGTAAGAATTTTATCTAAGACCTTTCAGCATCCTTTTTGTTTGTAATACCCACCTAAAAATGAGATAATTATAAACAAAATTACTGATTTCTCCATTGATTCTAATGCTATTTCAACTTCTTACTGCTTTTATGTTTTGTTTCTTAAGACAATAAAACCAGTACTGCCAACTTCACTCATACTTCCCAGTGATGATTAACTTCACACCTTATAAAGAAATCTCAAATATTTGAGAGTGAGTAAATCCAGAAAAGCTGCTAAGGATTTAAGAGACTTGTAGTCCAACTTCAGATCCATAAGCAGCATTAAAGAACCTTTCTTTGTACTGAAGCAACTGAAAGTAATTTAGAAAACAAAGAAAACTGACTTAGGTCTTTTCAGTGGTAAAATCTATCCAAAATTAATATTTTTTTTTGTCTCTCACATAAACTGAACTTAGAGGTAACTTTGAGGAAGACTTACTTTCCAAATATACTGAAAATAAGAACATCACCACTTGCTGTAAATGTGTAAAGGAATTAAAAGATAGGAAGGGTTATGTCTACATTCTACCTACTTACTGACAGATCAATCTTCTCTTTACTTTATCTTTCTTTAGCTACCTGTGTCAAAGGATAGTGATCTTCTAGGGTAACATCTGGGAGAATGAGAAAACCTTCCTAAGAGTCAGGCTTCAGGGTGTCCAAAAACTAAGCCAGTCACAGCTAAGTCCATTTTCCTCAGTCTGTCACTACACCTGACTACCAAGCAATAGATTCGGTGGTCCAATCCACCAGGGAGAAAACAAAACAATGATTTCTGGATGCCACAACAGAAGACCAGACCAGCCAACCAAATTATTTATGTGTAAATCATGCTCTTCACTGAACGCAAAGAAAAACAATTCCTTTGCCACTAAGTCATAACACAGAGAACTCTGTTACCCATATTTTCAGCAGAACCTCATAAGCTAGTAGAACTACACCCTAACATATACTTTTAAAGTTCTGAGACTAAATCTAGACCAGCAAACAATTAGAAATCATGAGAATGAAAAGCACAGCCATTAGGGGAAAATTCAGGCTACGAATATTAAAAGTTGACAAGAGGAAGACACATTCAGTTTGGAGTGAAATAAACACTTACAAATATGGCCTCCAAGGCATATTTCACAATTGTGTACTACCTCTGACTGAGAGCAAACAGCAAAACTTGCAATCTCCAAGTAGGTGCTAGCAGGGTGAAGCCCTGGCTGACATATCCTTTTACCTTTTAAGCATCTCTACAACTAAGAAATGTTTTCTTTTTTTCATGATGCCATCCCTATGAGACTGCACCATTCCCATTTTAGACAAACCTGGTAGTGTCACCCACCTTGGATAAGGTCACTGAGCTATTTTAGGATAGAGCTAAGACTAGAATTTACCATCCCATTCTTTCCACAATATTGTAATATTTTTCTTACTGTTCCAAACCCCACTCCTATTTTTAGTATTGCCCCCTTTGGTTACTGAAAAGTTTCTATTGACCTAATGATCCACACAAAGCATGTGGGGTTGCAAAAGGACAGAAAGTTATTGAGGAGAGTTTGAGGAAAGGAGAAATGATAGAGAACAAGAATTCTCAAAGTAGCCCAAGGACAAGAATGGAGCACAGCTGGGCCCATGGGGACTGGAAGTGGCATCAGGTCTGATATCAAGGTATCACTGTCATCATTCTATCTTATGGGCCACAGTCTTCAGCTCACACATGGTCCTAGGTGATTATCAAGATCCCATTCCCGCCTCTACATGCACAGATGATAAGGGTATTTGTATCTTTATTCTCGCAAAAGTGAATCAGCTCAGACTGATGATCTGATAAGCTTTGGTCAAATGTCCATCACTAGTTTGACTGGCTACAGGGAAGAGAAAGAACAAGGCAGCAAGGCAGGAACCATTCTAGTAATAGATAATTCATCCATGGAGGCATTAAGTCAACATGCTGTAAAACAGCAGAATACTAACACTACGCAGTCACCCTCATTGCATTTAACCAAACCCCTAATTTTAAAAAATATAGATGGTATTTTGAAATATATTATCAAAGTTGCTCAATCTATACCTAATAGCTTAGCTATATCAAGCTATAGTTTTTGATACAGAAATAGGAAATCTGTCATTAACCCCAATGTGTAAAAAGTCATAAAATATTCCTACCTTTAAAGCAATGGTCTCAAGCTTTTCTTAAAAAAAAAAAGTAACCCACAACCGCTTACCTTACACTAATTATCCAAATCTCTCTCAACTCAGCTATTTTACTATTTTAAAAGCTTCCCAGCTGGTTTTACCATGCAGTTCTAGCTAAAACACATTGCTTTAGAACCTTAAAATTCATGTTCAGATCGTATCAACCTTCCATTTTTACTTCAAATTCAAAATGAGAAAAGTCCCCAATCATTTAGCACAGTATTTTAGCTTACATGATTTTGCCAAATTGTGTAAAGTAAATCTACTTTTTACTGGTCCTATATAAACTGCTATAAAAATATGAAATGTAAGTTCCAGAAGGGTGATGACTTAAGTTTTGTTCTCTGCCTAATTCTCAATCTCCAGTAGGGTTTTTGTATCAGACACAGCCAATGCTTAATATATGTTGTATAAGCAAATCAAAGAGTTCATTTAGTCCTCATGGCCTTTCAAAGTAGGCATTACTATTCCTTTGTCACCGATACCATCAATATAGTCTTCTTAAGAAGATTGTACTAAACAGCCAAGGCTAGTCTGAAACTCATTTCTCCTGCCTCTGCCTCCCTAGTGCTGGGATTACAGGCATGTTTCAGAATGTTTACCATAGAAGACCCCAACAAACATAAAGGAACATGTGAGTCCCATATATCATACAGATAATGATAAAAATTTTACCTTTTCAGAAATTAAAACTTATTTATCTTTTGAACAAAGGTAAAGTGGCCATGCACTAGTGTCTGATACCTGCAATACTGCATACTTGGGAAGCCAAAGCTGAAGGATCAAAGTTTGAAGCCAGCCTGGGCAGAAAAATCTCTGAGAGTCAATAGCTAATTAGCTAGCAAAAAGCCAGGGTAGAGGCATGGCTCAAATAGTTGAGTGTCAGTCATGAGCAAGTAAGCCAATCCAGACATGAAGCATGACCCCCAGTATCAGCAGAAACAAACAAAAACAAAAGTGTTATAGTAAATAGCAGCTCTATTATTTAATGCTACAAGCTGAACATAGTGCTATGTATGAAAACATCTCTGGGATGCCAAGCTCACAATGAGTAATAATCCAAGGATCCAGCTTATGACAAACAGTTTGAACTTAAGCCACATATCCAATTCAGTGTGAAAGGTTTCAAGAACTGAATGGAAAACATTAGCCACATTTAATGTAAAGTGTGACTCAAAGCTTAGTATAAAAAAAAAATGAACTGGCAAGAACTAATCAAATCGACCTAAATGATTTTTAAACACTGGCCTCAATAATTCTCAGTATCAAATCCTGCAACAAGATGTGAAAATCTGAACTCAGGTTTTGGACATAGTAGACAAATGCTTCTTAACCATTCAGTGCTAAACTCAAGCAAATGAGCCTGCTTGAAATGAATACTGAGAACAAAACCAAACCAAAAATGAGTGCAAGAGGAGGTCAAAATCAAAACTTCTAATATCTTCATTCAATCTAAAAAAAAAAAACCCGCTAACAAATATAATCTCTTCATATAGAGTAGACATTCTACCACTCATCAAGACTATACTATACAGCTAAGCAAAAAATTGAAGAGAAACCCACAAAGCAGTTGTGCTTTGTATTTAATTCAAACACTACTTTGGAAGGATGTTCAAGATACAATCTTAACTATTTTAGAATGCCATAAAATTGAGGTTTAATTTCTAAAGTATAAGCAGAATTTTGCTTGTTAGTATAAATTTTCATGTTCTTAGTACTAGATCTGAGCTGAGATTGTAGAAAACCCAAACGATAAGCCCAATCAACGAGAAAGCCCTGTAAGTAATAAAAGCAGAAGGAATCAAAAAAGCACCCAGGGCCCAAGAAAAGAGCAAGCGATAGTATTTCCTCTTGTGGCAAACATTTACATTGAAGCAGCAGTGAGTCCTGCCACAGCAATGCTGAGCGCCAGAGCAACTCTCATACTCATGAAACCTCAGGTTCTATGAAAAAAGAACAACTTAGTTCTCACATGACCCTGTGGGGTTTTTATTTTTAATTCATAAGCTCTATTATATCACTCTAGTTTGAACAACAGCCTCATAAAAGAGTCATGTGATAAACCACTTGGGCTCGATGTCTAAGATGTGCCCTGACCATAGAAGAAGCACCTGGGAGCTGTCTACTTAACCCCTTCAAAACACTAGGGTATTATTTAGAAAATGATGGCTCTGGAGCCCAAATGACACCTTAGTCATGATGCCCAAGAGGCATCAGTGAAGGAAGAATCAGGTAAGAACTCAATGACACGGCATTACTGGCTGGGGTCATGTCCACCACTTGCATAAGAGTTTGAAAACCTGTCCCCTCCTCCACACAAACCCCTTGCCTGACTCCCATCACATACAGTATGTGGTACCCTGGTGCTAACCAAGAACTGAATATTCTCAGACACTCTTACTTCCCAGAAACTCACTCATTTAAGGACCATCTCAGAAGTCACCAAAGGTAATTCTGCCTGTTCTGTGTTCTGTGTTCAATGCTACCATGAAATTTACAAAGCAGGCTGACTTTCCATCATGTATTACAAAAGAATTTTGTAATCCTACATTCCTCGTAACAGCCTGATTATATGTCCTGAAGAGATTTTCTCCTAAACATTTTAAGTACTTCTCAAATCTGCCCATTGGTTCTAACTATTATTTCTACCCTAAAGTCACAGTTATCTCCCAGAGGGACTAAGAGAGAGCCACTTAAACCCATACTCCCTAGATTTTTGTTCCAAGCCCTGCTTCATTCCACCCATGTCAACTCAGTCTCTTCTCCATTCTATAGTTCAAATGAACTTGGCACTTATCAATCATGTGACTCAGCTCTCCTAATAACCCTCCTTTAATTCTATGATAGCTCCTCTGCAATTAGCATAAAAATTTAAAACTTTATCAGGACAGTCAAGAGTCCCATATGGTGTGGCTTAAGTCACTCTGGTTTTGTTCATGGTTCATTAAACACCCCATCTATCTTCCTACCCAAAGTTTTTTGTTTTGTTTCATTTCCCACATGCCTTGTCTTTCTGAAATATTCTCTCCCTACTCTTTTCCAAATTCTCAATACAAACCTTAGATTCTTCAGAAGACCTTCCCTAACCAATAACCAAGTTCAATACTATGTGTCTATATAATTCCTTCACAGCTGTAAATTAGTATATATTATCAATTACTAGATCCATCGAGGCATTCTCTATGGACCCCAAGCTCCACAAAGACAGAGACATCTTAACTAGGGTTTCTGTTCCTCTCATTGTTCCTCGAGAAGTTCCTATCTGTTGCTGCTGTCCCACAATGATCATTACAAGTGTTCCCTTTGATTATTAAAGGTATCCAACTAGACTAAAACTTATATGGTCATGTTAATCTTAGTTCACCACTGAACACCATTAATATAAAAACTATAGAAAGAAGTACTGATTGAATTATTGAGTATTAAATCTTAGGACAGTGTACTCAAATTTTAAATACATATTCCTTATCAGTGAAAAAGAGAGAGAGATCCACAAAGCAGCTAACACACCAAATTACTAAACAGAAAGCACCATCAAAATACAGTCAATTCATGACAGTCTGTAGCATTAGAATCTACGTAGCTTAGCTACTACATAAGTTAACACTTCAGTTCAAGTTCAGAGAAGTACCTTAATGTTTATTACTCCAAAATGGGTCATTGGAAGATTAACTGCTTTGGTGAGGTCAGTGCCTCAAAGGCTGTGGAAAGAACACTGACCCAAATAAAGGAATCAAAGTAGTTTATCCATCATAGGCATTCAGGAGAGTGCTCTGCCTTAATTGCCAGACTTAGTAAATGAAGGTGTTGCCTGTACATACGTCAGTAAAGACAAGCAAGACTCATCAAACTCAACCATTAGGGTAGAAGACAGGAAATTACATTTCCATTTACTAATAGGCTTTAATCAACACAAAAAGCCTTTGTTCAGCAGCAAGAGCAGGGAAGGAAAATGTAAAATTAATCACAGTTTGTGAATCTGCTTTGGGTATTCGCCAATAGTGGATCATTAATTCCATCAAAGCCATATTACTTTAACCATAGTGCTAAATTGCCTATTTCAGACTGAAGAAAAAAATATCCCCGGGTCGCTAAAGGCTGAAAAATAACATCCAAGCATTCCTTGCCTTGGAGATAGGCTACGTCATCCCTCCTATGGTTCCAGAAAGCTACAACATACAACATGAATTTTAAAAATGAGAAAGACAGGGAATAAGACCACCTATCAGCATGCCAGGTAAAATCATGTCAAGAGACATTATGGCCCAGGCAGAAAATACTTCCCTAGGGGGCTTCCCCCAAGAAAAGACAGACCACTTTAGGTATTTTCCTTTGTGTTGAGTATCGTAAACAATCTCTACAGCCAAGATAAGAATCTTCAACAGAGACCCAGACAGGAATGAATGTGAAAAGCCATCTTCAAAAGGAAGCTGCACATCAGAGTTTCCTTGCATTACTCATTTTACTGGCTTGAATTTTTTCCTGTCTTAATTACACATGGAACCAAACTAACAATAATTGCGGTTTTGATTACGAGCTCCTAGGCTCATGGAGTTTTAAGTAAAAGAGCTCCATCTTTAAACCATCAAATCCTGTTATTTATAGAAAGGCCTTATACAGAATGAAAGCAAGTATTAAATCTCTCAGCAGATAGCATTTGTCTCACTCTGTATCGGACACATCTTATATCTTTGCAAGAATTATCATCCTCATAAATTCCTGCAAATCTGATCTGGTTTTTTCACCTGAGTTCTTACCATATGGGTTTGAAGACCCTCACCTATAATGATCTATAAATCTTGTGGTTGTATGTACAAATTTATAGTGGGCTAAGTATGTTTTATGGTGGGAAAGATTCCTGTCTTTAAATTCTAAATTGATTCTTGGCCTACAAAGTTGTTGTTATTTTTAAAGCCTTTATTATCAAATTCCTGACTTAAAAAAACTAACACTGCTGAAAGAATAGTAAAAAGAATCATTACATCAAAAGAAGTTTAGTGCTGCTAAGATTTCTACATCTAGGGCTGGGAATGTGACCTAGTGGTAGAGTGCTTGCCTAGCATGCATGAAGTCCTGAGTTCGATTCCTCAGCACCACATATACAGAAAAAGCCAGAAGTGGTGCTATGGCTCAAGTGGTAGAGTGCTAGCCTTGAGCAAAAAGAAGCCAGGGACAGTGCTCAGGCCCTGAGTTCAAGCCCCAGGACTGGCAAAAAAAAAAAATTCTACATCCAAAATTTGTTTGCAAAGTAGATTTTTCCACAACTATTCTATATTAAACAAACTAAATTATGATAACTCTACATCAACTCTTCTAAACATGTCATTTTTTTCAATCCTCAAATATTTGTAATAATCTATTCCATATTGTACGAGCCTTAAAAGTGGAGTCTTGTGAGCTATACTAATATTCTTCCTTCACTGAAAGCATATGGCAGAAGAGAAAAACACATACATATATCAAATTCATCATCATAAATGTCCTTCCTCATGCTCAGAGTTCTTCATTGAGAATGACCCCAATGGTCCTTGGGTCCCCTCTTATAACCTGCAGAAGTCCTTCAAAAGCAGCACAAAAAGAAGTTGAAAGTAGTCATGTCAGGATCCAAAAAAAAAAAAAAATCTTTCCCTCATTTATCACAAAAGCAAATCACATATTAAAGCTGTCAACACAACAGCACTTTTATGCATAACTACTGTTATTTATTTGTTGCTGCTCCTGGGGCTTGAACTCTGGGCATGGGCTCTGAGCTTCTTTTGCTCAAGGCTAGCACTCTTACACTTCTACCTCTTGAGCCACAACACTACTTCTGGCTTTTTTAAGGTAGTTTACTGGAGATAAGAGTCTCACAAACTTTCCTGTCTAGGCTGGCTTTAAACCACAATCCTCAGATCTCAGCCTCCTGAGTAATTAGGCTTACAGGCGTGAGCCCCTGCTTTGTACATAAGCATTTTAAAGCTCCGGTTAAAAAGAGTAAACATAAGAGTCAAGCCAAGTGCTAGTGTACAGTTGTTTTCCTTTTTTAAAATTTAACTTCCATTAGCCTAAACTAATTGTACAAAATAGTTTACTGTGGTAAACATTTACAAGATGTACATAATGTACTTTGATCAAATTCACCACATCTGTATTGTTCTTCCTTTAAAAATCTCCCTTCCTCCTATCTTTTTTTTTTTTTTTTGCTGGGATTGAGACTTGAACTCAGGGCCTAGGTGCTGTTCCTATCATTCGTGGATGCACATGGAGTCTCTTTTCTTTCAACAAGAGGACAAAAAAAGAGGGAAAAAATGTAAATGAGACTCATTCATCCATGATGAATATACTCTTGTAAGAAAGGGACTTCCCAACATCCAGGAAACAGTTTACCTCTTCCCCACTGTGGGAAACCTTCTGGTTAATGAAATAAGTATGAGTAGTTAGGTGAATGGAGTTCATAAAAATAACAGCAGCAGCAATTCTTGCTCTTTCATGTGATAAAACAGCAAAGTAGGGAAAAATCCTGGCCTTGTCTTTTCCATGTTAAGGCAACTATATGTGATTATACTCTTATTTTCTGTCACTGAAGAAATTGCTATCAGTTGAGATACTTTAAAAAAAATAAGATATTTATTAAAGTTTTTTAATTATATTTTTTATTTTTTTTGTTTATTTATTTTTTCCCAGTCCTGGGGCTTAGACTCAGGACCTGAGCACTGTCCCTGGCTTCTTTTTGCTCAAGGCTAACACTTTGCCACTTGAGCCACAGCACTACTTCTGGCCGTTTTCTATGTATGTGGTGCTTGGGAATCGAACCCAGGGCTTCATGTATACGAGGTGAGCACTTTACCACTAGGCCATATCCCCAGCCCCGATATTTATTAAATTTTATCTTTTCAATTAACTAATCATATTTCTAAGAAAAATTAGATATTCATGGTATTTCCTACAAATCCCAGAAAACCATTTCATAACAAAATAATTACTAGAAAGGAAACCACAAAGCTCAGCAAATGTCCAACAAGAATTCTTCCTTCCTAAGTTTTAACCTCAATTTGAAAACTCCCCTCAGAAACCCATCAATATAGGAAGTGGAGCTGTGTCTCAAAGACGTAGAGAGATTGCCTTGAGTTGAAGAGCTCAGGAACAGCACCAAGGCCCTGAGTTCAAGCCCTACAACTAACCACACACACACACGAAAAAAAGGAAAGGAAACATATCAGTACAGCCCCTGGTTCTGGAAGGACTTTTATGAGTAACAAGAAGGATAAACCTGCAACTAAATGGAAGGATTTATAGAGACAAGCAGGACACAGTCCCTGGAGATTTTTTTTAATCAAAGAAGTTGGGGCTGGGAATAGGCCTAGTGGCAAGAGTATTTTTTGCCTAGCATGCATGAAGCCCTGGGTTCAATTCCTCAGCACCACAAATACAGAAAAGGCCAGAAGTGACGCTGTGGCTCAAGTGGCAGAGTGCTAGCCTTGAGAAGAGGAAAAAAAAAAAAAAAAAGCCAGGGACAATGCTCAGGCCCTGAGTCCAAGCCCCAGGACTGGCAAAAAAAAAAAAAAAAAAAAAAAGAAGTAAAAAAGACAGTAAAAGAAACTGAGAAAGGGAAGGAAAAGTTTGTCCTAGGAAAGGCAGACAAACTAAAGATTAAATTACTATTGCTTCTTTACTTTTGGTGTACAATTTTGTTTATATAAATAAATGGACACAACAATCTGGGATAAAAGGAAATATTATAAAGCAGATTCAAAAATAACTTTTAAAAGAAAAGATGTTACAGTTGGTTTACACTATATAGTTTTGTAAGTATTGCTGTTGCATTGGTTTGTCTTTTTATCCTTTGTCTCTCAATTTTGGTATTCCCTTTCCCTTCCCTAATTACAATACACGTATATACAATATCCAGAGTACCAAAATCAGTTACAGTGATATCAGGGTAAAACCATGGGAAAGAGAGACAAAAGAAAAAGGGCATAATTTCATATGGTATGTTGAAAATAACAATTATGATAAACCACTTACAACTCATGGGGGGAGGAAGGCGGTGGGGGGGAATGTGGGAGGAGGTAACAAGTTAGATAAGAAATGTACACACTGCATAATGTATGAAAGTGTTACCCTCTGTACTTCACTTTGACAATAAATAAATTAAAAAAAAATTTTACCTGAAGACAAGAAAAAAGATGTTAGCCAGGCACTGGTGGCTCATGCCTATAATCCTAGCTGCTCAGGAGGCTAAGATCTTAGGAACAGGGTTTGAAGCTAGTCGGGGCAGCAAAGTCCATGAGAGTCTTATCTCCAATAAATTGCCCAAAAAATGCAGGAAGTGGAGCTGTGGCTCAACAGGTAGAATGCTAGCCTTAAGCAAAAGAAGCTCAGGGACAATGCTTAGGTCCCAGTTCAAGTTCCAGAGCTGGGAAAAAAAAAAAAAAGAAGGTATCATTTATATAACCCAAGTAATAAGAACTACAGGGAAGGAACTAAATGTACAATGTTCTATTCAGACACTTCTCATTCCTTTCAACACTCTACAACAATCTCCTGCTAATCCTCTTTCCCTCCTCCCTACAGGTCTTCATTCCTTCCTCCTGCATACCTGCATCATCTTTCTCCATGGAGCTCCAGACCCAGAGCAAACTGCCCTCTCTCCATGTGTCCTACCAGGAACCAGGCTCCTAACTACAGCCTCCTCTCTTTCCGGCAAGGTTGCCTAGCTGCATTCTATTACCATCCCATCAAGTGATGATTGATTTCCTTATCCTATCAACCAATGAGTGTGGCAGGGATCTAGGTAATGGTGCAATGGCAGTTCAAAGCTGACCTTGTCTCTTCTCTCACACAACCTACAGCCAGCCTTACGATAAGACATATAACCCATCAACTGATCACACAAATGCAAAATAACAAGTGACTACAATGAAGTATGGGACAAGATTAAGGTAAAGAACAAGAGAATATTAAAGAGTGAATGAGTAAAAGAAAGGGTACAAGAAGAGGTAGAAGGAAGCATGGACTGTTGGAAGGGAAGAAATTCAGGATATGCGAAGGCCCTGAGGGAAGGAGAGGAATGTAACGTAATAGTAAATAAAGTGCACTGTTGCTGACGCACAGAAAGCACTGTGAGGAGGTAATGTGGGAAACTAGGGAGGTTAACAAAGGGCAGTCCATGTAAGGTATTTCTACCAACACAGGAAGAAGAGTTGGAAGGCTACTGTAATTCCAGAGAAAGATGATAGTGGCTTGCCTGTGGAAACCACAGCAGAAAACAGTGACACGTGGCTACACAATAAAACCATAATGGCTATGATAGTAACAGCAACTACCATCATGGTCATACAGCAGCTATCATTTGCTAAATGCTTATTACCTGCCAAGAACCATGCTATGCATTTAAATACATTATCATTACTCCTCACAATAACCCTGAATGACATATACTATGATTCCAATTTTGCATGTGAGGAAATCAAGATTACATGACTTAAATCACTCAGCTATGTCATGGTGGTAGATGAATACTACTGGAATTAGAGAAGTCTATCTGCCTGGCTTCCATCAACACAAGGTAAAAATGGTAAGAATATCAGCTACGATGGTGCCAAGAATGGTGCTGAGCACACTTACCTCAGCTGGACTTTTTGGTTTATGTGGGCTTATCCAAGGGCTTGAACTCGGAGCCTAAGTGCTCTGCCTGAGCATTTGTGCTCAAGGCTAACATTCGATCACTTTGAGACACAGCTACACTTCCAGCTTTTAGATGGTTAAGTGGAGATAATCCCACAAACCTTTCTGTCTGAGCTGACTCCAGAGATCCTTATATCTCAGCCTCCTGAATCCTGAATAGCTAGTATTACAGGCATGAGCTAGTGGTGCCTGGCTCAGCTGGACTTTTAATCTTCCTAATAACTGTTATGATGTAAGAACATTTTCCCCTCTCATGGATATGGAGAGTGAGACAGAACTAAGTCAGGTTCAGGCACACACTGAGTACATAAAAGTTCCTAAGTTTAGAAAATCACAGAACTGGGATTTGGGCTCACAGAAGCCAATAAAGTTTGACATGGTTTTCCCTCTCCAATTTGGATGAACATTAATTAAAAACTAAATCTGTGAGTCACCCCTCTCTCCATTCTATCTGTGATCAGTTTAAGGCCCTCTGTTAAAACCTACAATGTGCATTACTTCTGCAACCAACATCCATATCTTCATTGTACTCTCTGACCCACAGCAGTAGGAGTCCCCAAGATTTCTATCACTGTCATACACAGAACCACACCACTGAGAGCTCAGGATGACAAAGATAAGCTCAGTCAGAGATGAAAAGTGACTGAAATGGGCAAAAGAAATAAATTTGATCTAGTCATCTATAGGGAAACATTTTTCCATGAATTATGTGGTCAGAGCATCCACATTTTTAAATCAAGACTGAAAATAAATGTTAATTTCAACCAGAGGACCTTGAGAGGGAAAAAAATATGAAAATTCAAGAGAACAAAAAAGAATGAAATAGGCTCAAGTTCCTAATCACCCCTTTATCATATCTAGCTCCCTTCAACAAGTTAATGCAAAACCAAGATTTTATTTACTTATTTCGGTTTCTCCTATCAAGTCTATCAAGATAGAAAACCCTTCCTGTTTTGCCAAACCTATGAATTCCCCAGAAATACTTAGTGAACAATCTTTAGTATAATTGATGTATAATAACTCACCACTTATATGGATGGTGTGTGTGTGTGTGTGTATGTGTGTGTGTGTGTGTGTGCGTGCGTGCCAGTACTGGATCTGGAACTTAGGGCCCAGGTGCTATCCCTTAGCCTTTTCAGTTAAGGTTGGCACTACACCACTTGAGCCACAGCTCCATTTCCACTTATATTATAGACCTTGCCTTCCACACCAAATAAAATACCCCTCCAAATCATTATATGAGACCTTCAGCAACTGGGACATGTGTAATACAGTTTTCCATTTATCTGTGACAGTAAATAATTTTGAAGAAAACCATATAATTCAAAGTGACTCATTTGGACTAAAACACAGTGCAATTCCTGTGTATCATTATTTAAAATAATTTACCAACTTACAACAGAAGATTTTTGCTAGTGTACTTAGCTTATGTTGGAATCAGAAAATCTACAAGGAACATCTCCCATGAAAGGGGTGGTTTCTGAAAGCTTTATATTATCACAGTGGTCTTATTCTCCTTTAACTATACAGCCCCTAGGTATCACTTGTTTATGGCACTGCCCCAGGATGTTGAAATGTTTCATTCGTTGTCAAGACAACGGAAGTGTTGTCTGACAGAAAAGTCTACCTGTCACACATGCTTTGTTTCAGGATCATCTTAAAAAGATGGACTGTCAGCTTCTCAAAGTGCAGTGAGCCTAAGTGCACTGAACATTTTACTATGTACAAAAATTACCTCAAGGGATTCCTCACTGGCACTAAAAGAAAAAATTCCTCCAGTTTGGATACCATTTCCTGAACCATAAAGGATACATTGCCACACACCTCAATCTTCAACTATAATAAGAAAAAAATGTTGTTTTGTAAGGATGATTTTATTTTTTATGTTAGAGACCCCTGTCCCATATCAATGCATATGGTATGCACATGGACAAAATAAGAGAAACTACTACATTCTAAAATGCTTATTGTATATTTATAGATTTTTTTAAATGACATTTAAGCCAGGCACTGGGGGCTTATGCCTGTAATCCTAACTACTCAGGAAGCTGTACAAGGGTGCTCGGAGAAGCTCTGGTCCTCCTGGCTCCCAATGAGAAGGAACCCAGGCTGGGAATATGGCCTAGTGGTAGAGTGCTTGCCTCCCATACATGAAGCCCTGGGTTCGATTCCCCAGCACCACATATATAGAGAAAACTGGAAGTGGGGCTGTGGCTCAAGTAGTAGAGTGCTAGCCTTGAGCAAAAATGAAGCCAGGGACAGTGCTCAGGCCCTGAGTTCAAGCCCCAGGACTGGCAAAAAAACAACAACAACAAAACACCAAAAAAACAATGAGAAGGAACCCAAATGGGCACATAATGAGCAGAAAGGTTATATAGCCTACTACACCAGCTGTCAAAAGGCACACATTCCTGCTGACTGCTGCAAGACAAATGAATCCCTCAGAGAACATTTCTCAATGAAAGAAGACATTCGCAAAGGAGCACTGATTCCACCTCCAAGCAGTTCAAAACTAAGCAAAACCAAGCCAGAGTGAAAGAGCTTAGGCTAGTGGTTTCTATTTTTTTGGAGATGCTTGCTGACTCCAGGCAGAAAAGAACATTTTACAGTATTCATGTTTAAATAAATTCTTTAATAAATTACAGATGCAGAGCAGTGTAGATGGCACTGCTATTTTCTAAATGCATGTGAATTTTCATGTTTGTCTATTACCTTGAAGTCCAAGGTAGTCCAAGACCAAGAAGTCACAAATGTAAAATGCCAATGAAAGACATCACAACTAATTGTCAATCACCTTAGCTTGCCACTTAGGCAAAAGAAGAGACACACACAGATTATACCCCAAGCCACAGAACTGTTCGGTAATCTCTATAAGCACCCCTTTGGAAAGCTCCTAAATCAAACAACACCAGGCCATCTGACTTATTGTGTAAACAAAAGCCAAAGCTTAAATAAGCAGTCACACTTCTGATTAAAGGCCTGATGCCTAGCTTTGTTTCCATATGAAAACACATAGCCTTTTTAAATTAAAAATATCAATTAAATGGTCATTTGAAAAAGCATGAAGCCTGACGCCTGTGGCTCATGCCTATAAATCTAGCTACTCAGGAGGCTGAGATCCAAGGACCAAGGTTCAAAACCAGCTCAGGCAGGAAAAAAGTCCATGAGACTAGTATCTCTCATTAACCATCAAAAAGCTAAAAGTGAGCTATGGCTCAAGTAGTACAGGGCCAGCCTTAAGCAAAAATACTAAGGGGCAGTACCCAGACACTGAGTTCAAGCCCCAGTACCAGCATAAAAAAAGAAAAAGAAAAAATATGGAGACACTTTAAAGAACTACACAGCTCATGTTTTCACAGAAGAATCACAGAGCAGATTCCACAAGGTTCCTCCCAAGTGGGGCTATTTCCCTCCAGGGCAGAGTTAGGTGACCCTGTGGGAAACGGACGAGGAGTTGATGGCTACTGGGACACCACTGTATCCTACGTTCTTGTGAGTCCTATGTACCCTGTGAGCTACCCCAATCTCTTCGGATAAAATGATGGAATATGTCGTTTCTGTCACTAATTTGACTACATATTGCTTCAACAAAACCAGAAAACCTTCACACATCCTGACGCAGACAGTTTGTGAGTAAAGACACCCTATCTAAGCACAAAATTCTATAAACTCAAGAAGGTTCCAGTACCAACTTGGACAAAGGAGCTGAGGCTCATTATCTGGAACACATTATCGACATGCATTCCAACACAAGCCCACAAGGCATAATAACAGGGATACGGTCTAAGGCATGTGTCCATAGGTGATTTTGCTGATCTCTGACCATCAGGTGTACTTATCTGAACTAAAATGGCTCCAGAGTCACTAGAAGTGTCATTATGGTCCACCACAGACCAAAATGTCATCACACACCTCATCAAAGTCCTGTGTGACACTAATTAGGTTTATGATGCCAAGTGTAGAGAAATACATGTTTTTAAAACCAACTTAATTATCTGCCATATGTCTGGGCTTTTAAATACACACAGTGTTGGTTCTCAGCCAGGATCATTTTGCCTCCTAGGGAAGATTTTGTGGTGTTTGGAGACAGTTTTGGTCCTCACAATTTGAGGGATAGTGGAGTCTTCCAGGGATTGGATATCTGGATCCAACCAGCGATGCTGTGTAGTATCTGACAACCACCCACAACAAAGAACTATCCCAATCAAACAACAGTGCCAACATTGAAAAATTCCAAATAGCACACATCACTAAAATGCGAAGAGTCTAAGAAGTGAACTGGCTAGTTTGAAAAGCTAAAGACTGGTAAAACAAGATAAAATGTTAGATATATTAAAACAAAAGAAAACATACAAAACCCTTTAACTTTCCTTCAAATATCACAATAGTGAAAAACTTTCTTTAAAAAAAGAAGCACAACTAAAATATGCAGCACTATTTGCTATAGTGGGAGGAAAAACTGCACACAATCTGAATCGATCAATAGGGAATTAAATTGCACGAGTAAATTATTATCGAAGCATACCATGAAAAATTTTGCACCCATTAAAAATAATGACTTACAGCATAGATTAGCATAGAAAAATGCCCATAACATAGAGATGACTACTGAAATATAGACAGAAGATACTGAGCCAAGACTGTAGCTTAGTGATATAGCACTCACCTAGCATATATAAGGCCCTGGGTTTGATCCCTAGAACCAGGAATCTTAAAAGAAAGTTATAGGACACTGTACACAGCATGAGTCTACGTTTTCTTCGTGTGTGTGTGTGTGTGTGTGTGTGTGCGCGCGCGTGCACGCTAGTACTGGGGTTTGAACTCAGGGCCTGAGTACTGTTCCTGAGCTTTTTCCCTAAACTCTACCAATAGAGCCACACATAGCTCAACTTCAGGCTTTTTGATGATTAATTGTAGATAAGAGTTTCACAGATGTTTCTGCCTAGGGCTGGCTTGAAACCTTGATTCTCATATCTCAGCCTCCTTAGTGGCTAAAATACAGGCATGAGCCACCGACACCTGGCTTACTTTTATAAGAATTAAATTTCTCAAGGTACATAATCTCTTCTTGTGTACAGGGGAGAGACTACTGATACAAACTGGACTATTCCTCGTGATATATTTAGAAAAGGATGATCAGGAATGACAGTGGAAGGAACTGGATTGTTTCTCACTGATATATTCCTCATCTTTTGGAGTTCATTTTTTTAAAACCCTTTAAAGCAAAGCTGAGCTCAGAGAGGAGAGAGCAAGAAAAGCGGAGCATCCCTGTGGCAATTCGCAGGACAACTCAGTCTGTTGTTCCTGCTCTTACCAGTGAGTGCTGCTGTTGACCAACTAAATGGACGAAAGCGGTAAAAGAAAAATCAGAAAAGCAACAGAAACAGCTGGTGTTCTCCTCCAGCTCTGGGGCCCCTGCAGTTAGCAATGCACAGCTGAGTCCAAAGGGGCTGGCTTTGTCTTGTGGCTCAGATCCTCTACTCATCTTCAAAAGTTGTTCGGCAGAAAGCGATGGGATCAAGGAGAATCATATCTCTTTTCAAAACAGACACTAACCGTGCAAGATGACAGCCTCACTTCTGGCAAGAGGAGATAAGAACACAGCACTTCAGTCTCCTCTTTGAAAAACAACTCTCAAGACACAAGACCTTAACGAGGCATGTCTCCATTTCTAGAATGTGTCCTGAATACCTCACCTCTGTCCTACCACTACCAGAAAATAAGGCCCCTTATTTTATCATTCCAAATGCAAAACTGCCTTTCCCAAGTTCAAATGCACAAATGAGATACTCGGCAAGAACCGTGCAGCCATGTGTAATCCTGCATGCATACACACACATCCATGTCAGTGCAGAGCTTTGAAAACGCCATGACTGCTGTGTTTCTGGTTCTTACCCCCCCCCCCCCCAAAAAAATCATCAGATTCCAATAGCCATATCTCCAAAGACAAAAGGGTAGTAATATTTAAGTGGTAAATCGTTTAAAACTAGGGACAGTTTGAACTTTCAAATAAGCAAAATTTATATCCTTAAGTAACCATTCTTAGCTCCCCATGAAGAGATAGCCCCTTGGTTCTCTGGGACTCTTTCTGTAGAATGGCATTTCTAACAGTGTACACATGAAACAATCACAAAGGCGGATATGTTTGGGGCTTGCAAAACAATGATTTATGATCATATTAAGCCAGCATTAGTTAAAAAAAAGAAAAGGAAAAAAAAAAAAGGAACGAAGGAACATGGATTTCTCTTTTCTAAGTTATGACACTCAAACAACCACCAAGCACCAACCACCACCACCCTTAAAAGAAAAACAACTTGGAGAACCCTTCAGTGGCTGTAAGGTTTGCTTTCATCCCAGAAATGAATCACAGTTGCCTGCTGAGGCCGGATTTCACAATTCCCATTGGGACTTGAAAGGACCGGTGCCAATCACACCATTTTCCCTGATTAGCAAACCGAGTTGAGGCCCATCAAAAGCGTTCACGTTTGAAACTTCACAGGTCTATATATAGAACATGACAACATATGCTGCCTGCCAAACAGCAAAAGAAAGGGGGCATGAAGGGCTCTGTATGCTCCTATAGAAAGCCAGGGGTAATAACGATGAAACCAAAAACAGAAGACTTAAGAGCTTAGTGACGCTAAGAAGTTGTATACAGCTAGCAAAGCCTGCAGCACCACGTGCACAACATTAGGAATTAAGGTGCTTAATATTTTTTAAATTACAAATCAAGAAGCTAGTCTTCACGTGTATGCATTGAGTGCATATTCATATACACTGGGCTGGGAATATAGCCTAGTGGTAGAGTGCTCGCCTCGAGAATACACTTATACCTTAAGCAGGTATAAGAAATTAATGAATTAAGAAATACAGTCTAATTACTTGCCCCATGAGACTCTGGCTCCAGTGTTTTGATGACTGGACAGAATAGGGCCCCAGAATTTCCAAATATCCCAGATTTCCCCCAAAGAAGTTAGAAATAGGGATTGCTGTGTGAAATTTCTTAGTATTCTTTAAATGCTGACCACTGTTTCTTTCAGCAGCAAGTGTGGAGACATGCAAGTGTGTCTACGTACCACAGTCAGCCTGTGGAGCTGGGGTTTTCAATCTCAAGTACGATGTTCGAATAGTCAATGAAGTAATTCAATTAGTCCCAGACAACAAACACACACTTTTTAGTTGTGATAGAAGAACATCATGAAGCATAAGCTTTACCATTTTAACCATTTTTAGGTGTACAGTTTGGTGATCTTAAAGACATTCATACTGCCATGCAACAGGTATCACAGACTTTTTTTATCTTACAAGACCAGAACTCTACACCCACTATACACTAGCACCCACAAGCAGAGTATTTCTTTCTTGTTATAATTTGGCTTATCCCATCAGTATAAGATCCCACAATTCATCCACAATATATCATGTGGCAGGAGTTTCATCTTATTAAAGAGGGACTACTTTCGCACTGTTCACATAATGTCTTTCAACCACCTATTTATCTGTGGGTGGGCATTTGGGTTGCTTCTATCTCTCAGCCACCATGACACCAATGTGCAAAATGTCTCTGTGAGACCTTGCTTTCAATTCTTTTGGATATATATGCAAAAGTGAGATGACTGCATGTTCTGGTGCTGTTATTTTTAATTTCTGGAAAAACCTCCCTCTGCTTTGTATAGTAGTTGCACCATGTTATGATCCCTCTAACAGTGGACAAAAACTTCAATCTCTATACATCCTTACCAACACTTTCTTAAACAACAACAACAACAAAAAAGATGGTAACCATCCTAATGAATATGACAAGATAGCTGTGGCTTTGATTTGCATTTCTCTAGTAATTTGTGATCATAAATGTCTTGCCATATGCTTGTGATCATCTGTATATCATCTCTGGAGAATGTCTACACAAATCCTTTGTCTACTTCAATAGGATTTTATTAATATTTATAATTATTTTGTCATTGAGTTGTAGGCATCTCTCATTAGTTGAGGACATGACCTTATATCAGCTCCATAATTTTTACATAGTTTATATCCATTTGTACTCTGTTAATTGTGTCATTTGATAGATATATGTCATGGTTTTTCTGTGTTTGTGTGTATATGGTACTGAAGTTTGAACTCAGGGCCTCACACTTAACAGACAGGAACTCTACCCTGAGTCACATGTCCAGCCCTTTTTTTGTGCAAAGATAGGGTTTTACTTCCTGCTTGGATGAGCACCTGTACAATGGCCCACCTATTTGAAGCCACCTGTCTTAGCAGGGATGCCGCCAGGTGGTCATCAACATACCCAGTTTCTTCCACTGACATGGTGTCTCAGGAAGTTTTCTGCCCAGGCTGGCCTGGATCCATGAGTCCACCAATCTCAGCCATTCATGTTGCTGGGATAACAGGCAGAGGTCATCAAACCCAGATATTGGTTAAGAAGGGGTCTAGTATACATTCCTGGGCTGGCACTGAGCCATAGTTCTTTCAAACTCATCCTTCCAAATAGCCAGGACGATATACGTGAGCAACTGGCATCAGGCTGACACAATCAAATGGTTTTTCATATACAGAAAATTATTGTCAACCTTGATATTATAAAGTTTTTTCCTTATGTTTTCTGTAAGATTCTTATAGTTTGAGGTATTTTCATTAATCTTTTAAGATAATTTTTGCATAGGGTATATCAGTCTCTGGGCAACCTTTTCACATATGTGCGAAGGTTGATTTCTGGACTCTATTCTATTTTATTTGCCAACTTGGATCTTTTTGTCAGCACTATATTGGTAGCATCACTTTGGATTTGTGTTTTGAGATTATGAGACAAAGCATCTTCTAACTTGGGTGTTGTTGTTTTTTTTTTCAAAAATCCAAAAGATTACAAACCAGCATACAATAAAGCCACCTACCTGCACAATCATGTTCATCACATCACTATTCACCGTAGCCAAGGCATAGAAAAAGCCCAGATACCCCTCAATGGACGATGGATCAAGAAAACATGGTATATACACCCACTGGAATTTTACTCATCCATTAGGAAGAATATTACATCATTTGCAAAGAAAAACACATTAAATGAAGTAAGACAAAGGAAGCATGATTTCTCTCATATGTAGAAGCTAGGACTAATTTACAAATGTACAAGTAAACACAACAGGGTTGTATGCAAGTGTAAATGAATGCATTAACTGAAATATGGTGTTTGTAGGGGAGAATTCAAATGGTGTAATTCCATAAAAAAAAAAAACTCACAGTCCAACAAAATGAATACCAGGAAACTGATACTTGAAAGAGGAATGCAGGGATTAAGCCAAATGAAGAGGAAAAAGTGAGGGGAAAATGCAGTCATAATATTCAATGCATAGCCTATGAAATTAGGAGAACTGGGGGGGGGGGGCCGGGTTCCCCCAAGGGATGAGGGAGAATGATGAAAGAGTTGGCATGGAACACGATGCATTATATTCATAAGCCGATTTGTTGAATAGTAACTCCTTTGTACAACTACTTAGAAATAATAAAAACATAATTTAAAAATTGTGTTTTCTAAAACAGAAAAATGTTTTTGTTGAAAGATTGCTGAGTCATGTTTTTCCAAGGCCCAAGCTGTAAACTGCTCTCTTCCGATCCTCTACACCCCTAATATGTAGAAGCACTAATGAACATTACATGGACTTTTGGAATAATGCAACCTCTCAACACTTTGAAACTCAGCATTAGGTGAAGCAGACCCAATGTATCTTGGCCTTGCTGATGGAAGGAACTGTGAGGAAGAGGAGTTCCCAGAGTCAAAGGGGTTGGGGCCCTGCCACTTCCTTTCCTGTCTACTCAGCCTTGTATACTTTATTTAACCTCAGTTTTCTCATCTTGTGAGACAGTGGCAACACCTCTTCCCAGGACTGATGCAGTGAATAACAGCACAGTGTATATAAAGCACTGAGCCCAGTGCTTATTTGGCACATAGTCAGCTCTCAAGAACTTTTGGCAATGATCACCATTCTTGCTATTATGCATTTAGTAGTAACTGTTTTATTTTTATGAGTGGTGTAATTTTTGAGGAACAAAATGTAATGTTATAAAGCCCAATGTCAGAAACACTGAGCAGTCATACTGCAATCAATAAGAAAAGAGAAAGTTAGGGTAATTTTTCCTGCCTTAATGTAACCTCAAGTTCACTCATTCAAAAGGCATGTAGAGTCAAAAACCACTGGCCAGACACCAATCCGATGTAGTACTTTACAAATTCAACAACAAACCACAAAAACATTTCAACAAGCTAAAAGGAAGAAAACCCCTCAAGTTGGTCCAGCCTAGACCATGGTACTAACAGATGAACAGGAACTTGAAACCAGATCCTTTAGCAATAACTCTTGATCTAACCTTTGACTGACTAAAGGCCAGTTTCATATATAACTGTGAACATGCACGTGTTAAGAGAAAACTATCAGGTAAATTGTCATGAATCTCATCTGTTTAAATCTGTATCATGTTCTCTGACTTTGCAAAACACCCTGGATTCTTCTAGGATCCACATCTCCTTTGGCAAGGCTCACTTTACCTGAGACTATAGGAAAAGAATATGGTGCCTGTGTCTTTTCTAATCGGCCTCAACCCATTTCCATCTGAAACCTCAGCCCACAAATGGGAATAGGACATCTGTATGCCACTAAAAAAGGTTTGATACTCTAAATGAGCTTTTAGAAATATCTCTCCCCTCAGACCTTACCCCAGGAGTATACGGAAGACATCTTGATATGAAGTAAAACAAACCACAGCCTACAGATGCCATGCAGGCAGAGTGGATGTCTTGATCATAACAACCCCAAAGGGCAAAGCAACTCCCAAAGACCCTGGACTGTTGGGGATTTAGCTTGGCCTTAAGGGGGGGAAGGGCAACTAGGGCTCCCTTAGAGACTCTGCCCTTCCCCCAGCCCTGGGGCTGCAGAAGGTAGTCCCTCCCACCTTCCGGCTTCAACCAGAAGAGAAGCAAGGCAGCCCCTGCCCCTGGGGTCCAGCACATGTCTGATGGCCGGGGGACCCCAGAACCCAACCCTTGGGGAGCTGGGTCTCCGCCCATAAAGGAAGTCCCAGGACATCACCTGAGGAATAGTCCTTGTGGCCAACCAGTGGCCCCTCTCCTGTGCCTGCCTTTGGGGGTATATCTGTTGGCTCCTCATTTGAATAAACCAGAACGCCCCTGAGGCTTTCTCCAGGACTCCCACCCATCCGTGTCTTTTCTTAGAAGGGCATGAGGAGTCTCGTTCGGCCACATGCACTGAGGCTTACCCGTGTCCCTTCACTCCACCCTGGCCCAGGGGAGAGGGTGAAAAGGGGAACACACTTAAGAGAGAGTAATCCCCGGACCCAGGGGAGGTGAATCTAGCCCGGCATTGGACTATTCACCTCAATTACTGGGTAAATCTTTCAGGTTGTTTCACATAGACTTTTCCATTTACAATAGAATTTACCTGACAGACTGACCAAATCCTAATTCCAAAATAAGGCTTTTAAAATAAACATATAAGAAATGTACTTCCCTTATATATGAAACTGTAACCCCTCTGTATATCACTTTCACAATAAAAAAGAGAAAAAGATAAAATAAAATAAACATATAGCCAGGTGCTGGTGGCTCATGCCTGTAATTCTAGCTACTCAGGAGGCTGAGATCTGAGGATCACAGGCAGGAAAGTCTGTGAGACTATCTCCAGTTAACCACCAGAACACCAGAAGTGGTATTGTGTGGATCAAGTGGTACAGTGCTAGCCTTGAGCTGAAGAGCTCAGGGATAGTACCCAGGCCCAGATTTCAAGCCCCAGGACTGACAAAAACAAAAACAAAAACATATTTCCTATCAATCACATAAGTTCTCAACATACACATTTGGGACACTAGCCCCAAATATTTAGACTTCAAAAGGATACAATCAAACAAACGCATGACTTCCATTGTACTATAAGAAACAATAATGCCATTCAAAAACTAACACCAATCATCTCAACACCATCTATAAAAATTTGAAGATATGGGCTGGGATGTAGCTCAGTGGCAAAGAGCTTGCGTAGCAAGTGCAACGTCCTGGGTTCAATCCCTAGTACCAAAAAAAAGAAAAGACAAAAAAAAAATACAAAAATTTGAAGATATAACTCCCCAAAGCAGTAAGCAGATATACTTTACTTCCTTCCCTGAATAATCAAAAGCTTTAACTCTGTCCTATGCTAACAGACATGTCTGAAGGTTTGATGTGACATTCTGAAGACTTCAAAAACATCCTTCTTCTAAGGATCCCCAAAAGCATTGTGGTCAACATTCCCATACAACAGATAGAAGAAGGTATTCAGGCTCTAGAGACAGCAATGAAGCCACTTACAAAGATGACCAGATACTGAGTACTTGCTCAAAGAAAGCAGACTCTCAGGGATTCCTTGGGGGCACAAATACATTCCCTGATGTCTCAAACCTGGGTCTGAGGGGAAGCAAAGTGAGAATACAATGGTCCTGGTGTATGGTAATTCCCCAAGTCCATCTGGCAGGCATCCACCCTTCAACTCTCCTCCCCCTTCATAAAGTTAGGATAATTCCATAGTCTGATATATCTCAGATTGTGAACAAAGGTATTTGTATATTTGCTGGTGTGCTGGATGTTTCAGCAGCTTTAAGTCTCGGATGCATATTAGGATAGTGGAAAAGGCTAAAGGCATTAGATATAAACACACAGGGAAAGAATGCTTTGCATACAAATGAGCTCAGTGTATGGTATCAGAACAGGTACTGGCAGACAGGAATCCAGGGTCTGGAGCTCACTACCTTGGTGAAGATCCTAGTTCAGCAAGAGTAACCACAATTGACCTGACCTCACCGGGTAAGAGGATGAAAACAGCACCCGCATCACCCGGTCCATGCCTATAAAAGGTGTACAGTGCATACAGGAGGCATTCAAGATAGGTCTGGCACTTTGCAGCACTTGTGTTAGTGTTCTCAGAATGCATGTTAGAATGACAGTTTCCCAAACTTATTGGTTTACAAAACATTTCTTCAAAAAGAAAGAAAACCTCCTGTGGTACTATTATTGACTTCTGACCTACAATTGTTAAATTATATTTAGTATCATTTTTTCTCTTCTAAGAAGAAATAAATCAGCTGGGTGCTGGTGGTTCACACCTATCATTCTAGCTACTCAGAAGGCTGAGATCTGAGGATCATGGTTCAAAGCCAGCCCAAGTAGGAAAGTCCAGGAGATGCTCATCTCCAATAAACTATTCAGAAAAAGGCAGAAGTGGTGCTATATAGCCCAAGTGGTAGAGCACTAGCTTTGTGTAAAATGAGGCTCAGGGACAGCAGCACCCTGCCCTGAGTTCAAACCCCAGGAATGACCAAAAAAAAGTAATAAAAATAAAAATAAAATTTTAAAAAGGAGGAATAAATAACTCAGATGTATCTACTTTATCCCTTTTTTTCTTATCTGATCCTCCCAACATTTTACTTCCCAAGATTCCTTGAACAAAAAACAAAAATGGACATGGTCTCGGGCTAAAGGCCTTGCTCAGTTTCATCAAGGAAGGACTTTTCACATCATATTCCCTTTTCATTCAATACTTCAATTTATTAAAAAAAAAAAAAAGACAAGAAAATCTTCAAGGGGCTAGGAATATGGCCTAGTGGTAAAGTGCTCGCCTCATATACATGAAGCCCTGGGTTCGATTCCTCAGTACCACATATATAGAAAAAAGCCGGAAGTGGTGCTGTGGCTCAAGTGGCAGAGTGCTAGCCTTGAGCAAAAAGAAGCCAGGGACAGTGCTCAGGCCCTGGGTCCAAGGCCCTGGACTGGCAAAAGAAAAAAAAAGAAAATCTTCAAGAAGTCCACATTACAAAGCAAAATTGGCTATGATGTGATTTAAGAAAAGACAAGAACAAAAAAAGAAATGAAAAATGCTAGTTACAAAACGTATTTTTAGGTAAAGAGAATAGTGTTATTAAATGAATGAAGCCAAGCTTCTATGAGATCAGAGTTCAAGTCTGACTCCTATTTCTTCACAGTCACATGGCCTTGAGATAATTATCTACAAAACTGAGATAAAGGATAAAGGATGGTCTTAGCTCACAGGGCTCTTCTGATTTAAAAGAGATAATGCACGTACTGCACTTAGTAGAGTGCCTAGCATGCTGGGTGCATCAATAAATGCTAGCTACTGGTAATAAATTACTGCTGTGGCCGCTGGTAGAGCTGTCTTGTTATTTCAGGTCATAACTGCCCCAGCACGCTATGACTCATGGCTCCACTCAGCTTGCCCTGCTCAGCCCTCCTGAGGAATGTTCAAGTCCCTCTCGGGGAAACCTGAATTCTGCTCAGCACCTCGGGGTCAGCCCAGCTCTGGAGCCAAAGATACTCTGCCAGCGTGAAGCTTTCGTAGAAGAGGCACAGTGGGAAGACAATGGGGTTGTGCTACTAAGATTAACTCCAAACAAGGGCTGTAACTAAGATAACAGGCTCTCCCTCTTATCTCCCAGCCAGACAAAGCAAAGCCAAACTATCAGTCATCTTCCCAGATGAGGTCGTGTGACCTTGAGACTGACCTGGGGGTCTCCAGAGGTGCATACAGTCCTTGGGTTTGACTATTCAAAAGCTCATAGTTTCTTAACCTTAGAACACTTGAATTATCATCTTTGTATGTTAGGGGATTTAATTTAATGTATCTTTTAGGAAGTATCTACTCAAACTGATGGGTGATCTAGGACAGCAAGGATTAAAATGTGAACTGGCTTCTGCCCCCAGCAGGACTTCCCATAATACGATGAAGTAGAGAGAGACTTCATCTTTCAGGAATAATTTCAAGGAAGAACTTGGCATTTTAAACATTCCATTTAAATTCTTTAGCTCTGTCAATGTCTTCTAGACTATGAGATTTTGCCTGAGGTCCCGAAGAAACGGCAACATGATTTCTGAAAGAATTCTGATTCTCTTCCTTTCTCTTCCCCTCCCCTCAAAAATAAAAAAAAATAGACTGAATAAATTTTAGAAATGTTTATACTAAATTCTGTAATTTCTAGTAAGAAGGAATAAAAAGTTGCTGGCAGACACTGACTATAACACCCACTGGCCAAGAAAGCCATGGTTCATCCTGAGGAAAAAAATAAGTTGCATATTGTTCTTTGCTGGAGATGTACTGTAGAGAAAATTGGGTATAAAAAAAGAGTAAGGAAAAAAAAGTTCAATTGTAAAGGACAAAGACTGAATGGTTATATTGGTAAAATTAAGAAAAGCTTTTTAGTGCTCGCTTTGGCAGCACATATACTAAAATTGGAACGATACAGGGAAGATTAGCATGGCCCCTGCACAAGGATGACACTCAAATTCGTGAAGCGTTCCATATTTTTTTGACAATAAAAATTTAAAAAATAAAAGCTTCTTATCAACAATTTTTTAAAAACCATGATAAACTGTAAAATTGTTTTCTTTAATATATTTGAAGGAGAAAGAGAGATAGGCCAAAAGGAAAACGACAAAAAGAGGACAAAGTTACATTCAACTTTTATCTTCAGGTTGATACATTTCAGATCCTGGTTCTCAAAGACAGTGATGTAGCAAAGAATCACAGAGAAGCTGAGCAGAATGCAGATTCCTGGAGACCTCAAATCACAACTCAAGAATCTTTATCTATGTCACACTTCCAGATAAACCTGACAGTTGGTCCTCAAATATACTTTACGAAACACTACTTTTAGACAAACCAAAAATATATCTATTCTGGCATGTTTTAACCATCCATGCACAACCTTCATGTAGAGGAGGTGTGAGTGTGAGTGTGTGCTGTGTGTATAAACACACACATATACTTTCTGGTACCTGAATTTCCCCACAACTCATCAGAAGACATTCAAGTCTCTGCTTCCCAATCAGCGTTTTTCTCACACCTAGAAAAGAACTTATCTTTTCACTCACATGCATTTACATAGTTGGACATCCTACTGATGGAGAAAGAATTCTAGGTGCTACCTGGGAAAGAAGGAACAAAGTCAAACCAACCCATTTCCTTCTTCTCAGCTATACCATCTGGCACCAAAAAGCAGTGTCAGTGAGATCAGAGCAGTCTCCTTTATCATGAACAGGACGAGCTCTACCTTCATCTGTACAAAGGATATAAGTTGCCTTTCATGTTCATTAGATATCTGTAAAACACATGGCTAGAAAGCAATCCCCCTCAAAGCTTACTATTTGTAATTTCAATTAAAACAGAGTACGTATTCCTAGATTTACTCCAACAGAGAGCAAGAAAAAAAAAAAAAAACAAATTCTATGAAAGGGCCCATTGGTTACCTTAGAAATTGGTAGAGATCCTAAGAAATAAAAGGGAATATTAAATTTTAAATATTAAAAATGTTTAATGTTACTATCAAAGATACTTAATCAGGAAATGATCGCTAGGCAATACAAGGCCTACAAAAAATAAGAATAGTGAAAAATAGCACGTGAAAGCATATACCTAGCAATACACTTCATACATTCTGAGAGGCTTGGAAATCAGTGCTAGGCTGGGGTCACTGCCTGTCAATTAACTCCGTGACTTAGGCTAAGTCATGCAAGCCCTGTAAATGTCAGTGCTCTCATCTGTTAAAAGGAAGAATAACAGTAACTACCTGGGTTGTTGTGAAGATAAAATTAGATAATGCATGCAGAGCCCTTAGCATATAATAAGCGTTCAATAAATGTTAGCTACTATTATTCTATTGCAAGGGTTAGGCATGTGGGTGTGAGGGTAATGAGGCCTTGGCTTCCACTGATTGATAGACATGATATAAAAAGTTAAGAGCATATGATGCAAATAAGTAACTTGAGTGGCTGACACATCCTTAACAACTCAGCTCCATGAACATCTTTGTAAAGTGGTTACAATAGAATGAGGATCTTACAGTATTGGTACACTCTCTATGGCCCCTAAGATGACATACTGCATATGGCAGGGCTGCCATCTGTAAACCATGATCTAAATTTGGCCCACTGAAAGTATGCAATATAGTGACTTGTCTGGAGTCCACCAACTTCTTTCTAGAGGTGCTGACTCCCAAATCCCCGGGGGTAACTGTGCTAAGTGTCTATTCCATAGGAATTTCGGAAGCCTTCCTCTAGACAGGCAATCCATTCTGGATGCTTCAGAAAGAGAGCTCAGTGGGAAGACAGTATCTTCAGGAGGCAGCATGAACAACCTACGCTGACCCTAGCCAGATAGACTATCAGGTCTAGCCTCATTGAGTCCTTTACTTAAGACAATAAATCCCTGGAATCACCATCTACTGTGTGCACATGCTAGGTTATAGTCATCTACCATCACCCTGTAAATACTCAGAAGTGCCCACCAAGGAGCTCAACGCTGTCCTTCCACAATGTCTCTCAGTAGAAATTAATCATTCTCTATTCCATATCCCTCTGTGCTTTACTTGTACCTTCGATGTGCCACAGTATTGTTTCTCTGTGAGAGTGTGTGTATGCGCATGTGCGTGTGTATCTAAGATGATAAGGAAATCAACCGTCATAAACAAAACTAGTTCAGAGACATCACAGAGCATAAATGGTAGGCTCTTTCCAAGATCTCTGCTCCTTCTCCTATACTTCAGCGACAGGATATTATCTCCAGAACCACCAGTTGCTAAACAATCACCATGAGAATTCTGCATTTGTTGGGTGATGAGATACTTGAGTTAAGCTCTAGTGAAGGACAAATATTTACATCTTATAATATCCTGAACAATGTTACCTTCAGATTGTACATTTCCCGTCTCTAGTTTAAAACACAGGATAATTGTATCCTTCACAGAGACAAAAGTCACAGGAAAGGGTATGACATTTTCCATCATACATTCCCTACTTTGACTTGCATATCATTTTGTGAATGCTAAGTGGAATTTTCCACATTTGCTCTAAACTTAGAGAGGTCCACTGAGACTTTTACTAGAAGAAAGATTTGGATTTTTTTGGGGGGGGGAAGGGGAAACTTTTGCAGGTTAGAATTTTAACCCGATTGGGAAAAGATCTACTTAATATATTTTAAAGACAAAGCAGAGATGTGTGTGTTTGAAGACACCTGAGAAAAATACAGTCAAATTTTAAACATGTTTCATAATCTATATGTTAATGAGACAAGAGCTTAGGACTCACTGCAGAGATGAGAGAAAATATGAGCACTAATATTCCTCTCCCATATGATTAAACTCTTCTATGTCCTCAAACATTGTATCTCCTTCCCTCCCTTAGCTAAAACCCAGCTGAAGCAACACTTCTAATTGCATATACAATCTGCACTTGCTTGGTTTCATACTAACAAGAAAGAATCACGATCTTGTCTGTGGAGAAGTTACAATCTGGCACAGTGCTCCCCAATAAAATGTAGTATGTCTACAGGGAACTTCTGAGAAAGCTTGTGTTTTCCTGCTGTAAGCACTAAACTCGTCTTTCTTTCCCTCTTCTTAAAGCAGATATGATGCCTGGAGAAGCTGCAACCACACTGACACTACAAGTGACAAACATTAGTGAAAAGTCAAGGAAACATGGAGCCACCAAGTAATAGCGGTGATTATAGACTCATGGGCTTCTTGTATGGAGTTAAATGAATCCTTCTTTGTGTAAACAGCTGTTAACTGGCTACTAGATTTCATGCATGAAAATGAAAATCAGATGAATACACACTACCAGGAGTAGTTCCTGTCCTAAAGCTGTCTCAAGCAATCAATGTTCCAGTGCCTATGTCCCATACACAAAGAAAAATATCTACTCTCTCCAACCTGTTCTCTCCCCAAGTCTCATCTCCATGAACAGTTCCATTGTTCTACCTGCCCAAGTAGAGCTCCAACCATCATTCCGCCCCATCCCTTCAGTCCCCGCCAATCACTCAGGCCACCATCCTGCCTCTCCACTATCTCCCATTCCCGTTCGTCTTCTCCATCACTGTCACAACCACCACGCCAGCTCAGGGGGGCATTATCTCTTGTCTGTACCATGTCTTACTGCTTTTGTGGATGACAAAATGGTGGCAAAATTGGTGACAAATGGTAAACAGAATTTCTTCTGCACCATGAAGAATACAAACCATTCTCCCTGGTACAGCCACAGTGATTATTCAGAGACACAAATAGGATCCCAGCTCTCCTTCCTAAAGCTTTGCAATGCCTCCATATTGGCCTTGGAATAAAAAGTCTATCCCACTCATCATGGCTTTAAGTCTTCCAATTTTTCGAACCCAAGAACAACAAACTCAAATTCATCTCTTTTTTCCTAGGTTCTGCTTCAAACTCTGCCACACTATGAAAAGCTATTTACACATATCTAGAGGAAGTTCTCCATACATTTCTGATTGAATAACATTGCTCATCTTTCCAGAACATCTAATTTAGGATTTTCATCATCACTTCCATATTTGACTTGAAAGTACCTGGCAAGCTGTAGCTGTTGGCTACCTACTCAGGAGACTGAGATCTAAGCATCACAGTTCAAAGCGAGCCCAAGCAGAAAAATCCATAAACTCTTATCTTCAATTAGCCAGCAAAAAACAACCTGTAAGTGGAGGTATGGCTCAAGTGGTAGAGCACTAGCCTTAAGTAAAAAAACCAAGCCAGAGCACAAGGCCCTAAGTTCAAGTCCCAGTACCAGCACACCAAAAAAAAAAAAAAAAGTACCCAATAATCAGCCTTGACACAACCATTTATATGTTCAATTGCTCAGTGCACGCCCTGCCTTTCATTAAACCACAGGGGACTCTGGGTCAAAGCCCTGTTTCCCTCAAGTATCATTTATAGATCTGTACTATAATTACTGTTTTTCCTTCTTTATCCTCTTTTTCTTTTTCCTTTTTTAAAAAAAGGAAGTTGAACTTAAAGGCATATTGCAAAACAACAGAAAGGTCTAAATATGGCTATTGCAACCCCAATGGCTTAAGTGGAAAATGTTACCAATGCTAGGATCTGGGCTTAGCCATTTCCGGAGATGCACAGCTACCACCACGCTGGGATTTAATGTTGGAAATGTAAGCCAGGTCAAAACTTTAGTGTCTGAGAACAAACCCAGCCAAGATAAGAAATAGATACAGACTTAACTTCAATGGTTGATGTGTTCACTTTCTGTTTCTTATTTTGGAAAAGTTAGTTCCTGTTGTTTCCTGACTCATTTTCTATGAATATAAAACCCTACAATTAATGCTGACCCAGACTTGGATCTTTTGTTACCTTTACAATTGTGCCTGTATTATTATAAGATTTTTCTTTGGTATTTTTCAATTGGCTGGAAAGGCTTCCTTTAGGTAAATATGTCAACAGTTACAATAATAAGCCCACTTCAGCACTATATTTTGTACACTAATCATATTTGTGGAATTCACCATCAAATGTGAATGAATTCTAGTCAGTGACAAAGGATCAGAAATAAAAATAATGGAAACAATAACACTAATTCTAGTACCAATTATAAGACGTCTTCTCTATACCCACATGTTAATGAATATTTTCCATGACCCAAGTCTTATGCTAAGCATTTAACATATGCATCATCTCACTGGCTTCTCATAAAACTTGATACTGTAACAGGAACCATCCCCATAATATAAATGAGGAAACTGAGGCTGGGAGATGTTAAGCAACTTCTTCATCGTTGCATATAATGTAATAGAGCCCAGACCTTCTATCTGTAGGGCTTAGTCTTCTCAATCACGGTCTGCACATTTGCATAGCCCTTATTATGGAACCAGGAGTTGTTATAAGTACTTAACAAATACTAACTCAGTTACTCTGCACAATCCCTTATAGTACTCATATATACTATAGTATATACTATACTATATACATATATACCATAGTATATATACTATATGTACATATATACATATATATGTACTACATGTAGTACATATATACTATGTATATAGTATATATACTATATAATATAGTATATATAGTATTATATACTATACTATATAAAACTATAGTATTATGTACTATACTATATATAGTATATATGCTATATATACTATATAGTATAACATATACTATATAGTAAATACTATAGTATATATGTACTATATACTATAACCCCTTATAGTATTAATACTACTGTGCTGCATATGGGGGCAAACTCAAACATGGCCAAGTCAAGAAACTCACCAAATATGGTGAGTTACAGGAGACAAATCTAGGCCAGAGCAGCTACCAAAGTCTGTGTCCCTAGCTCCCTGTACTCTTCCTTGAGTAATAACAGTACATATAGGGCATTTATAACGTGCTTAAACATTGTGATATTTTCTACACTTTCTATCATAAAACCCTCACAAAAGCAGCTGATATTTTTATCAGTTGGGTGGGAGCTCTTAGATGGGCTCAGAGAAGTTAATTTAGTTACCAAAAGTTACACAGCTAACAAATGCTGCACAAGGGACTATAAAGAAGCAATCTCTAGCCTTCACTTCCCATATCCTCACTATTTTTTTTCCTGGGGCTTGAGTGGCTGGTAAATACTATGCATCAGATTTTCCAAGTGTTTCCAAGTCAGATTTTAGAAGTGTTCAGTTTGTGTAATTTAGGGTGTGACTATTCATATATAGCTTTGAGCTAATTTTCTGCAAGCCTGTATAACCAGAGTGCACACTGCAAAACAATGCCTGCTTTCTCTATAAATTAAGCATGCCAACTCAGCGTGAGGAAAGCCCATTCTTTATACGAACACTTACTGCAGCTTAGTTTTGGAAATAAAGTCCTCTGTTGTTTTTCTTTTTGATACACAGTAGAAAACTTGGGCTTATTCTTCAAGAAAAAAGCTTAGTTTTTATTCATACCCCCTTAAATGATTCACTCTGAAGTCAAAACAAATCCCTCCAAAAAAGCATTATAAATATTAAAAGTAAGCAACAGTTTCCCTGCTCATTTTTAATAAATAAAATGAGGGAATCCAAATAGCATTAAAGCTCTTTTTTATGGAAACAGAAGAAATGAAAATGCAATGATAGCAAAATAAATAGATAAACCATAGGTCTACATGTCAAGCCTGTACTAATTAAAGAATGGTGATTTGTATGTTTCACTGAGTTTTGGGTTATACAGAGACAACATTAATAAAATATTTCAAGGCCACAGACTTGGTCATACTAGAAACAGAAATTATATCTTTTGGATCTTGGGCTGGGAATGTGGCCTAGTGTTAGAGTGCTTGTCTAGCTTGCATGAAGCCCTGGGTTTCATTCCTCAGCACTACATATACAGAAAAAAGAATCTGGATCTTCAATAATATACAAAGTCAGTAGCTACTATTAACCTAAGCTACGGTAAGCATAGATATTTAGTATGAATAGGTAAGAGAAAATCCAAAGTCTACATTCCTTTCCGAAGTAATCTATTTTTTCATTTATAAAAATATTTAATCCTGAATATTAGTGTATCACCTATCTCTCTCTGAGCCTTGTCTAACTTCTGGGAATACAGAGTTGTACAAAATAGCCAAAACATCCTGGTCTCATGGCACTGGGAATGCACGGATAAATGTGATAACTATGGAAGCAGTAGGACAAGAAGGATCTGGAAACAATTAAAGAGCCCAGCAACCTAAACCCAGAAGAGGGGACCCAGGAGATGGATCAAGAAGCAACCTTTAAATTGAGGCTGAAGACTAAGTAGAAAACAAACAGAAGACTGGTTGGCAAGTGTCTTGAGATGGCAGGAAGAGTTTGTGGCAAGGGCTGAAGTGGAAAGAACTGGAAAGGGACAGTGTGGTGTGGAAGGTAGGAGCTCCTATATTTGTTTCCAGCTCCACCACTAACAATGGAAAGCCCCTTCACCTTTCTAGGCCTCTATTTTCCCTTCAGCTCTCACCCTATTCAGTGACATAGTCATTCCCTCCCTAAGCATGGCTACAGGGACAGCTCAGGTATGGAGATCTAGCCCCATCCTCCTGAGAGTCATGGCACTGGAGACCATGGTCACTTCCTTTCAGTAAGGCCTCCAATTCCCCACCGGTCAGTATTTGCCAGGACTCTGCTGAGACCAATCTGAGCTGGTAGCAGCCTTCCTACCTTTTGGGTAGGTGTTTCTAGAATGCTTGGGCCTGGGAACTTGTAATACTTGTAGACTGTGCAAAAAGAGGCCAGTTTGATGGACTAGGAGGACTGGGTTGTTTCACTGGATAAAATGTTTGTAGTTCTACCTGACAAAATTCACCCTGGAGACTGGAAGACAAGACAAAGCTAAAGCTACTTGTCCACATGCTACCTGGGCCACCATGTGTAAGAGGCACTAACACATAACAGGAAATGAATGAAGCATTCTCACGGAAGCGGGCAGGGTAAGATTCCCAAAGTTTATGCTTGTGTAATAAAAGATGGTCTCTACACTGCCTTCTAGAGATGGGTGATTGCAGGCCCTTGATGTGCTTAACAACAGGATGCAAGTTTGGGGCAGAGCCAAATTACTCAGGGCTATAGAAGAAAGGCTGCCAGGGCCTGACACCTCCTGCCCTGTGTGGCACGAGGCCTAAATGAATGTTGGAAACATAAAGAATACTAGTGTGTTTGTTTTATTGTTTTGTTTCTCTTAAATTCCCTTCCTGTGGTTGTATCCCCACTACCACTGTATCTCATCTAAATACCTGGATACTGTTTATATGGGTATTAGAACTGGGGAAGAAAAAGGGAATATCAAAATTGAGAGACAAAGAACAAAAAGACAAACCATTCCAAAAGCAATATTTACAAAACCATTTGGTGTAAATCAACTGCACAACTCTTGGGGGGAGGGGGAAGGTGGGGAAAAATGAGGGAGGAGGTAACAAGTTGAACAAGAAATGTACTCACCGCCTTACATATGAATCTGTAACCTCTCTGTACCACACTTGACAATAAAGAAAAAAGTTTAATAAAAAAATTCAAAGCTTTAAAATTGATATTTTAGGTTCATCATGTACATTATTTGTGTGGAAGTATACCCACTCCTTGTGTTTTTTTAAGACAACAGTGTACAAATAAAAATCTACTTTATGTACATTTACAAAAAAATACTAGTGTGAAAATGTGCCTGTGTATTAGTCTATCTAGGCCTCACACTGGACCTGGATTCCTGCCTTCTTTACTTCCATTAACACTGCTGGTACTACCTTAACCCAGACAATCTCCTCAACTGGAGAGGAGAAATAGTGTCTTATTTATCCTTATGTCACAGGTGATAGTTCACTGTGACACTTAATAAATAAATTCTATGACAATAAAGAAGAAATGTATATATAATAAAATAAATTCTATTTCCTGTAATGATGAGATACAAAAGCTATAAATCATGCTCAAATCCGTGATTATCCACACTATTTAGTCTACAAGCCACTGTTAACCTCAATATATGAAATCACTTCACAGTTTGCAAGGTTTTCAGTGAGATATTTATGGAAAAATGTTTGAAGTACAGCTGGGCTCAGGTGGCTCATACCTGTAATCCTAGCTACTTAGGAAGCTGACATCTGAGGATCATGGTTCAAAACCAGTCCAGACAGAAAAGTCTGTGAGATTCTTGATCTCCAATTAACCATAAAAAAGCCAATTATAGGGGCTGGGGATATGGCCTAGTGGTGAGAGAGCTTGCCTCGTATACATGAGGCCCTGGGTTCGATTCCCCAGCACCACATATACAAAAAACGGCCAGAAGTGGCGCTGTGGCTCAAGTGGCAGAATGCTAGCCTTGAGCAAAAAGGAAGCCAGGGACAGTGCTCAGGCCCTGAGTCCAAGGCCCAGGACTGGCCAAAAAAAAAAGCCAATTATAAAGTCATGGCTCAAGTAGTAGAGCACTAGCCTTGAGCAAAAAAGCTCAGGGAAATAGCTCAGGCCCTGAGTTCAAACCACAGTACAGGCAAAAAAAAAAAATTTAAGAAAGAAAAAAAGAGGGGGGGGGAGAAAGGAAAAGAAAATTAAAATGCAGTGAAATAATTTACACATCTGTAATCCAGCTCTGCATACTCAAAGGGAAATGTACAGCTACAGATAGGAAATATTCATATAAATCAAAATGGGGGAAAGAGGTTACCTAATCCAGAGTCGGTAGTATCATACAGTGGGAGAAAGGGTGAACCAAGCCAACAGTGATAGTCACTAGGCACTACATTGGAAATGAACTTTACGACTTGGGAGGGGGACAGGGAAGTGGGAGAAAATGAGGGAGGGGTAACACTGTTCAAAAAAAAATGTAATGTACTCATTACCTTACTTAGGTAGCTGTAGGGCACACCTGGAAGTCAACTAGCTGGCTCTGCCTGTTTCTCAGTCTTGGGGCCACGTGTGGCTAAGATGGCAGCGCCTAACAACGCACAGCTGCTACAAGTGTCTTTGGTTATAACCCAGAGGTGGTTCTGTGGGCTGTGACGCCCCGGCTCTTCTGCCCTTGATGGACAGCTCATCCCTCCCCTTCCTGCCGATCTTAGACCTGATTGGCTCCTGTGCCTTATATTAGTGGCACATACTTCCCCAATAAACGAGATCTTGCACTGACTTGACTTGCAGACACATCTGATTGTCCTCTGGTGAGGGAGGGCTGGGTGCGGGCAGTCTGTCGACCCTTTCCTTTCTTGGCTCGTCCAGTCGGGGCATGCCTTTCCCCGTCTCTCCCATGTGTCGAGGGAGCGTGGGGGTGCTAGAGACCCCAACAACTGGCGCCCAATGTGGGGCACAAGGAAGAGTAGGTTTAAGCTTTAGATGACCCGAGGTAAGGGTATCCCCGAAGAGATGGGGCAATCTCACACTAAAAGTGAAATTCGTCGATCCAAGCCAAGCAAGTTCTGAGGTATCCCCGAAAAGATGGGGCAATCTCACACTTAAGCTTTAGATGACCCAAGGCAAGGGTATCCCCGAAAAGATGGGGCAATCTCACACTAAGCTTTAGACGATAGGAAAATGAACAAAGAAGACTGTTTAAGGAAGAAGAGAGGAGGGGTATGAAGCGGTGTGGAGTGGAACCAGACGGACTGGAGGAGCAGAGTGGAAAGCTGAACCCGGCTGACTGAAGGAGTGGTGCAGAGCCTACCGGAGCCAGCCAGAGGAACGACATGCAAGAGGAGGACCAGAAGGAGTCCGCCAAGAGGAGAAGCAGCAGCCAGAAGGGCAAGAGGAAAGGGGGCCGGCTGGGCCCGGGAGTAAGCGCAAGGGAGTTTGCGCACCTCAAAGGCATCCGCCCCTGGAACAAGAGTGGCCTGGTGTGGGACGCGGCCTCCCACGTGCTGGCAGCAGGCGAGCAGCGGCGCCACTGGGGACCGGCGCTCCCACGAGGGAGTACATGGCGCTGAACAGCGCTGCGGGCGCTGGCACGGGACAACGCGCAGCTGCTCATGAACCAACTGTGGGGCCCCAGCAGGAGCGCGTGGCGCAGAAATGGCGGCCCCGAGAACGCCGAGGACGCAACCTGCTGCTGGGCACTGAGGAGCTCGATCAAGGACAGCTGCCCCACGCAGTAACAGGACTCCCTCTTGAGTGTCAATCTCTTCCCCCCCCCCCAGTAAAACAAAAAGTGGCAGATGTGGGGTACACCTGGAAGTCAACTAGCTGGCTCTGCCTGTTTCTCAGTCTTGGGGCCACATGTGGCTAAGATGGTGGTGCCTAACAACAACACGCAGCTGCTACAAGTGTCTTTGGTTATAACCCGGAGGCGGTTCTGTGGGCTGTGACACCCCGGCTCTTCCGCCTTTGATGGACAGCTCATCCCTCTCCTTCCTGCCGATCTTAGACCTGATTGGCTCCTGTGCCTTATATTAGTGGCATGTACTTCCCCAATAAACGAGATCTTGCGCCAACTTGACTCCCAGGCCATCTGATTGTCCTCTGGTGAGGGAGGGCTGGGTGTGGGTGGCCTGCCGACCCTTTCCTTGCTTGGCTTGTCCGGTTGGGGCATGACTTCCCTGTCTCTCCCGCGGGTCAGGGGAGCGCAGGGGGCTAAAAACCCCGACAGGTAGCTATAACTTCTCTGTATAGCACCTTTACAATATTTTTTTTTTTTTTTTGGCCAGTCCTGGGCCTTGGACTCAGGGCCTGAGCACTGTCCCTGGCTTCTTCCCGCTCAAGGCTAGCACTCTGCCACTTGAGCCACAGCGCCGCTTCTGGCCATTTTCTGTATATGTGGTGCTGGGGAATCGAACCTAGGGCCTCGTGTATCCGAGGCAGGCACTCTTGCCACTAGGCTATATACCCAGCCCCTACAATAATTTTTTTTAAAAACCTAAAAAGCTATTAAAATTTATCATGGCTTTATAGGAAGAAAAAAAAATGGAAGCTTAGATGCCCAACATATTTGCCACTAGACAAAGTAATGAATTTAATGATACCCAACTTCATAAATCACCCACCCCCTCAAGACAATGGAGTGCTAACTGAATTAGTCTGATCATGTTACTCCAGTAGCTGGAAATCTGCAATGGCTCCCCATTCACTAGGCAGACAAAGCAAAGTCTTACAACTCCCCTGGTGGCTGCCTCGGCTCCAATCCCATTTCTCTCCCAATCTCCATTCGCATTCCTTCCCACTTTGCACAATCTGCCCCAGCCATGCCATTCCTCAATGTTGTGTTCCTGTCTAGAAATCAGAGGCCTATCCTTGTCTCTGTTGCATTTTCTCCAAAACACCGTTGTGACCCCCTCCCCCACCTTCTTCAGATCTTTCCGGTCTGTCAGTTACTCAGTGAGGCTTCTTTGTCCATTCAACTTTTAAATTACAAGGTTCTTGAAATCTATCCTTGCTTTATCCTTTTCTCTAGCATATTTCATCATTTAAAACCTAAATACCTTACTTTCATATTTACACACACACACACAGAATAAGCACTATGAGTACCAAGATTTTTAACAGTTTGATTTCTCCCATTGTATTCCTCAAAGCTAACTGAGTGCCAGGCACAGAGCAAAATGTCAGTAAATATTAGCTCAATGGCCAGTTCCATGGCTTGATGGACAGAGTTCAAAAGTGGCCCAAACCCAGAAAAGTCGAGAGCTATGAAATATCTGATAGCATCCGGCAGCTTCTGGGACACTCACTCCGTGTGTGTATTGAGTGGCATCTGTCATCGCAGTGCGCCCACGCCAGAGCTGACCTTCACTGATACTCTGTCCAAAAGTCAGTAAACTCAGGAAGAAAGCGACCTCAACACTCACCAGAGCCAAGCCCTTTGAGGCTATATGACTCTGGATTGGAAGAGAAAGCTAGTAAGTAAATACATTTTTATTGGAAAAAAAATACTCTTACATGTAGAGAAGTGGAAATCACTTCTGAGTTGCATCCCTGTGCAAGCTCAGCTTAGGAAGGAAAGGGAATGGTTTCTTCAATCGGACGTCCTCAAAATGAAACCAGATTTCCAAACTGTTCTGGCAGAGGCCAACATTTGCCATTAAGTCTGAATGGCTGGCACAGCTGAACCTCCATGCATCATTCTAAATATAAAACACGAAGCTTTCAATTATAACTTAATGACAGATATATAAAGGAAGATGCTAAGAGAGGCCAAAAACAAGGCAGTAGGAACCAAGGGAAGATATGAAAACTACCTAATATTTGGTCTGGCCATCAAGAGGAAAAAAATTTTAATAATTATTCAGTCAGACCCAAACTTAAATAAGCAGTTTATGCTCTTTCATGTTTAAGAATCCAATAAAGATTTACAGCCAAGCTCTATCACACCCCACCAGTAGCTGAAAGAGCAGAAACATCCACAACAAACAGCCTGTCTGAACTTGAGAGACACACGCCACTCTGGACTAAAATAAAATGGCACAGACTGCTAAATAGCTTATTTCCAGCCAACTATAAAGCCTTCTAGTCCAACACATATGTACATTTTAAAAGGGAAAAGATTTCCATGCTAACCCTGAGCATCTCACTCGTGAACTGGGCAGGCCAGCCAATCCAGCTCTCCACACCACATCACTTAACCAGCATGCTCACCCCATCACACTTCCATTTCTATGCTACAGACATCAAGTTAGGTGGCTTCAACAAGTTCTAAATGTCAATATCAAGGTCATTTCGGTTTTATGTTTTTCATTTCTGTTGACCCTGGGGTTTGAACTCAAGGCCTGAGTGTTGTCCCTGAGATTTTTTTTTGCTCAAGGCTACACTTCTATCACTTGAGTCACAGTTCTACTTCCGGCTTTGGGGCAATTATTTGGAGTTGAAGAGTTCCACCGGCTTTCCTGCCCCAGCTGGCTTCAAACCATAATCCTCACATTTCAGCCTCGTGAGTAGCTAGGATTAAAGGTGTCTGATGCTTGGCTTTAAGGTTGTTTTCAAATGTTAACTTCACGAGGAATTAACACAAGAAAAAGTACCCCCAAAAGAATCTTTGGGAATTACCTGAGCATTTACTGCAATGGTAACTAATGTTACAGGGTTCCAAACTTCCAGAGCTGAAGCTAGGATGGGTGGAGGTCTTCTCTGAAACAGCAAGGCAGGTGCTGCAACCCTCCTCCCCCATCTAGAAAATTCTCCCACTTACTAAAGGGATGCTGCTGGAGAATCATTTGGGACCATTCAAAACCATTAAGGCTATTAACTCTGCTACCGGCCAAGTCCAATAAACAAGTGTCATCTCAGCAGGAAATGAGTTAAGCTGGCTTTCAAGTTATTTAAGCAAATACTCAAATTCAAGGGTGCCTCACAAGAGGCTTCTCACGGAATTCTGCTGTTGCTTTTCCCAATACAAATCCAAGATCCCTAGAACCATTCATTTTAGGAAGAAAAAAAATATGTTTAAAGTTACAACTTTCAGATTGATTAAGTGACCATGTAAGATTGTCCCTAAATATTGCCCAAGACTCTCTGGGCTTCTCCTATGTGGCAAGAGCAGGTGCAGGACAAATGTTCAAGGAGCCAACTTGGAATAGATCCAGCTCCACGTACCTCAAGTCAAGTTTCTCATCTGGAAATTCAACACTATAAACAGTAACACCTGAGGGAGAAGGATTGGGGGAAGTGATGATGATACCATGTATCCTTTTGTCATTCCTTCATTTCAAAGTGTAGCTACTTCTAGCTATTTGTGAATACTAGCCTGCAACTAGTGCATTTATTTCATTTCCCGAATGGAATCATTCTCATCTTTGAAAAGTACTCTCGAATATTACCCTTAAGGAAGCTACTTCTAATCTATTCCTACTTTACATGGCCACCAGATTTAATCAGTCCCTATAATCAATCTCCTGGGACCCGGTTTCACTTGCCTTGGATCCTTACCTTGCTTAATCTGCCTTCTTCACAATTATGTTTTTTTGTTGTAGTATGCTATTAAACTCTAAGGCTTTTGAAGGCAGGAACTACACTGTAAATTTGCCTCTTCTATATGCACAGAAAATACCTGATAGCGATTGAATTCAAAAGATCTGAGTCTTGGATGTGTCTTTCTTGAAGTCGCCAGCTAGTCTAGTAGATTAAAGACCAAACCTACTCAAAATTAGCTTAAATTGCTAAGGACAATGAAATCACTCCAAGTTATTAGCCTAACCACACAACATGTTTATTTTCCTACTTGGAAAAACAAGCCAACCATCAGGAAAGACATTTCCTGGATAGATGACTCCTAAAAGTACTAAGGTAATTTCCTCTGAAGATGATGAGATTTTCAGGACTCTCTGGAATGCATACCTACCCACTAATGTGCTCTTATTAATAGATCCCTTTGGGTAGAAGCAACACAGCACATTTCAGAATTTCAGGCAATGTCACACTATGTATTCAGGTGTCAATACAATCTTAAATTGGTGGTTCCACTGCTTTATGAATTCCAAGAAAGAAACACAAGAAATTCTAGGAAATACTCTTCCAAATTTGTTTAACTATTTCTATACTTTATATTCCATGAGACCAATTCACTGCTTGCATAAGCTTATGTGTATGCGTAAAAAATGAATGAGAAGGCCAGGTGTCAGTGACTCAACACCTGTCATCCTAGCTATCCAGGAAGCTGAGACCACAGGGATCAAAGTTTGTGGCCAGCCCAGGAAGAAAAGTCTGCAGAACTCCATCTCCAGTTAACCAACAAAACACTGGACTGAAAGTGTGGCCCAAGTGGTAGGGTGCTAGCTGTGAGCAAGAAAGCCATGCTCAGAGACACAAACAGTGCATGCTTTCTCTCATATGCAGAAGCTAGATCTAAAATACACTGGGACATGATGAATTACAGGACTGTAGACATCACCACACCACACAGTGAGACCAAAGGAGGATACTCTTGGGAGAGGAACAGAAAGGCACAGGCCATATGTGCTTCTGATCATAAAAAATCATATTTATCAAAATGAATTCCAAGAAATGAAAACAAGAGGTTTTCTTTCCTTTGTTGCTCTTTTTATTTTCCTTTTGTCTTTTTTGTTAGCTTTTCTGTCTTTGGGAGGGAAATGGAGGGGCACAGAAATGGTGGGGAAAGGGTGAACAAATGCAGCAGTGATACTCATTAGATACTAGGTTGAAAATGAACCATACAACTTGTGGGTGAGGACAGTAGAGAAAAACTGGGAGAGACCAAGGATAGGGTGACATTGTCCAAAAAAAAAATGTACTCTTTATCTGACATATAACTATAACCCCTCTGTACATTACCTTTACAATAATAATAATAAATGTATTTAAATTTTTCTTAAGAAATCCAAAATGCAAAAGCCCTGATCTCAAGCCCTAGCATCAGGAACCAAAATATTAAAAATTAAGTATAAAATTAAATGAAAAACTAAATGAGTAAGTTTTACTCCTAAATGGGAGTTAACAGATTTAGCAAATAAAAATACTGGATGCCTAATGACATTTAAATGTCAATTAGTGAAGAATTTTTTTTAGTGTAAGTATATCATAATACTATCTTACAAATTTAAAATTTTACTGGAAATGCAGTATTTTCTCTAGCACTTATCCCTAACCCCAAAATTCTTTCATTAAATCTTCAGTTTTAAAAAAGACAAAAATCACATAGTAGAAAGTATATTTTATGAACCCTTAACTTTCAGGGGAAAAAAAAAACAAAGTAGTAATCAAATAGTATTACAGAACATTTTAGAAAGTTCAGTACAACAATGATAGGAAAAAGGGCTGAGTAAGGTGTTCTCAGTGCTAACTACATGCGAGGTACTGTGTCAAGCCCTTTGTGCACATAATCTCACTTAATTCTTAACACATCTTTATGAGGTAGTGACTGTCACCATCATCTTCATCATCATCATCATTATTATTGTACAGATAAGGCAGCTAAGACAAAACAGGAGCAAGTTGCCCAATGTCAGACAAACAAACCCAGGCAGCCTTGAACAAAGAGTTTACACACTTAACCACTACCTCATGTTGCAGGTAAAGAAAGAGAAAGGCTTAGTAATTCATCCAGACTCACACAGCTAGTAATTAGATTCAAACCTAGGACAGCCAGAGTTTTAGCCCCAACAGTCTGCTGTGTGTCCTCATGACACAAACTGGGACTGGTTGATCCCTCCAGCAACATCAGCCATCACTGATGGTATCATGAATTAGAATGTTTCTTCTACAAAGTACAGCACTTGAATGACTTGCTATTCTAGGAATTTCATCAGATCCATTCAGCTGAACTTGACTATGTACTATAACAGGTGGTTCTTTGCCAGATGAGGAGTGTAGGGAAGATTTCTACTTAGGGGAAGAACTGGTTGTTACTGCCAGTTCTGTACCAAAACATCTCTTTACAATATGCCACTAATCTCATGTCTGTCGGTCTTACTGTCTCAAGGCCAAGTCTGCTGCTAAACATGAATCCCTAGCTCTGGCAATAACCTGTAACACAGACTTAAAAACTAATTTGTAGCAACCACCAAAGGCTGCTTCAAGATCCAAATATGTATGGAAGGACCAACACTTCCTTTGTTGGATCAGGATTATTCTGTATGAAGTACAGTCTAGAAACAATGCGATACTATCATGAACTTTGCTTGGAACAAATTTATCTATAGAACTCCCTATATGTCTTATTCTAGGCATTTAATCTATCTCTAGAATGAAGAGCAGGATCTTGTTTGTGTATGTGTATGTGAATTCAATGCAAGGCCTCTCTATAGGCCTTGAGGGTTATCTATTTTATTCCCCAAAAGTTATTTCAGGAAGCAGAATGTGCTATCAGACTACTAATTAGCTGTGGGAGATAGAGGGGCTGTGAATAGCATGAACCCTTAGAATTCTACTCATTTACTCAAGCCTGACACTGGTGGCACCCACCTGTAATCTTAGCTACTTAGGAGGCTGAGATCTGAGAATCCCAGTTTGGATTCAGCTCAGGCAGACAAATCTGAGAGACTCTTATCATCAATTAGCCAAAATCCAGAAGTTGGAGGTGTGGTTCAAGTGGTAAAATGCTAGCCTTGAATGAAAAAGCCAAGCAAAGAGTATGAGGCCGTAAGTTCAAGCCCCAGTACCAGCACTTTAAAAAAAAAAAATGAAAGAAAGAAAAGAAAAAGAAAAAATTAAATACATAACAGTGTTTGCCTGCTGTGTCTTCTCTTAAAGCAGAGGTTTTCTTAGAGCAAAGACCACACCTATCTTGTTTCTCAGGTACTGGAGACAGAAGAGGCACCTCAAAATGAATGAGTGAATGAATGAACAATCACTTAACTATCACCAGTACGCAGCGTGGACAGTCTTACTTCTGATCCATTTGCCCTTGAAGCCTGGGATTAAGATTTGTACCTTCTTGCAATCATAACTTGTCCTCAGAGCTTCACAGTGTGTAATGTATCATCATTGCTCACAGAGATGCTTCAGCTGGAACCATCCTAACTAGCCTCTGGAACACTAGATCTAACCACACTCCAACCTAGCCTTCATTTGTCAGCCAGAGAGCTATTTCTTTAAATAAGGCTCGCCATGCTGCCTGGGCCTCCAGCCAACCCCAAAGGTGCTATGCTGGATATCCACCTGGAATGGTTTCCTCTCATTAGTTGGGCATGAATCATTTGGTTAACTCAAAGTGTACTTCTAAGAGACTTGCTTGTTCCTTGTCCCAAGAGCTCATGTCTTCTGGGCCAGTCATCTGATCACTGCAATAGTATCTGGCATGCTACAGATGTTCAAGAATTAAGTTTGGGTTTCAATGAATAAAAGCAAAAAATTGTGGAGGTTGGCCAGGCACTGGTGATTCATGTCTGTAATCCTAACTACTCAAGGAGGCTGAGATCTGAGGATCACCATTCAAAGCCAGCCCAGGCAGGAATGTCTGTGAGGCACTTATCTCCAATTAACCACTAGAAGACCAGAAGTGGCGCTGTGGCTCAAAGCACTAGCTTGGGCACAAGAGCTCAGGGTCTGCACCCAGGCCGTAAGTTCAAGCCCCAGGACCAAAAGAAAAAAAATTGTGAAGCATATCATTTGTTGACACCAAAGGAATACTGTTGGAACCCATTCACTAAGTTCTACTCGTATGTGCTAACTCTGCCTAGAAAATAGTACCAAATGGAGGGGTCCATGTGCATATTGCTGTCATTTTGGCTAAGTGAATGCCTACTGACCAAGAAACTTCCCAAAATGTGGCTGACTTGTAATGGGGCTTGAGGTACTAAAAACCAAATGGCCCCAAATCAAAGAACCAGATGAGGTACTTCAGACAGAAGAGTCAAAGAAAGCCTAGTGCATTGAACAGTGAATCAATGGGAGCCCGCCATCCCTGAGCTAGTCCTTATCCTGCATGTAAGAGATAGAGCACTCATATATTATTAGTCCAGGCTCACACACTGGGTGCACAGAGGAGCCTGAGACTAGACCTCCCAATATATTCACTCATTCATTCATTCCACATTTATTTTTTTCTTATTTTTTTGTTTTGTTTTGCCAGTCCTGGGCCTGGAATTCAGGGCCTGAGCATTGTCCCTGGCTTCCTTTTGCTCAAGGCTAGCACTTTACCACTTGAGCCATAGTGCCACTTCTGGCTTTTTCTGTTTATTGGTGCTGGGGAATCAAACCCAGGGGTTCATGCGTGCTAGGCAAGAACTCTACCACTAAGCCACATTCCCATCCCCTCAACATTTACTTACTGAGGAAGTGACACGTCAACAAGGTACTATTTGCTAGGATGAAATAATGAGATATCCTAGTAAAATTTGTAGCTTATTTACTGCCTAATCCATAGTTCCTCTAACATCTTCCTAGGTACCTTTCTAGATAACTTTTTTAAAAAATCTTTTTGTAAAGAAAAATCTCATACCAAACAACCCATCCAAATTCTAACTATTCATTCTTTCCACTTTTTACTGTATTTGTCAAAACTTTTAAATTAAAAACTCCAGGGACATCTGAAGTGCTTTGCAGATAGCTATACTATTCCTAACAGCTTACTATTTCAAACAACTTCTCTTCACAGTGTTAAGAAGAAATGCCAGCTACATGTATCCAGATCCTTCTTACAATGCCAACTTTCCAGATGTTGTACAAGTGTAACTCATCCTCAAGAACTTAAATCAAAGCTATTAGTTCTTCAAATAGTGAAATCCAATTTTTATTCATAATCCAAACCTTAAAATTCAAAGTTAAACTAAATTAAGTCCATCCTGAAAGACAATAAATAGCAAAGGAACAGTTACCACCTCACATCCAATATTCTAGAACATCTGATTTTGATCTGAAATTTTTCTGTATAATCTTACTTTTCTCTCAAAAATGAGAAATCTATTAGCAAGAAAATTAACCAGAAAAAAGGCACTGCTCTAAAATCTTCAACTAATTCAGTTTATTAAAAATCCAAAAAAAAGGCCCCAAGATGAAAATATTTATATATCTATAATTTTCACTAAAGTTTTCTGTTTTGACTGTGTGAAGTAAACATATGGCTTTTAAATTCATGTTGCTTTGTGAAATTCCAAGGCACCAAGCAGTACTTATTTCCATAAAATAAAAAGACACATTCTGATCGTATTCTAAGCAGGATACCAGAAAACAAAACTAATACTGTGAACAAACAAATCTTAGCTAGAACTCATTGAAATAATCCAAATGGTTTCCATTCCAGGGAAAATAGTCAGTCAGCAGTTTGCATATGGCTGCTTTTTCTAAATACAAATACACAAAATAAGCAAAAATACCACCAGAGGAAAGTGCAAATGCTGAAGCCTTTCTATTTCTGTGTCCACAGGACTGCAGTTCAATCAATAGCACCAAGCCATGCTTGACCATACTGCATGCATGCATCTAGGTAGCTCCCAACATTTCACCAAAAGCCCAGAGAAGTCCCAGGAAAAGGTTCCTGGAGCCACCATTCAAACTCCAAGGAAAGGTAAGAAAGCCTGAGGCCCCAGCCTCCAGATGTTAGAATAGGGAAAGAAAGAAAAATCAATGTTTGAAGGAATCCATCAATCAAAACTATCATAAAGTGCACTCAGAATCTAAATAAGAAAACAAGGGAACCAGGAACCAGTGGCTCACACCTGTCATCCTAGCTACTCAGGAGGCTGGGGTCTGAGGATGAAGACTTCAAGCCAGACTTGAAGCAGGAAAGTCCATTGAGTCTCTTATTGCCAGTTAGGCAGCAAAAACCCAAACATGGAGCTCAAGTGGTAAAGCACCAGCCTTGAGCAAAAAAGCTAACAGGCAGGTCCTGAGTTCAAGCCCTTGTACAAGCAAAAAAAGAGAGAGAGAGACAGACAGAGAGAGAGACAGAGAAAGACAGGAGAAGAAAGAGAGAGACCATGGGGACCAGAGTAAGTATTACTCAAAGAAAAAAGAAACTCAGAAAAATAATGAGAACCCTTCACCTAATCCCAGTAACAGCCTGGAGGTAGTCAAAGCCTGCTGAGTAACAATATTCTACATAAGGAAACTTACTTAAGGAAAGTATTCAAAACCCTTTACCCAGCATAGAAGACAGTTCAAAGCCAAAAATCAGGAGAATAAAATCTGTGTGGGGTTGTTAAAGGGCACATGAGAGCAGAGGCCTTGGCACTAAATTATCTTCGAAAAATAACAGAAAGGAAACAAAATTTGCTGCTTGAACTTCAAGACCAAGAATTTACCAAATCCCCAGCCTCCTACAGGCCTTGAAAGGGCAATAATTAGTCAAGAAAATGGCAAAATGAGGAAGTGGTATTCTTTTACAATTTCTGTTCATGTCTACCAGCTGTAATTTAAGAAATTCGGTGACATCAGCACTTCGATCTGAGCCAGCAGAGATGACAGAACTACAAGTGCAGAGTCATCTGAGAGAGGGAAAAGAAACTTGGGGGGGGGGGGACTGGAAAATGCATGGAACAACATGGTGGAAAGTTTATTCCCTTTTCAGTGAATCACTTCTACAGCTTCAAACACGAACTGTGCCAAAAATAACACTCAACAGTGGAAAACAGCCCTAATCAAATGATCCAGCGGAACTTCTGAAAAATGTTCACCAAAACACAAGTGAAATGAAGGCTTCTGGAAACGAACATGAACAACCAGTCAAGAGATTCGATACCCAGTCAGGACTGACAACACTGAGTTACATGGGTTATCATTCCTGTTACCTCCTAGAAGACAAGCACAGAGTCTCTTCAAGACAGGCAGAGAAAACAACTCCTGAGAAAACTACTTACATGCTTTCAAGATGTCCCATTTCCGTTCAGAGGCAGATTGTAAAGAAGTCTGAATTCCCAACACCAAAACCAACCATTAGTGGGTAGTCAGGTCAGAATCAAAGGCAGAAGAAAACCACACCAAACTTGACCGACCCAACAACCTACAGAAGAGGGCTGAAAACACTCACCAGGGCCGCCCTGACCCTTTGGCTGAACATTGAGTCCAGTGAACATTTTCAAGCAGCTCTGAAAGGAGATTATTACGGAGATGCCATCGCAGCTGCTCTGCCACACGCTTACACACACCTTCTCTCAACACTAAGAAGGCTGAATTAGAGATAGAGTGATGATTAATAGGAGCCTTGGCAGCAGGAGCCAGCTTCTTTAGCAAACCCGTAATTGCTGCCTACTTAAAATGACAGGGAATTCAGCCAGGAAGGAGGGAGGTGCTAATGATGGTAATCATGAAAGGTAAAATAGACTTTACATCAACAGGTTACTGGGCTCCCATTCAAAACCATGTCCTTATCTACAGATTCAGTGAATAAAGACAGCAAATAAATTCAACATCTTACTTTGGAGTACAAGCCATTGATAATCCGAGCAAGGAAAGAATACAAAGGAATCTGATGAAAAGTACATCTCCTCTTCACAAATCCTCCTAAAATGTCATCACTTGCTAATTAGATCATAACAACCCTGATCAATATGTCCAAGTATCCTACTAGGTAAAAAAAAAAAAAAGATCCCCATACATTATGTGTTTTCGCCAAACCTCCTTTGAAAACATCAGCTGTTGAGAAAATTCAAACAGCAGTCATAGCTACTGTTTTAGTCCCTTCTTCAGACAATGAAACCATTTCCTTCTTTGTAAGCTCTCTAGGAAAGAAAAGACATATAGCTCAGAAGTTGTTCGCCAAAACAACTAAAGACTGCTTAGCAAAGAAAAGACCGGGAGTAGCATTCGGTGTCTTCATTTAAACCTCTGGCCCAGGAAATAAAACAGAAGCACATCAATCTAATACACTGATTGCCCAAATGCTCATCTAGACAATGATCTCAGAAAGCCGGTTGCCCCCCCCCCAAAAAAAACCAATGCCCACAACACCCTCCCCAGCAAGAAGCAAAACCAATGTAGCTTACCATCTTTAGATGCCCAGAGACGCAGACAAATGAGGATTCAGTCTTCCGCCATGGAGCGATGTCGGTGGAGATAAACCAGGGCAGCAGGCTCATAACTTCACAATGAGTAATGCTGCCCAAAACTCTTCATAAAACCAACTCCATAGGTAAAGACCTACTTCATTTGCTCAGGAAAGCCTGGGCTCTCTGGTATGTTGCAAAGGGTTCCCAGGCGGGGATCGTCACAAAGTGAAGGGATCTTAATTTGGCT